>NC_143588.1:41033758-41365841 GCF_048544385.1 Mastigoproctus giganteus
ATTACAGTGCTCATGTAGAATATACGGTACTTTCATCTCATAGCAGAAGTTTATGATGAGGAAAGAAATTGATTTCAAATTTATGTTGGAAATGTTTAGTCAAACCGTATCTGATATCAATATTAAAAATTTTAATTAAAAGGATCATTTAAAATTAATTTTCTGTGGGTTAAAAAAATAATACTGAACATATATTTGATTTTTATTATAGAAAATAGTTTTAAAAATAATCGTTATTCTGACATGTTATTTATTGAAAGCCGCATTAAAATCGGATAATTAGTTATAGCAGTTTAAAATTTAATGAGAATTCTAATTAATTACCTCACATTAGCTTGCATTTATTTGACTATTATTATGCAATCAGAGAATTAATACTCATAGCTACCAAGGTCAAACCTGTCAAGGGTACTGGTGGGATAGCCACACCTCACAAGATCTGCCTTGACCTTAGCGATCTCGGTGCACCTCTCATCCACAGAACTAGAGTGGGTCCAGGCACAGGTTAACAAGGTCCGTGCAGTGTCAAGAAGATGGCTGCGCGCGTGTGCTGAATGATAGTTGGTAAATTGGCCAGCACGCATTGGTTTGCGGTAGACAGTTGTCTTCAAGCGCGTGCCCTCACATCAGACAAGGATATCTAAGTATGGTGGGGTATTGTCCGACTCCAGTTAGATGGTGAATTTTATGAAAGGCGACAGAGAGTTGAGGTGGTCTAAGAGCCGGTCGCCCGAATCTCTGGGGATAACTACAAACACGTCGTCCACGTTGCGACACCAAAAGGCAGTGGGATCTGGTACATTCATAAATGCACAACTCTCCAATTCTTCCATCGCGATGTTTGCCGTGACTGAACTAACTGGGGAACCCATGGCTGTGCTGTACACCTGTTGGTAAATGGAGTCGTTGAACATAATTGCGCCACAAGTTAAGCACAGTCTGAGGGCGGTAGAGATATCATCTGGCGTTAGTTTCGTCGTACTGCCAAGGGTCTGGTCGCTATCCAAGAGTTTCTTGGCACATGTAATGGCAAGTTCGACTGGGATGGAGGTGAAAAGGGACACTAAATCAAATGATGCCATGATTTCATCTTCTGAAATGGATAGGGTTCGGATCCGTTCTATAAATTCACCACTCCTAGAAACGGTGTTGGCGATCTTTCGTACTAGGAGAGAAAGGAGCACCGAGACAAACTTTGCCAACTCATAATTCTGTGAGCCATGAAAGGAGATAATGGGTCTTAATGGTATACCTTGCTGGACGTCATCTTCCTTGATATCTCATCTGCTTATGATAAGCTCTCAATTCCAACTGTCATCTACATTCTGGAAAAATACTTTGGCATTACAGGAAGCCTGTTAAAAACTATCAACTTCATCCTTACGCCAAGACACCTCATCATCAGCCATAAATACTTCCAACAGGAGTGTGTTATAACGCGGGGTGTACCCCAGGGAGGCGTCCTGTTCGGTTTGTTGTTCGCCGCGGCCCTTGAACCTTTCCTTGCAAGGTACGCTGATTTCTCATCATATGCAGATGACCTCAAATTATATATAAAATCAAAAGACCCTGAACAAACCCACCTGATAAATCAGCGAGTCGCTGTCCTGATCAATAGCCTTGCAACCTATCTACTGCAGATAGGTCTGGAGCTAAACATATCTAAATCAGCCCAAATCACATTTACAAAAAAGAGAATCAAAATTGATATCAGAGCCTATCACAACGGAGTGAAGATAAGGAAAGTGAAGTCTCACACCGACCTCGGCTTGACTTGGGACGAGGGCCTCACTTTTCAGAACCATTTTTCGACTATGAAAACGAAGATTTTTTTTTTTTGGCGATGTGGGCAATTCGACAAGAGCTGACGGGATTACTCAACATCGATGTAGTCGGAGGATATGTCCAGCCAGCGGTGCCTACAACCTATTGCACCATATGCATCACCAATCTGGTCTTCTGCCCCGACGTCGTACATAAACAGATTCCTGGCAGTCGAGTACTGGGTAATGCGATGGATGAACAGGGTTATGGGCAATGCATTCACCATCTCCAGTGCTGTTTTGTATACCAATCTAAAGACCATTCCCTGGAGAATTCACATAGCATCCAGCAAAATTCTTCTTCTGTCTCAGATGCTAACTGGTGTGATTGATGCCGCCAGTCAGCATCAATAAATATTGTAAACATCTTTTGTAAATATTGTATGGCAAAAATTGCCATTCCTGCATTTTTGTACACCCTTCTAGCTGGTTAGCTGTGTAAAAGGGGTGAAAGCAATCACTTGCTATAATAATAAACGGATTTAATAATAATAATAATAAGGTAATGACTCCACTGCGAGCGCCTTTATCCCATACTACCCAAACCTATCACAGCAGGTTTCTAGGATCTTTAAATCACATGGGATAAAGTGCATACCGCTCCCAGGCAGGAAATTACGATCCCTCATCTCTAGAGTAATAACACCAGTTCCCACCTTACTACAAAGTGGACTAGTCTACCGCATTTCTTGCCGTGACTGCACTAGCTGCTACATCGGAGAAACTGGGCGACGGCTCGGCAAACGTTTATCAGAATATGAAAGAGCCATCTGCTTAGCGGACATAGAACACTCGGTCATTGCCGAGAACTTCTGGTCACCGCGATATCGTGGTTGTCGATCGGTCTCGCCATTACCGCGCCGCTCCTGGTTGGAGTCGTTGAACATCACGTGCTCTAACACTTCAGTCAACAGAAGCAGTGGATGTCTTGTCCGTCCTATTATTGAAGCAACCATTCTTATGAGTGACAAACGTTGGCAACGTTCGCATACGTCACAACCACAGGCTTCAACATCAAACAGTTAACTACTACATCACGCAGTTCACTATACATGACTGGCACTACACGCCCTTATGTTCTACGTTCTTGAAGTGTCAGTTTGACTGATGAAGGTTACCATAATAACCGAAAGCTATTTGTACTGAAATTAATATATATGTTTCACAATTTAATATTAAACATGCCATTTATTTATTCTGTCTTCCGTTTCGCTCTGTGCTACGTAATAACTCATCATTACGATGAGTTATGTAGAACGATGTGAAATTGTAGAAAAAAATGTAATTTAAAACACAGATTTTCACTAACATATTAATTTAAAAATAATTTAACAAATTTTAAAAATATGACAGTTGTTAATATCTAAATCAATTATTATAAAATCTCTTTTATAATTTAATTAATATTTGGTCCTTGAGGTTGTCACAGACATTCTCTCAGATATGCCAGACAAGCTCTACTTGCTACCTGGGAGTATAAAACGCTGATGGAACTGATATTCGGGTGTCACTCAAGTCAAGTGGACCCAATCTCGGCGAAGTCCGGACAGTCTGTGACAGCCAAATCCTTTGCTTGCACCTTCACGATGGTGGGACTGTTAGTAATCCTGGGTATAACCTCCATGCACAAGTACATGGTGGGTGACCACCCAGGTGTGAACCAACGTAAGCAGGGGTCGAGGTGTGGCGCCCACACCACATGGAGGAACGCCGACCCTCTATGTTACCAGGCAGTACTAGGTGGTAGATGACTCTCATCAACCGGTGAAATACCACCATTTTGCTTATTGGAGGCT
Organism: Mastigoproctus giganteus; assembly: GCF_048544385.1. Lineage (NCBI taxonomy): Eukaryota > Metazoa > Arthropoda > Arachnida > Uropygi > Thelyphonidae > Mastigoproctus > Mastigoproctus giganteus. Next base: position 41,037,378 of record NC_143588.1, read on the forward strand.
TGAAGTGGTAGAACCCATGTTTAGTCTCTAGAGCAAAGTTCCGGTCAACCCTTCCCTATCTCTTCCATCATGCAGTATGATTGATGACTTTTCAGGTTATGATGAACGTCGTGGCGAGATCCAATAGTCCTTACATTTCGAGGGTACAGCTCTAAAACGATATTCGCAGGCCGGCCGCTAGTTAGTACACCGGACCGGACCGAACCTATTGGTAACTCTCTAGGAGGCTTCCGGATCAGCTAGTGTATAATCTTGCTACCTCTACTCTGCCAGATAGTGACTGGAGGGAGTCCGAGTAGTGTGTATGCTGGGAGCATTGTCGAGGCCACGTTATGTCAAGGATCCGGGTATATTCTTACCACGTGTACGCCATATCCAAAAATTTCATTACTTCATACAGCATGTCCCACCCACTTTTTCTTACTATTGAATACACCATGAATTGTCAAACTAATAGAGCAAGCTTATCTGCGAAAAGATCTAAACCTCCCAAGCACTTCCTAATTCATTTCACAAATATACGTGGTCTCAATTCTAATCTCAACGACGTCCATTTCCACTTGCAGCCTATCAAACCCCATGTACTTTTTCTGACAGAATCTCAGTTATCGGTTGATTCAACTACTGCTCATCTCAGATGCCCAAATTATTCGCTGTATGATTCTTTTCGCCTCAAAGGTGGTACTTGTGCATATGTCCGTTCTGATATTCCCTGTCAGAGACTTGGCAATTTGGAATCTCCTCTCTTTGATCTTCTCTGGCTTAAAATCTCTCTACCTCATTGTGTCAAATTCATCTGTTGTCTCTACCGTTCTCCCAACTCCACTAATCACTTGGAGCTCTTTGACTTCCTCTCTTTGCAACTTGACTTTCTCCAGTCCAACTTTCCTAACAGTGAGGTAATTTTCCTTGGTGATTTTAATGTTCACAACTCCAGCTGGCTTCCATTTTCTAGTCACACCGACCCAGCAGGTCGAGATGCTGAGGCTTTTGCAATTACTAATGACCTTGCACAGATTGTTCATTTATCTACAAGAATACCGGACAATCCTAATCATACAGCCAATACGCTTGATCTTTTTCTCACAAACAACCCTTCTAAGTACACGGTGGAAGTGAGAGCTCCTTTAGGCACTTCAGATCACAACTTGGTGATTGTCTCTTCTCCAATGGAACCTTTATCTCACGGCTATTCCCAACCTCGTGTTGTTTGGCATTACAAGAATGCAAAATGGGATGACCTGCGAGACTTCTTTACTTCTTTTCCTTGGTCGGATTACTGTTTCAAAACTTCTGATGTCATCGTTTGCTCAGATCGTGTCAGTGAAATTATTCTTGCAGGAATGGAATCCTTTATCCCACACTCCACTTTAAAATCTCGTTCTTTATCTAAACCTTGGTTCTCCAACAAATGTGCTAAGGCTGTTCAAGAGAAGAATGTTGCATATCGTAATTGGCTTGTTTCTAATTCTTCAGTGTCATTTTCTGCCTACACCAAAGCTCGCAACAATTGTAAAGCAGTTATTAATCAGTCCAAACTAGAGTTTGAACAGGCTAAGAGTAGAAAACTTGCTTCTTGCTCTAATGGTAGCCGAGCATTCTGGTCTCTTGCCAAAGCTATTGGCCGCAACTTTTGTCCATCTCTGCTCCCACCTCTGTCCAAACAAGATGGTTCTGTTGTCACTTCAGCCAAGGATAAAGCTGACCTGCTAGCATCCCATTTTTCTTCCAGCTCATGTATTAATGATCGTGGTAAAACACTTCCCAACACGCTCCATTCAATCCTCCTGTGGTCTTCCGTCAAAAGGATATCAGAAGGATTTTGATGAATCTTGATGCTAAGAAAGCTCCAGGTCCTGATGGTATTTCTCCACTTGTTCTCAAAATCTGTGCTCCTGAACTTACTCCTATTCTTTGCCGCCTTTTTTCACTTTCTTATTCCAAAGGTGTTTTTCCTTCTGCTTGGAAATTTGCTCATATCCAGCCAGTTCCTAAAAAGGGTGACAAATCCCTCGCATCCAATTATCGTCCCATTGCAATTACTTCTACTCTCTCTAAAGTAATGGAGAAATCAATTAACCGCAAACTCTTAAACTACCTAGAAACCTTCTGTCTGATCAACGATCGCCAGTATGGATTCCGTCAGTGTCGATCCACTGGTGATATTCTGGCTTATGTTACCCATTTATGGACTAATTCAATGGAAAGGTTCGGTGAAACACAAGTAGTTGCTTTTGACATCTCAAAGGCTTTTGATCGTGTTTGGCATAAAGGTCTTCTAAACAAGCTTCCATCTTATGGTTTGCCAACTGTTTTTAGTAAATGGTTATCCAGTTTTCTCTCTGATCTCTCAACGAGGGTGATGGTAGATGGCTCTCTGTATTCTAACTTCTCCACTAATGCCGATGTCTCCCAAGGTTCAGTTCTTTCCCCCACTTTTTTCCTCTTGTATATTAATGACCTTCTTCCATTGACTGGAAATCCTATCCATAGTTTTGCCGATGATAGCAAATTGCATTCCACTTTCCATTTTGAGAAACCTTGTCGTGCTTAATCAGCGTCAACTTCTCGAAAATTTGCTACCAATTCCTTAAATGCGATCTTCAGGTAATTCTCCAGTGGGGCAAAGACAACTTAGTTGATTTCAACCCTTCTGAAACTCAGTCTTGTCTTATATCTCGCAAAAAGGATTCTTCTGCTCCTATGCTTATCTTTAGGGACACTCCGATTTGTAGGCAAAACAATATATCTCTTTTGGGGATTACCCTGACTTCTAATCTCTCTTGGCACAAGCACATTACAAATATTGCTTCCTCTGCATCTAAAAAACTTGGTTTTCTCTTTCGCTCTCGGCGTTACTTTTCTTCCAAACAGCTGTTCACGCTGTACAAATACGCCCTGCCATGGAATATTGTTCCCACATCTGGGGTGGTGCCCCCAAAACCTCTCTCAGGCTTCTTGATTCCATTCGGAAGAGGGCAGTTAGGTTAATTAATGATTCAGAGTCTCTCCACTCGCTTTCTCATAGACGTACTGTTTCTGCTGCATGCCTCTTCTACAGATACTTCCATGGGCACTCTTCTTCTGAATTGGCTTCTTTAATTCCCGCTCTCTCTTTCAAAACAGTCCGAACACGTGCCGCCACCAGCCAACATCCATTTACTGTCCAACTTCAAACCCACAGAACCAACTTTTCATCTTCCTCATTTATTCATTCAACTGCCGTTTTCTGGAACAACCTTCCTTCATACGCATTTCCTGAAAATTACAGTCTACAGAAGTTAAAGTCCAATGTCAACAAATATCTTCTTTCATCTTCTCAACCTCCAACCCATAGGTTCTAATACCTCTCGTGTTTGGGGTTCACATAAAAAAAAATAAAAATATTATAATTAATTCAAAAATAATAATTAATTAATATAATAACATAAGTATGATTTAATTATTTTTACAAAAATAAAGGCGTTTTTCTGATATTTGACTATACATATAAAAATGCATAGTTCGCTTCCGTTGAACCAAGATTTATATGCCATTATGAAAAATGCACCTCAAAATAAAAACGTGCAATTATTTGAATAATTGTTCTTTTCAATCAGTGGTTGAAGGATATGCACATTCGTTCTTTTAAAACATCAACATACTGATCATAGCACGTAATCCCGGATTATGTGCCTTGATGAGTTCGTTGTACCCTTTTTGTTATCACTTTGATACTACAATAAAGAATATTTATCTTTTCAATTGGATATAATTGACATGTCATTTATCGTGCCATTGCTTATTATCATTTCATTACCATATTAATTATTGATCGTTAAGCCACGCTAGTCCTAAGTCGCAATTTCTTTCCAGGACATCAGTATATAAAGCTCATCCGTAGTTGGTGAAACTGAAATTTCTTAGATATTAACCCCACGGGCTCACATTTGGTGAGTATGGGCTTGGCAAACCCAGGGTCCTGAGCTGGATGTCATCATTCTTCTCTTTCTTGGTGATTCCTCTCTCTCTCTCTCTCTCTCTCTCTCTCTCTCTCTCTCTCAGGGTAACTTGGGAATTTTTTAATATTTTTTTTTGGCTGGTGCAGCATAAGCCTCAGGCTTCCTCCCACCATAATAATAATAATGTAATAATAAAGGAAATACATCGCAAAGGAGCCCGGAATGTCAGATGACACATGTCGACGATGCCACCTGGCCTCAGAAACGATCCAATATCACCGCGAAGTGCAAGGTGATCACCCAGACTGAGTACACTTCATAGACACGACTACATAGCTGGGATAATACATCAGAAGCTAGCGAGGAAATACTAGTTGACCAAAGAAATTGTACCGTGCTACAAGTACGAACCCCCAAGCAGTACTAGAGACCCCAACCCACAAGCTGTACTGTGACCGCGCCATAATAACGGATAAGACCATCCCGCACAACAGACCTTGTGGACAAGAAGGAAAAGGCTACCTATCTGATTGACATAGTGGTACCCAACACTGGCAACCTGCAGAAAACCCATGGGGAAAAAATTAGGAAGTACACGAACCTGAGACATGAGGTCAAGGAGATGTGGCATATGCAAGAAGTATCGATCATCGTGTCAACCACAGGTATGGTGCCAAAGACCCTACATAGCAGCCTAGCAGCAATAGGTTCCCCAGAGAACACCTGCAAGGAACTCCAGAAAGTCGCAATCCTGAACACCTGTAGGACAGTCATAGATTTCCTCGACCAACAATAACATCAGACATAACAACAACCACCGTGTGTACTTGATAGCAGTACCTGTCACAGAGTGGAATCTCCCAATCAGGGAGAAATAATATAAGAATAATAATAATGTCGTTTAGTTCAAAAATGGAAGTGGACGAAATGGGAATAAACCCTTCTTAAAGGGAAGGGTGACTTGCAAGGTGAAATGGGGTAAACCTATCGACAAGAAATTTGGTCAGAAGAATATTCTAAATAGATCTTAAAATTTTGAAAAGAATTCCAAATGTATAGCAGCGTGAAACTCTAATACCCAACGGGGGGGGGGGACGATTGGGATAAAGAGCACAAGGAGGTTTTCGAGTATCTCACGGGGTGTTTAGAATTTGTAGTTTCTGCTCTAATTTACAGCAATGTTTCTGTACGGGAAGAAAACTGACAGGAGCTATTGAATCAGAATTGATCCTTAAACCTTTTTAATGCGCGGGCATCCGAAACATGCTTTAATTTATAGATTTATATAAAAGTACTGTACTGTACTGTATGTAAAAATCAGAGGTTCCCATCCTTTTGTCGACTGTGAGCTACATTTAAAATTCAGGTTAGCTGAAGAGCCACCATACATGGCTTAGTAAAATAAAAATTAGCATTGAAAATTCACTGTGAATAATCTTTTTATCTAAAATTTAATTCATATAATTATAACAGTCTTGAACTTTTTAAAAATGTAGTCTCTTTCTCTCCTATGTTTCAGAATTACTACCCTGTAGTATTGAACAAAAAGGGCCGATCCTACAGTTTAAGGTACCTGAGTGGAAAACCAAGAATTATTGTTGGTAGAAAATGACAAGAGGAATTCTCATTCTCAGTCCAGGAAAATGAGAATTTCTCCTTGCCTTTATCGAAGTGACCCTCTTCCTCTGTTGGGAACCTTTTTCAGTCTGGAGCCCTTGGTGCATCCTCCATCCCCGAAGGACTGGCACTGAAAACCCTTGAAAACCCCGGTGTCTTTTTTTGTTCATCAATTTCGCCTCACTTTCCTCTCAGTTGTTACAAAATCATTTAGCTCCCTGTTAGAGTTTGATAAACTGGAATCCTCTTCCCTAAAGAGTCCCTCGTGTGTGAATATAGAAGCAACTTGCCTATTTAAGTTTGTCATTAACCTGAGCAGGATCATCAGCAGTTAAGCCATTGACACGAAATAGACCAATATGATTAAGAAGTAAAGAAGTTTACTTCTTATTCTCCGTCTTTAAGAAGTAAAGAAGTTTTCTTTTTTTGCTGTTTTTGGTTTGCATCCTTGCCAAAGTATGCACTAAATTAATAATTTTGTAATTTCTCTCTTTTAAGAAAAATTACAAGTGCACCAGAATTGAAAAGGAAAATAAAACCATATGGTTATATTATGTTTCATTATACAAATAGCGTTATATTGTAAATTATCAGTTTCAGTGTTGGATTCAGGTACGGGCTGGCAGGGAAGCCACCCGGGGCGCTATTATTATAAGGGCTCCAGAAGCTGAAGAACAAGAGAAAGATTTTTTTTTTTACAAAATCTTACGCAGATTTCTAGGATATGCGCCAAAATAATCTTTCCTTCCTTGAGCGTGAAAATACCTTGGTCCGGCCCTGCATAGTTTTTTTTTTTTTTTTTGCTGCCTGGCTCAATTAACAGAGATTTCGGATAATATGCAAATGGTCCAACTTACAAAGGAGTCGTTCCAGAAGTTTGTTCGTAAATTAACCATTTGGCACGTGATAAAAGTGTTAATTTAATTCTTTCATCATTAGATAACCAGACTACATATAGTTTCATATTTTTTAATAATGTGCTGCCCTCTGTTATCAAAATTTCAAACCTTTACTAAGTAAGAATTTCATACTTCTACTTTCTGCCGCTAGATGGCAGCAAAGAACAGATGTCATTCGGACAAGAAAGCAAATAGGATCCATCAGTCATTGAGTGGCAGCTTGATTATCATCATATTTATTACAATTGCTCTATCGCATAATCTGATAGTAAAAAAATCAGTACATTTTAATTATTAATTCTTTTGCTGTGATGTTTGTTTGTGGAAACCATTTATTCTATTTAGGGTGGAATTAAAAGTTGTGAACACGACAGTTAAGATTGTGTCCCGGAGGAAAAATGAATATAGCATTCCTCTGCCTTCAATACGATGCAAAATATTATGTTTAATTTAGGGACAACCAGACATTTTAAAGAAGATTATTACAGCGCGTTTTCATTATTCTGTTCCATGTTTATTATATTGCGTGCCCACTACAGATTTACAAGATCCAAGCGATGCCCTTTGTCACTGGCTACACAGAGTGCTTGTCCTGAGGATACATAGTTTAATTTCCATGGAGGGTTAACGTTTAACGTACACTGCCAAGTCAAAACATTATGACCACCAACCTAATAGTGGGTTCGCCCTTTCTGTTAGTATTCCCGTTGCACGGCGAGCTGTAAACTCTATATGTTGCTGGTGGTATGTAGTCCCATGGACTACGTGAACACAATCCCGGAAATGGAATTACGTTGATCGACTTTCCATCTTCGCCAGATGTGAATCTCATATGTAGCGAATTTTGCGGCCAAGGTGGCACCTGGAAGTCACTTTGGTGTTCGGAGAACCGCTCTCGAAAAGCACACGCAACGGCAGAGCGCATTATCCTGCTGGAACACACCTGTGCCATCTAGGAGACAGTCACCATGAAGGGCGAACCTTCTCAGCTACAATGGATAGGTAATTTTTGCCATTCATAGGTGCAGTCGACAGCTATGAGGGATCCAAAAGTTCCCAGAAAAACATCTCCCATACCAAACCACTGCCATCACCTACCTGTTTCTGTTGGACTAGGACGTTGAAGTGGTTTGTCGCCGCACTGTTCCACACAGACCATTCAATGGACCATTGACGACTGTAATTCCAAATGCAAACTTTAACATTGTTGGTGACAGGTGGCTGTAAGCATGGGTACCTTGACCAGGTGCTAACTCCAGAGTCCCATACAGAGCAGGATTCGTTGGATTATTGTGCTAGAAATTGTCCTCTGGTTAAAGCCCATGGTCATGTGTGGACATGTGTTGTTGTAAGGGCGGCCCCTTGGACGTCAGTTCAACTCCGGCTCTTGTCACTGAAGTGTAGTACTATTGTCAATGAGCTGGACGTGTGAATTAGCTTGGTTTGCGTGTGTAGTGAGAGTTATGTTGTTCTGGCCACTTGATTACTCTAGATTCAACAATCTCAATCTCCTGGAAAGCTGTTTCTGAGTCCACAGCACGGGAAGATGGGCCGGCCCAACAGACAGTCGTCCGTCTTATATAAGAGACGTTCCTCACCCATTGGAGGAAGTGCAATACCAATGGATGAGGCTCGTATCCTCTGAGCTCGTAAAAAAACATAGAATATTCGAACTAAATCATACTCACCTGGTTTCAAACAGCAACATCTTTCAACGATATCCTCAGGAGTTCTATATTATCCTACACAGTAATAGTCCTATTGACCATATTATACATTCACACATTTCCAGTCCACGGGGACTTTCCTTGAATCCAAAGATGCGCTCATAATCATGGCTAAGGGTTTGCTTATTCCTTGGAAAGGGGGAGGACAAAGAGTGACATATTCACTGCATGTTTATAACTTGATATTTCCACCAAATAAAGGTGACTAAGAAATCGTACATCAAACAAAAAACAGAACTACACTGAATGTCCAATTAATTATTACAATCTTTATGTAGAGATTTCCCGTTTTGACCATCAAGGGACAGTATTGCGGGAAGAGCCTCACTTTGAGGGTGCCCTTGAGAGACAAAGAAGAAATATTCTCAATTCGTGCATATGAAGTAGTTGGTTTTTGAAGCTCGCGCGCGCACGCACACATATGTAACATCATGGTGTACCACAGCGGAGTTGAACTAACATTCTGGTGCCATCTTAAATAAGCTGCTAAACATGTCTACAAGTCTTATAATATTAATTAAAAGAAATGCGAACTGTGAAATTTCTTTCAGTTGTTATTAAAATCCAGCAAGTAGTAAGTAAAGTGCATTACGAAAGTGTTGACAGCAAAAAAATAAGTGTTATATTTCAATTTTTATTGAAATTCAACCCGTATTTCGCTGTCGAAATACTTGTTGGAGTTAAGTGATTTGATTTGTAGCCAGTGCTCGAATTTGAATGGTGTTGAAGTAATAAATATGGTACAGGATGTTAAAATATGGGCGTTAATGGAATGTCAGAACAAGTGAGAACTAGTGTTGCTGCACTGTAGCGAACTGTAAGTAGTCCGTTAATTTTAATTTCTTTTTTGTTGAATGACTAAATCTCAGAAGAAATCTTATTCTGGAAGTAATCCCAGTTAATCTTTTTACTCTACTTTTCTCATTTCTTATTCTGCGATATTGAGAATTGGAATTTTTATGAATTTCGCCTCGCAAAACACAGGGCTTGGTCGGTCCTTTAATCATCACTGTTGCTTTAATTAAACACCAGATTTCATTACGGAGGGTATAGAACCGGGAGAAAAAATTGGCTAAGAAGTAGCCGATATTTTCTTTTGTTTTCAAGAGTTCTGTAACTGAGTAGTGTTATAAAGAAGAAAGTGTTATTTTTAGTGTATCATATCATTAAAAACAGTATCCTCTATTTAAAGAAAAATTACCACCAATTTTAATTGAATGTAGTACATAGATTTACTACAGTATTGTGATTAACTTTCCCTGCCTTTATGTACTAAAGCACGAGAAACGGTAGATAAAAAATATATAAATAAAATAAATTTATATTTAGTAATGAATATACGAATAAAAAGAACTCAAATTTAAACTTCCAGCTCGAAGCACTTGAAGCGAAACTAATTCCCCCCACCCTTCAGGCTGACTAGATTCACGAACAGTCCTAATGGGAACCGGCGCCGTTCCGGTGACGGATCTGACTGTGTGGTAGTTTCTCCGCTGTGTCACATATGTAAACGCTTAGATGCAAGCTTATATCTGAATAGCCTTTGAAGAAGCTGACTGATGTGTGCTATAGCGTCACGTTTTTCCTTTAAGATGTCTAATTTGACTAGCTATAATTTTAATATTCTTTCATGAGTCGAGTAAAACTTTTTCAGGGACCGGATCCGTACTTTTGGCACCTCTGGCCTAGCCCAAATCACAATGGATTCGCAAACGATGGAACTGCTATATCAGTATAATAAGTTATACTCTCCTATTATTGTGTTCCTGTTGATTATAGTATACTGAGTGGACAGCGATCATGGAATACCTACCTAGTAACGGGCAGGCTCACCTTCCGCCCGGATAAGGGCAATCACACGGCGAGGCATTGAGTCCACTAGTTAACGAAAGCGTTCCACAGATATTTCCATTCATGTCTACTGCACTGCTGCCCATAATTCCGTCACAATCCTGGGAGGAGGATCCAAAGCTCGAACGGACCTTTCCACAGCGTCCGAAAGATGCTCCACAGGGTTCATGTTCGATGAACGGGGAGGCCATTCCATGGTGGTAAAATCTGCTGAATATTCTTCGAACCATGTTTTAGTCATAGCCACCATTGCTCTGTGGAGAGGCGCATTGTCCTGTTGAAAGTGTCCATTGCCCTGTGTGTGCACAATGACCATGAAGGGATGCAGATGGTCTGCAAGGATGGACACGTAACTTGAACCGTTCAGAGATGCGTCTAGATTTACCAGAGGCCCCAACGTGTGCCAGTTGAATACGCCCCAGACCATTACCGACCGTCCACTTGCCTGAACAGTTCCTTGTTGACATGATGGGTGCATAGCTTCGTGCGGTTTCCACCAGATACGCACCGCTCGAAATAACTGGAAACGAGACTCATCGGACCAGGCGGCCCGTCTCCAATCATCCAAGGTCCAGTGCCGACGTTCTTTCTTCCAGTTGAGGCGTACAGTCCTGTATCGTGATGTTAGCAATGGGACTCTGGTGGGTTGGCGGCTCTCATAACCTATTGCGGCTAATGAATGTCCGATGGTCTTGGTGGAGACTATCATCCCTCTTTCAAAGTCGTGTAATTCACGAATTTTATCCATACTAACATCGACTTAGCGTCTACGTGTATATACCTGCCAAGCGGTGGGTTCGTCCACTAGAGAGAGGGGCGACAGCGTCGCGTTGCCCAGGAACTAGGTGTCCCTTGAATTCTGTCATTTCAGTGTACTGTTACTGTACTCCCCTGTTCAGTTATAAAAATTCAAACTACGTTTCTGTCTACAAATGTTTCTGTCGTCCTTGAAAGAAAGACGTCTCCTCCATGTTTACTATTCTTGAACTGCCAGACAGCCCCCTTCTCTCTCTCTGTTCGTGGGGGTGTTAAAAGAATGTCCAATTGATCTGGCAACGGATCTACTTAAGGCATGGCTAGCCTGCATCGCAAATAACTCTTCCTTTCAGATTTCAGAAGTCTCGGAGGCGTCAATATTATTGATGGAGGAGTCTGTTTCACTACATAAACAAAAATATTGCGAAATTTTGCTCAATAGCGATTTGTTTCCCTGAAGAAAAGGAAAATTGAGCAGTTTGTTTCCTTCAAGATTAAACCATCTAAAAATATCCTCCCAAAAAACAAAATATCGATATACTTCCCCCTCCTCTAGCTTTATATGTAAGAAGTTAGCATTTATTTGTCAACTTGAAAGTTTTTTCGTTTGAAAAATGCCCAGTTGGCTGACAAGTTGACAATCCATTGCGCAGCTCTCAAAGTCCAATGTTTCATTACCTGCTAGGAAATGAAAAGTTTAATTAACAGGTTTCTGCAAATAAATACAAAATAAATACATTATCTTCATGGGGGGAGGGGGTGGCGCCATTATCGAGGACCAACAGAATTTGAAGTCAAGATTATTACTTGCACAATATCCCTTTGTTTCTTTATGATGATCCCGATGAAATATTCCAAGAAAAAGGCCTGTTTCCCAAGACTTTCTATTCAGTCGCCAAATCACTGGAAGATGCTTTTTATACTGTAGTATTGCCTCCTCCCGAAGTTTCTGTGGGGCTTTAGAATGATAAATCATTAAAGGTTTTAATTTAAACGATAGAAATTCGGCGTTCCCATCTAATCGTTGATTAATGGTGATCAGAGTACCAAGAGCATGCCACTAAAATAGTTCTGAACCCATAACACCAGTCTGCCGAACAACAGTACATCCAAGTGTCATGGTGTCGTGTTACTTCCTCTAAATGTGGATACGCCCATCAGCATGATAGAGTTGGAAGTGGGATTCATCTGATCAGGCAACACATTTCCAAATGTCCGTGTCCAATATTGGTTTTGACGTGCCCATGCAAGGCACACTCTGTTGTGTTTCGCAGTGAACATCGCTACCCGGGACGGCTGTTGACTGCCATAGCTTATACAATCCTATGTACAGCGTATAGTCTATGTGGATACCCAGAAGACCACCTCTAATAAAAATATCCGTGAATTCAATAAGAATGGTTCAAAAACTAAAGTATCCAGGAGTGATATTGGACACCAAACCGTCATTTTGTCCACATCTCAACTACTGCCCTTGTGGTTAACACAGTTGGTAGAATCACAGTCCTCCCTGTTGTGGGGAGGACCGTGATTCATCGAAACCTTCTGTGTATTTATTTTTCTGTGTCCTCCTTGGAAAGCTCAGGCAACCCCGGGGTTCGCCCTGCCAGAGTATTTATGGCTCCATGCCCCCTTGGATGGGCAACAAGGGGTCGGTAATGTTCCACGGACCCCTTGGCAAAGAGGCCGGGTGGAACATAACACAACCAGTCGTGAACACGCACTAACTTGTCCATGTCTTGCTATTCGTACGCTTTACTGTGTGGCTAGGTGGGCTGTTGTACCGTGTTGTTGCTGTGTTACGAAATAAGACACACAGCTCACCACGGGCGTCGAACACAGGGGTTGTCCTACGTGCAACCTTTAGTTGGTTATTCGACAGCTGTTGAGCCAGTGCTGTTAACTCGGCCAACAGAACCGGAGCATTTAACCATGTTGGCTAATGTAGAGATACCGGCACCCGCACCTCTTGTCCCTACAATCATTCCACGTTTGAAGTCGAAAAAATCTCGATGCCGACCCGTTCTTTTTCGCAGACACTCAAAAACCTATCGCCACGTGCGCAAACTACAATCTTAGATCAGCCGTTCCCGACTTTGAGCCTTCACCTGTAATAATGTTTGAAGCGGCCATGTATTCAACGTTGCTAACTTAAAAAACTCTATTAAATACTCAGATGTTATTTTAATTAATTGTACAGTAAACGGAAGGTTATTTGGGGTAGCAGGAAGACAGGCGGACGCCTACACAGTTGGTGATGTCATAAGCGTGATATTTTGAGCCATTTTAACCGCCTTTGCTGTTTAATAACAACGTAGTAATATATGAGTAGCCTACAGTTAGTTTGGATTCGAATGGAACTTCGTGCTTGCCATGCGTGCCTTCGATTTCCCTGAGACAGAGAAGAAATCACTTTTCCAACAACAAAAAGGGGTGTTATCTCCGTTTCCTTTCGTAGCACGACTCCCACACATGCAAAGGACATTATTTACTGAGATACAATCAGCAGGTAGACAGTTTCTTGAATGCAAATCTCTCGGAGTGCCGTATATTAAGAAAATGTTCACTGCATACTTCTTTCCCGTTTCCAATCGTTTTACCTCTTTGATTTCCTTTGTTTCTCTCGCCAAGATTGTGTCCCTGACAAAACATTGAGCGGTTAGAAGTTTCTTGAGATCTCCTTTAAGAACAACTCACGCATACCTTTTGTTTAAATAATCTGTTTAGCGTAGTTATTATGCACTGACGAGTGTAGTTGCTCGAACTACACTTGGACCGTGCACTTATCTACTTCTGTTTTTCTGTCTTGAAAATTTGTGCTTGATCATATGTTTGCCATATAAGTCGCCCCCTCCTTTTTTACAGTCATCTTTCTTATCTCGTGCAGTAGAATATCGCAGCCGCTTAGCAAACTTAATTCAATTATTTTTTCTTTTATTTTACAAGTTTATAGACCCTCTTCAGAATATAACAAGCTTTAAATGAAAAGGCCAAAATTGATAATGTATTTTGATAATGTTTCCTTTTCTGCCCTTGAAAATATTTTGTCAGTTTACCTCCTCATTGAAGGCAAACTATTACAGATTATCAAGACCATTTTGAAGCCAAGGCACCTAATCGTACAACATCAAGAATACACCCTCACTTGGGGCATCCCTCAGGGAGGTGTTTTATCAGCTTTGCTTTTTACCGCAGCCCTGGAACCTTTTCTATTGCATGATCGTAGTTTTATTTCTTACGCTGATGATATTCAATATTTTGTTGTCTCTAACGAACGAACCTTATGAACGACGTCAATTCCCACGCCAACTGCATTTATACTGTATTTAGGTAAGATTGGTTTTTGGTTTAACTATGACAAGTCAGCACAACTGACAATAACTAATAAGAGGCGCCTCCGTAGCCAGGTGGGAAGGAGCAGCGGTGCGTTAGCACACGCTTCTTGATTAGACCGATGTTCGAGCCCGTCACCACCAAATATGGAGGATGCGGAAAGGTCAGGGAATGACCACCGCATATCCCGGAGCAATATGGCCTTAGTTGCTAATGCTCCTAAAACCCAAATAACAACAACTAATAAGAAGATAAAGAGTAGAATTGAGTTATCTATTAATGGGGCACAGGTTAGGAAAGTCTGCAACTACACTGACATTGGAGTGACGTGGGATGAGGGCCTTACCTTTAAAAGACACTTTCAGAACACCAGATCAAAAACTCTTGCTGCCATTTGGGCTGTAAGACAAGAGATAATTGGGATTCGAAACCAGCAACTTGTGACCTTATACATCCAAAGATGTATTGTTCTTGTTTCCCTCTATGCCTCAATTATTTGGTCCTCTGCCCCAAATATCCGGTGGTTGAATAGGACTGCAGGGAAGCCCTTTACAATTTCAAAAGCCATTCTATATGCAAACTTGAATGTTGCTCCATGGATACAGATGGTCACCGTGCGTAACATCTGTACTCTTGTACAACTTTTGACTGGGAGTTTAGATGCCACTCAAATTGATAATCTTGTGGTCAGGCTATGCGCTGGAGGCCTAGCTCCACTACTCTCATAGTCTCCGAAGCACTCTCCATCACACGGAGAGATGAAGGCGGCTGTTTCCTGCGAATACTGTAGAGCTCTTTAGAGACCTCAAGATCGACCCGAACAGGTACTGCAATGACAAAACCTACAGGAAGCTCATCGCAGCGGACTTGTACACTGCAATACAAATTTAATGAAGAGGAGATTTTCATTTCTTTGGAATTTGTGCCTTCTGTTTACAAGGCTCAGAATTTCTGAGAAACAAGTTTACATAAAATATCATTAATTAAAATTAACATTGAAAGGATACTTGCGCCAGGCAGGCGCAAAGAAACCACCTCCGCAAACTTCATTGTTCTCTTCACACATGCCTTTAACGTGGATCTATCCCTGGGTCGAAACCTGAGTTTTTAGCCCTTAAAATGTGTTCTCCACACGTTAGTCTCAAAAGTCCTTCTCCACCATCTGTATTTACTAACGAAATACTCTGAAGAAGAATATTCTCTATAAGGTTTACCTTAGCAGCCACAATGAGACCGCTACTGTGATGTTCAAGTCCATAAAGTCCAGGTTACCATCTCTGCAGAGTTGAAATCTCAAGAGAAGGTCTGGATGTTGTATTCATAGTGGACATAGGGTTTTTGTCAAGCGGTTCCTGTGGTTCCCCACAAATCCGCGTTGAGTACTCTAGGCCAGTCAGTGTGGGTTATGTGTGAGTTGTTTGATTGATGTTGTTTGATTGGCCTCTTAGTTACTGGGAGGCTCGATTACCAT
Source organism: Mastigoproctus giganteus (assembly GCF_048544385.1). Classification (NCBI taxonomy): domain Eukaryota; kingdom Metazoa; phylum Arthropoda; class Arachnida; order Uropygi; family Thelyphonidae; genus Mastigoproctus; species Mastigoproctus giganteus. The sequence goes on from NC_143588.1 coordinate 41,052,973, forward strand.
GGAAGGAGCCTTTCAGCATCCGTCCATCGGCACGAGGAGCCGAGCCAGGAAGGTAGAAGGAACGCCCGACTGGCTCTCTCCCCACTTGCAAAGCAAGAGAGGAGAGAGGCCGAGTTGGATAGGAAAGGTAACAAAAGGGGAAGGAAGCAAGGGTAGGCAGAGCGGAAGGCTACCCCCAGCAGAGGGTCAAATGGCCAGATGATCCCAGGCTTGTCAGTTGACCAGCGTCAGCAGAACCCCTTCGATGAGGATTCAACGAGGGTGGTTAAAATCCCGCCTGGGGAGTGTTCCAGGCCAGCAAAAGAGCCCGAAAGCATCTAATCCCACGCCGGTGGAGAGGCGGCGTCAGCAAAGGAGCTTCACGGAGAAGAGGTGGAGGCAGGAATCCCATTGTTTTATCCCCTGCAGAGAGAAGTGTCGGCATCGGCAAGAATCTCTGGTGGAAGCTTTGTCAAAGGAAGTTGAGAATCACCCGGTGAAGTCTTCTAGGAGCAGCAGAGAACATGTTGGAACATTGCAGGAGAAGATGAAGTTACTGTGGATGGAAAGGAAAAAGAAAAAAAAAATAGAGGCGGGTCTCGGGTGGCCACATAATAGAAACTTGGTGACGTGATTGCAATGGTGCATCCTGTGAAGTAAAGAATGATTACTGGGTTTGGTATATCTTTATGGCTGACAAGTTATTGTATTCTTCTTTATTGTCTGTACAGGGGTGTTAGATAAATAAACTGATAATAACAATAACTAGGGGGCTCTGCCCCTTCTCGCTTGGCTCGCCAACCCCCCGTGCACGCTTTTGTACGTAATATGTGGAGGTATGACGGAGTAAATCAAATCTTTTCTACGTAAAAGACGGACCTGTCGAAACGCACTGATCGATATCTAATATAATCTAATATATAATAGAAAGTGTAAGAAAAAACTATATAAACTATAACCTCATTCCCTAACTGACAACAAGGAAGATTTAATGCCTTCATACAATTTTGTAAAGCTCTCTTGAAGCATAGAAGACATCTTCTGAACCATGAGGACCCACCAGCTCCCAAGTAGATCACCTTTGTGTAAACCCTGTTCTATTTCTCTTAGGCGCTGAACCTCAGCTTCATGCTAACCCTCGAACAGTATTTCTTAGTTGGTATGAAAAGGCTAATAGCTCCTATAGTTACTTCCTTGAATGCTTCGCATTTAGAATTTGCTATTGGTAACATCATCCAATAAATCCACAAAAGTCTTGCTAGTGTGCGAGTGACCAATCCATAAATACCAGTCAACATCTGGAAAGTTAAAATCCCCCCAATACGCTGGAACATACCTTATATAATATCTCATTATATAAATTTAAGGTGCGAGTCTAAGAAAATAAGCCCAGCTTATTTTCTTAGAATCAGCTTAGAAAAAATGTCAGCTGGGCATTTATTTCTCTTCCTTCTTTTTATATGTATAAGCCGTCTTAGTAGTACAGATTTCAGTGCACCCGGAATTCCACTAGGATAACGAATAAACAACGTATTTTGTGATGGAACAATTTACTCTGCAATCTCCATTGATCTCAAGGATGCGATGTTATTTTCATCATTGAGATTTTTGTTCTTTAGAAGATGATCTGACAATTTGAGGTTTTTCTTCACTGCAGATGACAGATGTGAATAGTCTGGTGTTTAGAATAAGGATCATAATGGAAGGTCCAGATGTCATCACCGTTTATTATGATTCAAAATACATCCTCTCCTTCTTCTACTCGCTCTTTACCTTGTGAACTTCTCTGACCTTGTGATCGTCCCGGAGTATAAACATATTTTTTTAAATTATTTATAAACTGAAATATCGCAGGCTTTTAATAAAAACATCAAATATAGCTTTATGATTTTAAAAATGGATAACTATTACTGTTCAGATTTTACGATTTCTAAATTAAAAATTTTCCTAATAAACGGCTTTTTTCTTAGTGGGAAAGTTGTTCCCCGTCCTTGGCTTAGTCTAAAAACTGAAGAAGCAGTAAAAAAAAAAAAGGGGGAGGGGGAATGATAAATTCATGTCACGTTTATGGTTGAAGCGCAACCACATGTGTTGATTTATGTAAAGCACGCGGACAGCATACTGGATAGACGCGCAATTCAGTCTTCCTTTCGTTCAGGTCATTTGTATTTTTGGTACACGATTTACAAAGCTGTAAAAAGCAGCGTCATGAAAGAAATGTAAGCCATTATGGTAGAAATTATTGCTGCAGACTCGAAAATACTTAGCGATGTACACAAAGTTCGTGATCTTCAGCATAGCACTGAATAATCAAAACGCTAATAGAATCGTTTAATAGCTGGTGGAGTTAAATTGGACTGAGTTGTATCCATAATAACCACAGCATATTTTTAGTCTTCCGTTTGAATATTAAGAGGAAATTAAAACTTTCTGTATCTAAGTTAAATCATTGTTACAATTGAACAGTTATGTAGTCAAAAAAGATTAAAAAAATACAAACATAATATTTTTCAGGTTTCATTTGTCATTGCAAGATCAGTCAATTAACTCAACTATCCTATATTTAAAAAGCGCTTGTCAATCCCATTTGGTATTGCTTCCAGAATATAAAAAACTGTCTGTTTTTAGGATAATGAGATTTTACGACTGATCGTACGATAATATTCGATAGACTGAAGGTAATTATCTACATTTTAGAGGCTCCATTAAGATACCAACGACTATCGATTGCTTTTACCTTAATCGCCATGTGATGTTTGTGAACTAAGCCACGGTCATTAATCCCCATTATTAACTTTATGAATTCGTGCATATGAATAAGTCCATTGCTTACCGATTACAGAGGATTTACATCATTAAAAATGGCATCCATTCTTCTTTTCCTCCCATTAATTTGAAGAAAAATTCCAGATAATGAGAAAGTATAACAGGGATAGATTACAATAAGTACGTCAACATTGGTAGAGAATTTTGTTGTTGTTGTAATGTCCGAGATAAGTATCTCCTGTTTATTTTTTAAGGGTAGCTCCACACACGAATGGTATGGAAACTCGTGGTACTCTAGTACGATGTATGGGTTGACAATTGAGAAAACGCTTGATTGATATTGGCTGAAGAAATTGGTGGAATTACAAATGCTAATTCAGAACAGAGCTTGTTGAAAATATCTATAGAAAATTCATGCAGCATAAAGCGAACGCCTTTGCAATTGAAAATGGAGTTTGTATTTAGGAAATTATTCATTAACTCGAGTGCCCCTTCTGGGACTTTAAAAGAAGTTTTGGGGTCAACGCTCCAGATGTGGGAACGATATTTCACGGTATGATGGATTTGTTTCCTAGTGATTCCGAGAGCGATGGAAACGCAGCTTTTTTTAGAGGCTGAGGGAGCAATATTTGTGACATGCTTATGTCCAGAGATTTAGTTGTGGATATTGGAAAATTTGTGGCTGTTTGTGCAGAGCAAGGTTCCTCAAACTGGAAGGTATAATGTCGTGTGTACTATCATCAGCAGAACTAGCAGAATTTCCAGTCAGTGGACGGTCTTTAATACATAATAGAGAAAGAGTGAGCGGAAGAACAGAATCTCGAAGAGCACCAAAATTAGTTGAAAAAGTAGAAGACAGAAAGCCATAATCGTAGTGAAAGGTCAGACAGAAAACTAACTACTTTGACCGATTTACGAAAAACAGAAGGCAGACCATGAGGTGAAAGATTTTTTAGAAGTTCTTTATATTAAACGTGATCAAAAGCCTCTGAAGTGTCAAAAGGAACTATTTGAGTTCCCAAACTTTTCCAAATAATTTGTTTAAAGATGTAACATGAGCCAATATACCACCAGTGGTCGACTTTGATGGAAACCATATTGATGATCATTGATTAGAAGGAGCGTATCGAGATAGTATGAGAGTTAGCGGTTGATGGATTTCTTTATTAATTTGGAAAGAGTACAGACAAGTGCAGTGGGATGGTAATTGGAAGGGAGGGATTTGTTACTCTTATACATGTAAACCCTAAACACGAAAGGTATTAGAAGCTATAGTACTTACAAAGGAGATGGTAAGAGAGCTATAGTACTTATAAAGGAGAAGGAAGGTTGTTCCAGAAAATGTAAGTTGAGTGAAATGGAAAACTCAGTTTTTTAAATACAGAGGAAGCAATATTTGTGATGTGTTTATGCCAAGAGAGATTAGAAGTCAGGTATTCCTTAATAGAGATATATATCCTCTCTAGAAATCTGAGTATCGTCGAAAATAAGCATAGGAGAAAAAAAAAGAAGAATCCTTTTTGAGAGATATGAGGCAGGAATGAGTTTTAGAAGGATTGAAATCAACTAAGTTGTCTTTGGCCCACTGGAGAACTACTTCGAGATTAGCATTTAACGAACTGGTAATGGATTTTAGAGTAGTTGAAGCTGTTTATGCAGGATAAGGTTTCCCAAGCTGGAAGGCGGAATGCAAAGTGCTATCATTAGAAAAATTATGGATAGGATTTCCACTCAAGTGGATAGAGGGTCATTATTACGCAGAAGGAAAAAAAGTGAGAAAAAGAACTGAACTTTGCGGAACACCCAGCATTAATGGAGAAGTTAAAAGACAGGGAGCCATCTACCATGACTCCCGGTGGGCAGTCAGAAAGAAACTAGATACCCAATTACCAAAAAAAAAAAAAAAAAACAGTTGGAAAACCATACGATGGAAGCTTATTTAGAAGACTTCTATGCCAAACACGATTAAAAGCGGTTGAAATGTCAAGAGAAACTGCTTGAGTTTCACCAGACCTTTCCATTGAATTTGTTCATAGTGGGTAAAATAAACTTGTATATCACTAGTGGGTCGACACCGACGGAATCCATACTGGTGATCATTGATCAGATGGAAGGTTTCTAGGTAGTTTAGGAATTGGCGGTTGATGGATTTCTCCATTACTTTAGAAAGTTGAAGTGCAATGGAACGAAAACTGGATGGAAGAGAATTTTCACCCTTTTGATGAAAGACCACATGAATTGAATGGAGTGTATCAGAAATGGTAGGAGGTGATTTACCAAGATCATCAATACAAAAGTTAGAAGAAAAGTAGAATGATATCATGTCGGCATTGTCTTTAGCTGGGGTTTAAATAGAAGCATCGAGTTATAACAGAGAGAGCAGAGATGGGCAAAAGATGCGGCCAATAGCTTTGTCAAGAGAGTGCAGAATGCTCGGCCACCATTTGGACAAGAAGCAAGCTTTTTCACTCGTAACCTGTTCATAATCTACTTTGGACTGATTAATAAATGCTTAACAATTGTTGCGAGCTTTGGTGTACGCAGAAAATGAATCTGGAGATTTTAGCGCAAGCCATTTGCGATATGCCACATAGTTATCTTGAACAGCCTTAGCACATTTATTGGAAAACCAAGGTTTAGATAAAGGACGAGATTTTAAGGTAGTATGGAATAAAGGATTTCATCCGTACAAGATTAATTTCACTGACACAATCTGCGCAAACATTGACATCAAACGATTTAAAAACAGTAATCCAACCAAGGAAAAAAGAAATCTAGAAGATCGTTCCATTTTTACTTCTTGTTATGCCAAATAACAAGAGGCTGAGAATGGCCACGAGCGAAAGTCTCCACCGGAAAAGAGGGCATCACCAAATTGTAATCTGAGGTGCCTAGAGGGCCACCCACTTCGACCGCGTATCTGGAAGGATTTTTGGGAAAAAAATCCTGTGGTTATTATCTAGTATTCTGATAGGTAAATGAACAATCTGGAGGTCATTAGTAATTGCAAAATCCTTCGGATCTCGACCAACTTTGTTCTGTGTAAATAGTAAACGGAAGCCAGCTTTATGCCAGAATGGCCAGAAAAGGAAGTTGTGAACATTAAAATCACTAAGAAAAATTATCTCACTGTTAGGAAAGAGGAGAAAATCTTTATTGTACAGTAAAGATACAGATACAATAATGTGCCCGCCACAGCCAGGAGGCCAGGGGCTTGACAATGATATGGGGTAATATAAAAATATGTACAGTATAAAAATTTGTGCAGTATAAAATATTACATAACAATTAAAAACGTAGCATTAGCCATTCAATAGATATGAGTATGTACATAGTTGTGAGGCAGACAGTACACCAAGGTATGTACACGTTCATATGTACAAAGCACATATTTAAGCATATTCACACGCCTCATAGCAGATAGCATGAGTGGACATCAGGGGCCAAACAAAAGGGGAACAAGTTCGGCCAACGAGCGCCTGTAATTGCGATCAGAAGCGAATTTCTGCAGGTCAACTCCGATCATTAGCAGGGCTTGTACTGTAGGAAGTACTTGTCCGGGTAGGAATCTGTCACTGATCTTCAGCCTGTTCCGTTGTAGCTGCAGAAGAGGGGTGGCTCGTAAGGAAGGAAGTGGAACATGCCACTGGCATATATCCCAGAAGTCAGGGGAGTTGATTCTGCCAACCAGCATTTTGGCTGTGGTCACAGTTCTCCTCATGCTGATTATTTGAGGCAGCCGTGGGATTTGGAGTTGGTCGGCCATGCTGGTGGTCCTCTGCTGAGGGGGGAGTCGATGTTTTTGGGTTGCCCACTTCAATATCCAGTATTCACTGGCAAAGATGGGCTACATGAGAGAAGGTACATGAGAGAAAGTTGGACTGGAAAAAGTCAAGTTTCAAAGAGAGGAAGCCAGAGTTCCAAATGATTAGTGGAGTTAGGAGAACGATAGAGGCAACAGATGAATTTGACAGAGAGAGAGATTTTAAGTCAGAGAAAATCGAAGAGGAGATTCCAAATTACTGAGTCTCTGGCAGGGAATATCAGAGCGTACATATGTGCAGGTACCACCTTTGAAGCAAAAGGAATCATACAGCGAATAATTAGGACAACTGAGATGAGCAGTGATCGAATCAACCGATAATTGGGATTCTGTCAGAAAAAGTACGTGGGGTTTGGCAGCCCGTAAGTAGAAATGGACATCATTGAGATGGGAACTGAGAGAACATACTTCTGAAATGAACGAAGAGGTGTTTTGGGAGGTTTAGATCTTTCCGCAGATAAGTTTGCTTTACACACACTGGCCAAAATAATAAGAAATGTTATTCAGTATCGAATCGAGCCTACTTTGTTTTGAAAAACAGCAAATGTGTAGTGTCGCATGAATTCTATAAGGTGTTTTAGTCTGACTGTACCCATTCTTCCAGCGAAATATCGCGTAAATGCAACTCATTTGAAGTAAGAGGACTTTATTAGCGTATAGCTCTCTGCAAAATATCCCACACATTCTCAATTGGATCGAGATCAGCTGAATATGGGGGACAGGGAAAATGGTGGAAATTGTGTCATGTTCTCCGAACCATTCTGGCATGATGCGCTATGCATTGTCCCCTTTATTTAAATGTCACTCGAATATCAGTTCCATCAGCATTTCAGACTCCCAAGTAGCAAGCTCAGCTTATCATACCTGAGAAAATGTCTGTGACAGCCTCAAGGACCAAAAAGGACATACATACAATGCGTAATGTACAGTTAGGCCTACCCACAAACTGTATTACATGCGATACATTTCATAATTAACCTGTGGTATTCAGAAAGTGAGAATACCTCAGGGTGAAAACATAATCAATGCATATGTTTGCAGAACTTTTCTCAGAAATTGTAGTGGTTAATATACTTAAACAGATTCAACATTATAAGGTTCACATGGGCCATTGAGTTCCAACCTGTCACAGTACTCTTTTTGACTATTAGTTTTCGGTTTTGAGTCCTCCACAACATATACAGTATACGTATGTTTTTGTTGGACCGCTCTTTCTCTCTCTTCTATACTTCCTGTCATTAGCGTACATATACTTGTAGAAGTCCATTTTCATTGCATTAACAGTTGCCAGCGGAAACATCCTTCTAATGAGACTAAGCGGTAAATGGGGGTTAATGGAGTTTCTGTTTTCTTTGTGCGCCTTAATGATGTCTGTCGTTGAGAAAGCATCCACCTTCAAATGATTAGTTTGAAGAGCGTCATGATGTTTTTTTTCAATCGCCACTGTATGACTCCATGATTGTAGATCTAGACTTGCAAGTAGCGTAGATCTCGAAATGGTTAGCGAAAAACCACAAACCCGGTTAGTCTCTGAAGGTCCGGGAAAAGTCCTCTGCTTCGTAGTCTCCGGCGTGGATGACCAAATTTCCGATGCATGAAGCGGGACAGGGAAAAGGCATCTCTTATATACTGAGAGATTAACTTTCTATCCCTAATACTGAAGAGGATGGTTCATATTCATAGTGCTGCGTAAGTTTTTGTCTTATTATTGAAGTGGTTGTGAAAAGTTAGGTTTTCATCCCTCATTAAGCCAAGATCGGTATGGTAATATCTTTCGGATGAGTTATCTGTCATTACACGCATCTTATTCTTTATCATCTTCTTGATTATTGTTAGTTTGCAGGTTTTTTTTTTTCAATGTTTATTCTTAGGCTGTGAGCTGCTGAGTACTTCACAAGGTCGTTACATTGTCTTCCGACGTTTACACTTATAATTTCTGTCTGTTCTGGACCATTTCATTCCAGGCTTATTTTGGACAATGACTGTCACTACCTTAAAACCCCTCATACTGCGGATCTTCAACTTGTCTCTCAGGCAGGGGAAGTCAATATAGTTCCAATTTTCAAGAAAGGTGATAAAAATGATGTAACTGATTACAGACCCATATCCTTGCAAAACAGCCTGGCTAAACTCTTCGACACAGCAGTACACAAACAACCCTTCGAGTTCTTCAGGCCTTTCATTGATCAGAATCAACATGGTTTCTGCAGTGGCAAGTCAGTAGTCACAAATTTGCTTCCTTTCTGTCAATACACCTCTGAAGTCCTTGATAACTTCAGATAACTACCTTCAAGTTGATGCAGTCTACACAGATACATTTGATAAAGTCCCGCACGAACAACTTCTGGAAAAACTTAAGCTATATGGTATCCGTGACCCTTTGCTCTAATGGCTACGCACCTATATTACGCATCGTTCCTTGAGCGTTATCATCAATCAAGTGAACTCAGACCGTTTTATAACACTAAGTGGAGTAACTCAAGGCCTCCTTAGGTCCTTTACTTTTCATTGTTTTCGTAAATGATCTTCCTTCTTTCATCTACACCTCCAATGTTCAAGTTGCTCTCTATGAAGATGATCTTAAGATCTACTCAGCAGTGAAGGAGATTACCGATTCTCAACAGCTTCAATGTGCTCTCAATAAATTCTCTCTGTGGCTATCTCTGAATGGCTTGTCTGCTAACCCCTCGAAGTGCAAAGTAATCTCTTTCTCATCCGGCAGATCTCCACAACTAATAAATACGGAGTACGCTATTAACTCTGTGACCATCGAAAGGTGTGACCAAGTTAACAACTTGGGGATTCTCTTCTCCAGCGGTGCTAAATTCGATGTCCATGTCCTTAAAATCACCAACAAAGCATTCAAAACACTGGGATTCATCAAACGGTACACTTATAAGTTCAAAAACTACAGATATGCGGTTATCCTTTATAAAACTATTGTTCTGCCAATCCGTGAATTCAGTTCACCCATCTGGAATAAAGGCTTTAACTAACAAAATTGAACCAGTCCAAAAAACTTTTGTCCTTTACCTTACGTACCGTAATCCCCTATTCTATCACTCAGTGTATTATGAATCGCTGTGTGATTACTTTCATCTGAGGCCTCTGTGCACTAGAAGAGTTATTGCTGACATCACCATTCTAGACAAAGTAATCTCTGGAACTTATGAAGCGTCTGATATCATTATCAAAATCAACTTCAATGCTCCTTGTAGACAAGTCAGGAACCTTACCTGTTTCGCCTTGACTCTGCCACCACGGACCTTATGAAGTTCGGTCCACTGAACAGAATCAGCAAATGACTCTCTCATTGACTTCTTTGACAACTCCAAACAACTCCAAAAGTTTGCCTCTTCTCTTAAACTGCAAAGTGATTAGCGACAATGATTTTAATGTTTGAATCTGTATCAATGTTTATCTTCCTGTTGGATCTCTTGTTATTGTGTTCATTGTTCTGATCTCAGATACACTGTCAATGGTTACCTGTTGTGTATCTTGTTATTAATAAATAAAAAAATAAAATAAAATTTAATACGGACAATATAACGACTTATATCATCTGCATAACTTGTGACATCCTGGTGAGATTCCAGAAATGATTCCAAAGTAATCGTAAAAAGAGTCTGCGACAGGAAGTAACATTGAGGCAAGTCCTATTTTAGAACAAGGGAAACAGACGTCATTATAATTTTTCACTTTCTTTGGTCTTAAGATTCACAAGAGGAGGATTTTGGACACCAAAGCATCTTTCACAAATTAAGGGAGTTTATTGTGATATTATCGAAAGCAGATTGGATATCAGAGAATATCGCGATTAATTGTGATCTCCAATGCAATGCCATTTGTATTTTGAACATTTAAAGCAAGTTTGTAATTGTTAATATCTGCTGAATGATACTGTGAAGCTGAGAAGATCCGTGTGGAAAACAATTTACTATTTCGGGTTGTCTTATTTAGAAAATTGAGCAGTGAACGGCCGATTACTGTAGGATCTGTAATCTTTTGCTGTCCATGGTTCTTTTTCTTAGGTGTTGGTTCTGCGTGATACTCTCTTCACATGCTTGGTGCTGTGTCATACTTAAGAATTTTTATGAATATGTTCTGCAGAATAGAGCTTAGTTTTCAACTAAAAAGTTGGACTGTGCCCCGCGATTGCTCTGCGTGGGAGACCATTAATTGCGTGGATGATTCGCTCTTTGCTAATTCGGTCTATTCTTGAAAAGTGTCTTCGTCCACGTTCTTTCGCTTGTTCGCGTGGTGTAATCCACTTACTCTGTCTGATTTGTTGATTGCTTTTCCTAATTGAGTATTTTTTTTCAACTGTCAGGAAGGTCACTCTCCTCTTTTTTTATATTCTTCTAAGTCTGAATTCTCTCGGGTTTTCTTGGCTTTTGTAAAAAAAAGTTGCCGTTTCTTCCTAAAGACAGTCTTGGTTTCACAATCAAACCACATTCTTGTTCTTTGTGATTTTCTCACTTTCTTTGATGCTTCTTTTATTTATATGTTCTCAAGTTAATCGACTAATTCTTGGATGGTATTCTCTATTCGTTTCTCTTTTAGAGCTTCCGCTCGTGTTTTCAAGTATTGCAGAATCTCGGCTTAGCTTAATTTATAGAAAATATTAGTTTGTTACCAAGTTTCTTGTTCTCAATGACTTTGGCATTGACCTTCACGGGCAAGCTAAAATCAATACCATTTGTATTCTGAACATGTCAAGTGGTTTGTTATTGTTGATCTCTACTAAATGATACTGTGAAGATGAGAGAGTGGATAGTTTTAGAGCTGAATGTGAAGATATTCGACATGACCCGTAAGTCCAATTCACTCATGTTGTCTAAAGTCATGTCTCAGACGTATATTTATGGTTGTCGGTGTCTCTAGCTTTTCAGCGTGTTGTTTGGCTTTAGGATGGAGGTTTACTGTTGTAGTTGGGTTTTAGGAGCATCAGCGACTAAGGCCATATTGCTCCGTATATACTGTCTGTAAATTGCATGTTCTGTGGTAGATTTTTTGTTTGCTGGACTAAAAACCCGAGTTTTCAAGAGAAAAAAAGGTTTACTGAAACATTTCTTGAGGCCTTGGGCCATGCTATTGTGGTTTTCAATGATTTTTTCCCCGCAGGTACATTTATAAGCAGAAAAATTCTGCTTCCATAGTTTTTATCAATAAGGTGGTATGATCAACAGTAGCCACTGGCAGAGGTTGAAGTGATTCTTGCACTGCTTCTATTGAAATGAGCAGAAGCCTGAAAAACAAGATGCAGGATATTTCAGAGACTGCTGGTAGTCATTGCGGTACAAGTAAACACATGGGTTGTGTTAGGGTAGCAAAGAATAGAAACAGGTGCATGTATACCTGCGTGTACACCAATGCTAGGAGTTTGGTAAATAAATTTGATGAATTTGAGGTATTGCTCAAAACATCAAAGGCAGATATTGTTGGGATATCAGAGACGTGGTGTCACACAGATATAAGTAATGTGGAACTGGAATTTGGGGAATACAATGTGTATAGAAAAGATAGACAGGACAGGAGGGGAGGAGGGGTTATGCTATTAATTAAGAAACACATAAAGTCCAAGGAAGTGAAGCCAATCGACATCGATGGACAGGGCAGTGTCGAGTCAGTTTCGTGTGACATAAGCATAGGGAAATCAAAATTGAGAGTAGGAGTGTGCTATAGGCCTAATGACTCTGATGGGTATAATAAGATATTGTACAGGGAAATAGAGTGGGCCAATAAATCAGAGAGTCTTATAATGGGGGATTTTAATTTCCCAGATATTGACTGGAATTTGTGGGTTGGTCACTCGCACACTAGCAAGGCTTTTGTGGATTTATTGGATGATTGTTTTCTACATCAGCATGTTCGTGAGGCAACAAGAGGGAGCAATACTCTTGATCTGATTATCAGTAGTGATTCTTCATGCATTAAGAATCTGCAGATAAATGAACCACTAGGTGGCAGTGATCACAGTGTGTTGAAGTGGGATTTACTCAAGGAGGTAACTACCATCAGAGGTAAAGGGAAGGGTTTTTGTTTTCGTAAAGGCGACTATGATGGTCTGAGACAGTATTTAAATTCTATACAATGGGACCAACTGATGATGTTACCAACAGCAAACTCAAAATGGGAAGCATTCAAGGAACTAATCTTGGAGGCTACCAGGCTTTACATACCAACTAAGAAATATTGTTCAAGGTTTAGGCCTAAATGGTTGTCAGATGAACTAATGAGACATGTGGCAGAGAAGAAAAATGCATGGGATACATACAAATTAATGGGTGACATGGAAGCCTATGATAGATATAAGTTGGTCTGTAACCAAGTCACAAAGGAGATTAGGCAGGCAAAGGCAGACTACGAAAAATCCTTGGCAAAGGATGCAAAGAAAAACAGAAAAGAGTTCTTTACATATTTGAACTCGAGAAGGAAAGGAATGAATCAGATTGGTCCACTGGATATTGATGGTTCAACAGTTGAGGATCCTGCTGAGATGGCTAACAATCTAAACGAGTATTTTGCATCTACATTCACGCATGAGGAGTTATTCAGGAAGGAGAATGATGTAGGTAAAGTAAACATTGGCAGTGAGCTGGATGATTTTGTAATAACTGAGAGGAAAGTGGAAGAGAGATTGTTGAGGATAAACATAAAAAAGGCACCTGGGGTGGATGGGATCTATCCAGTTATATTAAAGGAGGCAGCAAAGGAAGTATGCAAACCGCTAGCCATAATTATGAGAGCTTCTTTGGACTCAGGGGAGGTACCCATAGACTGGAGATGTGCAAATGTAACCCCAATTCACAAAGGAGGATCAAAGGCTGACACAAGTAATTATAGACCTGTTAGTTTAACTTCTGTTCCAGGTAAATTAATGGAGGCACTGGTTAAAGAAGCACTGCAGGATCATCTAGACAAGAATTCAGTTATAGCTCAGACGCAGCATGGTTTTGTTAAGGGCAGGTCTTGCCTGACCAATTTGATTGGATACTATGATGTAGTCACAAAAGAACTGGATGCAAGGAATAACTTTGATATTATATATTTGGATCTTAGAAAGGCTTTTGATACTGTTGCATATGGAAGACTGCTGCACAAATTGGAGCAGTGTGGTATTGGAGGCAAATTGCTGCTATGGATAAGGGGATGGTTGAGTGGCAGAAGACAGAGAGTGGTAATCAATGGACACTGCTCAACGTGGACTAATGTTATTAGTGGAGTTCCTCAAGGTTCAGTGTTGGGGCCGTTGTTGTTTTCGGTGTTTATGAATGATATTGATGATGGTATATCAAGTTTAATGTCCAAGTTTGCAGATGATGCAAAGATTGGCAGGGTCGTTAAGGACACTACTGATGCTATGCTGCTGCAACAGGATCTGGAAAGGTTGAACAGATGGGCTGAGAGGTGGCAAATGAAGTTTAACATTGACAAATGTAAAGTACTACATATGGGAAACAGTAACCCCAGAGCAACGTATCAACTCTGCGGTACTACACTGACAGTGGTGGAGAATGAAAAGGACCTGGGGGTAATTGTGCAGGCAGATATGAAGTTCTCTGAGCAGTGCAGACGAGCTGCAAGAGTAGCTCATGGTGTCTTGTCAATGATATACAGGAATGTTTCTAGCAGGGATAAGGAGGTGATTATTCCCTTGTATAAGGCAATGGTTAGGCCACATCTTGAGTACTGTATACAGGTCTGGAGGCCTCATTTCAGGAAGCATGTAGAGCTGCTGGAACGGGTACAGAGAAGGGCAACAAGATTAGTGAATGGAACAAAGGGTTGCTCTTACGAAGAAAGGCTTAAGTTTTGCAAATTACAGAGTCTGGAGACTAGGCACCGGCGAGGTGATCTGATAGAGGTGTATAAGGCCTTGAATGGTTTGAGCATGCTCAATGCCAATGGGATTCTTCATCTTGCTCAGAATAATCACCTCAGAGGGCATAAATTCAAATTGAGGAAGGACGGATGTCGGATAGATGTGCGGAAATTTGCCTTTAGCCAGCGGGTGGTTGGTTGGTGGAACCGACTTCCATCACTTGTTGTTGAAGTTGATAGCCTAAACAAATTTAAAGCTCAACTGGACAGGTATTTCGAACGAACGGAGGGGTGAAATGGGAGTGGTTTTTTTTTTTTTTTTTTTTTGGCTGATGCTGAATAAGCTTGCTTTCTTGCATCATATGCCTCTACTAATGCTAATGCTAATGCTAATGTTTTTTTCCTTCTTGATCTAGAGTTCAATACCTTTCTGTTTCCAATTAATTCGATTATAGAAATTGTAATTAAAATGAATGCAGACGGGCCTCGTTTTACATCTCAACACTTTGTGCCCAGGACTCAAACGAGTTGTGTCCAGTGGATGTGTGTCTCACATAATACGGGATTTATTAATTTTTGCCTATGCGTTGTAAATGATAAGGTTAAATTTTCCCACATTACTAGATAAGGGTAATCTCGCCAACTGGAGAAAGGAACGGTCAAATCTGAGGTTTAAATTCAAAGATAATAAAACTTTAGCCATGCACTAGTGATTTTACAGTCGCTTTCCTTTTTGTACGTTCTACAGAAAATACAGTAAATATTGCTATTGCAGTTTCAGGTAAAGAACTCAGAACTTCGATTTCAGTGGTTTAGTTTGTCTTTCCAACTTCTTACAAATTCTTCTGGCGAAATAGATTAAGTTGTGACGATCCGAAAGTTACTCTTTTGGGAGTAAATAACGAGTTCACTCTGAAAGGGATGATCTGTTGTTTTGCTGTCCCTAACTGTCATGTTAAGAGCACCGACTGTATCTGGAACTTGTTTCAAGAGTTTAAACTTTTATTCTGGTCTGAATAACTTGAAAACAAACGACAGTCACACCGAAGTTTGCATTCGATTGTTTTGTTTAGTCGAAGAAGGGAGTATTCGAAAGATCTTTTAAATGTCCATCAAATTAAATGAAGTGATCATTATTACCCTTGACATTAGATACAAGGTTAAACGATGAGAAGGGACTCGACGTTCCTTGTTACTGCGTTAAATCTAAGATATATTAAGAAAATATGTTCCGCGTTACATATTTTATTAATTGGTTTCGGGAACTTTTGAAATGCATCAGTATTGCGACAGTTCTGCGAAAATTGTTGGCACTGTCTTTGATATAGCCCCACAAAAAGAAGTCTAATCGGGACCAATCTGGTAAGCGTGCTGCCCACATTCATTTTGAAATTGTGATCTTCGAACATAAATGCACGCTAGGTGCAATTTGTTGCGCCATTTAACTGAAACCACTCTTTAACAGTCTTCTCCTTCTCACTGAGGTTCCCAGGAATTCATGGATTTTGTCAATGTATCACTGGGAGGCTGTGGGTTCTGTAAATAAAAAGGTGGGCCTAACAATTCAGCAGTGCCCAATGCACTCCAATTTTCACAGGATGTAGGGAAGTTTCATGTACTTCATGGGGATTTTGCGTTAACCACAGACGGCGTTCAGACCAGTCAGAAGGAACCGGGCCAAGAAAATGCAGACTAACATCTGAGGGGTCTTCATCCACTTTTCCTAACAACCATCCAGAGAAATGGTGTTTTCTGCAGTTAAATGTCAGACGTTTCTGGCTAAATGACCTGCACTTAGTACAAAAGCTTTAATTTCCTCACTGCTGCATGACGGCTGCCATAGGGCATTCTCTCGTGCACGCCTGCGTATATCGATATGTGGACCTTTTCATCGGGTTCTTCTTAACCTGGGTTAGATGTTTCTGTCACAACAACGAAAGTGCGAACCTGACTCGAAACATTAATATTCCCAGTTTCCAGGAACATTTTCACAAGCATTAGGAAGTTACCGGGATAAAAATAAATAGGAAAGTCTAATTAGACTATATCACTTATCGCAACAAGAGAAAGCCCACGAGCGTTAAGCATATTCTGTGAGTTTTAAGAGAAATCTGAATGGAGACTGTTTGCAATTGAGGAGAGTATTTCTTGATATCATTGCCGAGTATATGGAAGGTCTGCTGATGTCTGGTTGGACCTGGAAGTTGATCATTTGCAATAGTTTCGGATAGTCATACTTTCTAGAGAGAATTTTGTAAAGATACTTGAGATAAGTTAGGGCTTTTCTTCTGTCAACAGTTTTAAGACTAGACAAAGTAAAACACAAAGTGACTAAAAGTAATATGAGTGGTAGATCAAAGCATTCCGGGTATCTTACGAAGTTATGCTAGACAGCTTCGGAGTTTTGTTTTTCAAGTCCATCTTCCTGTAGGGATTCCAGACAACGGAGGCACAGTCAATGGCTGGTAGAACGGTTGCTTTTGTACAGAAGGACAGCATATCTGTAATGTTCAAAGCGGAAAGAATTCCTCTTGATGAATCCAATTATTTTAAAAGGTTTACCATTAACATGGTCGATTTGGTTGTCAAATGGGCAGTTGCTTGCGAATATGACTCCTAAATCGGCAATTAGTATTAGCCATACAGTGCAAGGCAACCACAGGCTTTTGCTGCACCGGCTAAAAAAGTAGACAAGAAAATAAAAATTATTCACTCAAACTTCCAAAATGACAATTCAGTTGATCTTTGAATTTCTTCAAAATGCCGGCCTCGCTGGCTAAACTTTCCTACAATATAGTCTAAACTTTTCCCCCTGTAATTTGAATTTATGGCCCTTAGTTCTGGAATTCTTAATTACAGTGCAAATTCCGCTCTCATTTATTTTACCAACCCTTCTCAGAACCTTATAAACCTCAATCAGGTCTCTTCGAAGGTGCCTTGTTACCAAGCTCTGTAGCCCACATATATGGAGTCTTTCCTCTCACGGTTCCCCTTTTTTCGGTCTCATTATGTGGGCTGCGCATCTTTGGACCATTTCAAGAAGCTCGATGTCTGTTTTTTTTCAGATGAGGTCTCCATATACTTGTACACAGCATTTCCAATGCGGTCTTGTCTTCCAATTGCCTTATTAGTGGGATTACGACCTCCTTATCTCTACAGGATAATGTTAGATGAATTATCGCTAGGGCCCATGGGCTTTCCTGGGTGCATATTTACACTACTCAGAAATCTGTCTGTATCTTAACAATCCCAGGTCTCTTTCTTTCTCTGCTGATTTTAATTCAACTCCACCAAGTGGTTGAATTCAAAACAGTAACCACCAATTCATTTTGGAGTTGCTATTCCCAAAGTGTAAGATCTTGCATTTTGCTGCATTAAAATATAGCTGCCACTTTTCTGACTATTCTTGAGGTCTGTTGAAGTCATCCTGAATGAGCGCTACTTGGCACTGATCATTTACAACTCTCCCTTCCGTTACGTCGTCTACAAATTTTGACATCACGCTCTTTATCGATGTCATTTATGAAAATCAGAAATAACAATGGCCCAAGAACTGATCCTTGGGGACCATTCTTCTGACGTTACACCAATCTGAAGGATATCCATTAATCACAGCCTTCTGCCCTGCAGTCCATCTCAGAACCTTACCACTAATCTCAATATGTTCCAGCTTATACAGTAACGTCTCATGAGGGACTAAGTCAAATTTCTCGCTAACCCCAAATAAACTACGTGTACTAGGTTTGTTAAGCATGATTTTCCCTTAACAAGACCATGTTGTGCGTCCTTCAGAATGTAATTTCTTTCTAAATGTCCCTGGGCTGCACACTTAATCATTGCATAGGAGATTTTGTCTTTTAGTAAATTCATACTGATCGGCCTGTAGTTACCGACTTCACTCTTAGAACCTCCTTTGTGTATTGGAGATATGTTGGCACATTACCATCCAAAGGAATCTCTCCCGAGTCCAATAAAAAGTTTGAAAAAAACCCAGACATAAATGATAGCGCCATTACAAAATTATGTGGCTATTTTAAAAACAATTTTTTATAATATTGACCTTATAGAGTGTTACGAAATCATTATTTAAAAGCTCATTTGCTTAGTGAGAGATATTCGATCTTTCCAATCCTTAACTGCATATTGATTGCTGTTGTGCGCTGATTGGAGGAATGAATGATCAATATGGGCGACGCACAGCTTTTTGAAGAGCTTTTTTTCTTATTAGTTTAATAAATATATAAATCATGAATTATTACTACAGTCTGGGTGCGAGGTTGGCCTGTGCGGACATTGCTCCTTAAAGCTCTTGAAAACAGAGAAGTTTTTCCTGATTTATTTTCTGCTTTATTAGTTTAAATTGTCATATTAACTTATTTTCTAGAGTAGCTTTATATTCCTAGTTACGATACTTAGTTTAAAGTTTAACTTAGACAGAGATTTTGTAGATATTACTTAGTATCGGAAACGGTATCAAATCCACGTGTCACAAATTGAACGAGAGGTCTTTTTTTTTTTTTTAACCAAATTTAGTCGATTTATTAACCAATTGTTATATCAAATTATCTTCTATAAGTAGATTATAGACTAGTCAGGATTCTTAGTTTATTCTAAATTGAGATAGCGAGATTTGGAAGCTAATCAATACTTACGAGTCCGTAGAAATACCGTTCGTGAATTCCCGCCATTTTTACACGATAGCATAAGCTTAGTATAGTGCATAATATAATATTGTCAATTAATCAGTAAATCTATTAATCTTGATAAACTTTATTGTCAATTAAATTGTACTTTTAACTCTATATATATATAAATAACGACTTAATCGTAACAAATAATTAATACATAACTATAGTGGTACACGTGATACGGAAGTTGTATAAAGGGAACTCGTAGAAAACACTAGATACCGAAAAAAATATATATAACATAACTGTTTTGGGATATAACTTAAGGATTTAATTTTTGTTTTGAATTTTATAGAATTAAATCGGAATCATGACTCTGACCAGAGCAGCAAAGCAAAAGGCTCAAGCTAATGGGAGTGCTGTGGTTCAGGGGAGAACTGAGGGGGGCAGTTGCCCTCTGAATCACAGTCTATTAAAATGCACTGTTTGCTTGATGTTTGCGGAGCAGTCGGGTACGGGACATGATACTGCCAAGGGGGATGTCTTTGTGTGTGCACGATGTAAGGAGTGCAAGGAAATCAGGCGACAACTCAGCGTTGTTATGGGCCTTTATGAGAGCTTGAAGGACAGGGTGGATGCCCTCGAAGGAAATAAATTGAGGGGCCCATCAAGCTCTCAGCTGCCCACATCAACGCCAGAGCTTGCACTTGGTCATCAGGCAACACAGAGGCAGCCCCCTAGGCAGAATGCGCTGGTCCCACAGGAACTAGTAGTTGTTGGTGACTCTATTGTCAGGGAAACGGGGAACATGCTTTGTAAAAAGGATAGGTGGAATAGGACCAGGGTATGTCTGCCAGGGGCAAAGGTTGATGACGTTGTAGAGCGGATATCATCTTTTAAGGGCACAAAAGGTGATATAGTTGTACACGTTGGCACTAATGATATTAAGAGTAGGAGACCGGCGGAACTGCTTAGCAAGTACAGGTCACTGTTGAAAAAAAGCCGTGAATTAGGGTTGAACTTGAGAGTGTCTGCAATTCTGCCCAGACACGATAGGAGGGAGTATATGATGAGAGCCTTGTCGATCAATTCGGCCCTGGAGGGATTGTGCAAGGCTCAAGGGGTAGAATTTTTTTTCAGCCTGGACTGTACTTGTTAACAGGAGAGATTGCTTCTACAGGGATGGGATACACTTAAATAGAAAGGGTGCAAGAGTTTTTGCTGATGCTGTCGAGGCAGTGTTAGGTGGGTCGGAAAACTGCTAGTTGGGGGGGGATACAAGGACTAATAGATCAACAGTAGCCACTGGCAGAGGTGGAAGTGATTCTTGCACTGCTTCTATTGAAATGAGCAGAAGCCTGAAAAACAAGATGCAGGATATTTCAGAGACTGCTGGTAGTCATTGCGGTACAAGTAAACACATGGGTTGTGTTAGGGTAGCTAAGAATAGAAACAGGTGCATGTATACCTGCGTGTACACCAATGCTAGGAGTTTGGTAAATAAATTTGATGAATTTGAGGTATTGCTCAAAACATCAAAGGCAGATATTGTTGGGATATCAGAGACGTGGTGTCACACAGATATAAGTAATGCGGAACTGGAATTTGGGGAATACAATGTGTATAGAAAAGATAGACAGGACAGGAGGGGAGGAGGGGTTATGCTATTAATTAAGAAACACATAAAGTCCAAGGAAGTGAAGCCAGTCGACATCGATGGACAGGGCAGTGTCGAGTCAGTTTGGTGTGACATAAGCATAGGGAAATCAAAGTTGAGAGTAGGAGTGTGCTATAGGCCTAATGACTCTGATGAGTATAATAAGATATTGTACAGGGAAATAGAGTGGGCCAGTAAATCAGAGAGTCTTATAATGGGGGATTTTAATTTTCCAGATATTGACTGGAATTTGTGGATTGGTCACTCGCACACTAGCAAGGCTTTTGTGGATTTATTGGATGATTGTTTTCTACATCAGCATGTTCGTGAGGCAACAAGAGGGAGCAATACTCTTGATCTGATTATCAGTAGTGATTCTTCATGCATTAAGAATCTGCAGATAAATGAACCACTAGGTGGCAGCGATCACAGTGTGTTGAAGTGGGATTTACTCAAGGAGGTAACTACCATCAGAGGTAAAGGGAAGGGTTTTTGTTTTCGTAAAGGCGACTATGATGGTCTGAGACAGTATTTAAATTCTATACAATGGGACCAACTGATGATGTTACCAACAGCAAACTCAAAATGGGAAGCATTCAAGGAACTAATCTTGGAGGCTACCAGGCTTTACATACCAACTAAGAAATATTGTTCAAGGTTTAGGCCTAAATGGTTGTCAGATGAACTAATGAGACATGTGGCAGAGAAGAAAAATGCATGGGATACATACAAATTAATGGGTGACATGGAAGCCTATGATAGATATAAGTTGGTCTGTAACCAAGTCACAAAGGAGATTAGGCAGGCAAAGGCAGACTACGAAAAATCCTTGGCAAAGGATGCAAAGAAAAACAGAAAAGAGTTCTTTACATATTTGAACTCGAGAAGGAAAGGAATGAATCAGATTGGTCCACTGGATATTGATGGTTCAACAGTTGAGGATCCTGCTGAGATGGCTAACAATCTAAACGAGTATTTTGCATCTACATTCACGCATGAGGAGTTATTCAGGAAGGAGAATGATGTAGGTAACGTAAACATTGGCAGTGAGGTGGATGATTTTGTAATAACTGAGAGGAAAGTGGAGGAGAGATTGTTGAGGATAATCATAAAAAAGGCACCTGGGGTGGATGGGATCTATCCAGTTATATTAAAGGAGGCAGCAAAGGAAGTATGCAAACCGCTAGCCATAATTATGAGAGCTTCTTTGGACTCAGGGGAGGTACCCATAGACTGGAGATGTGCAAATGTAACCCCAATTCACAAAGGAGGATCAAAGGCTGACACAAGTAATTATAGACCTGTTAGTTTAACTTCTGTTCCAGGTAAATTAATGGAGGCACTGGTTAAAGAAGCACTGCAGGATCATCTAGACAAGAATTCAGTTATAGCTCAGACGCAGCATGGTTTTGTTAAGGGCAGGTCTTGCCTGACCAATTTGATTGGATACTATGATGTAGTCACAAAAGAACTGGATGCAAGGAATAACTTTGATATTATATATTTGGATCTTAGAAAGGCTTTTGATACTGTTGCACATGGAAGACTGCTGCACAAATTGGAGCAGTGTGGTATTGGAGGCAAATTGCTGCTATGGATAAGGGCATGGTTGAGTGGCAGAAGACAGAGAGTGGTAATCAATGGACACTGCTCAACGTGGACTAATGTTATAAGTGGAGTTCCTCAAGGTTCAGTGTTGGGTCCGTTGTTGTTTTCGGTGTTTATGAATGATATTGATGATGGTATATCAAGTTTAATGTCCAAGTTTGCAGATGATACAAAGGTTGGCAGGGTCGTTAAGGACACTACTGATGCTATGCTGCTGCAACAGGATCTGGAAAGGTTGAACAGATGGGCTGAGGGGTGGCAAATGAAGTTTAACATTGACAAATGTAAAGTACTACATATGGGAAACAGTAACCCCAGAGCAACGTATCAACTCTGCGGTACTACACTGACAGTGGTGGAGAATGAAAAGGACCTGGGGGTAATTGTGCAGGCAGATATGAAGTTCTCTGAGCAGTGCAGACGAGCTGCAAGAGTAGCTCATGGTGTCTTGTCAATGATATACAGGAATTTTTCTAGGAGGGATAAGGAGGTGATTATTCCCTTGTATAAGGCAATGGTTAGGCCACGCCTTGAGTACTGTATACAGGTCTGGAGCCCTTATTTCAAGAAGGATGTAGAACTGCTGGAACGGGTACAGAGAAGGGGAACAAGATTAGTGAATGGAACAAAGGGTTGCTCTTACGAAGAAAGGCTTAAGTTTTGCAAATTACAGAGTCTGGAGACTAGGCACCGGCGAGGTGATCTGATAGAGGTGTATAAGGCGTTGAATGGTTTGAGCATGCTCAATGCCAATGGGATTCTTCATCTTGCTCAGAATAATCACCTCAGAGGGCATAAATTCAAATTGAGGAAGGACGGATGTCGGATAGATGTGCGGAAATTTGCCTTTGGCCAGCGGGTGGTTGGTTGGTGGAACCGACTTCCATCACTTGTTGTTGAAGTTGATAGCCTAAACAAATTTAAAGCTCAACTGGACAGGTATTTCGAACGAACGGAGGGGTGAAATGGGAGTGTTTTTTTTTTTTTTTTTTTTTTGGCTGATGCTGAATA
This sequence comes from Mastigoproctus giganteus, assembly GCF_048544385.1. Taxonomy (NCBI): domain Eukaryota; kingdom Metazoa; phylum Arthropoda; class Arachnida; order Uropygi; family Thelyphonidae; genus Mastigoproctus; species Mastigoproctus giganteus. Next base: position 41,076,269 of record NC_143588.1, read on the forward strand.
AGCTTGCTTTCTTGCATCATATGCCTCTACTAATGCTAATGCTAATTATACCAGAATGTGAACTGTTATCTTTCGACTGTTATTAAAATCCCGGAAGAAATAAGTAAAGTACATTACAAAAATGTTGACTGCAATTGATCTAAGGTACTTGTTATCATTTGTTTATTTTATTAATGACAGAAGATCCGTGAAATATGCGTTGCATTTCAGTTTTTATTAAAATTTGAGGAGGAAAATAAAGTTTACAAAACTTTGAGTGAATATTACGTTACGTGGCATGTACAGTGAAGTGAAAACAATTACTTTTATAGATTAATCGTTAATTAGTAATATGATAATTAGTTATTTACCTTTCATTTCTATTAATCAGAACAAAAAATCAGTTAATTTAAGAAATAAATCGCATTCTGGATGCCGAAAAACTTATAAGCCAATATCTGTTGCCTTATAATTTTTATCAGATCAAGCTTCTTTGAAAAACACCAGTAATTCATTAGCTCAGAACTGTAATAAAATATAAGATATAAATTAAATCCTGTCGGCCATCAGCTTGATCTTGGCGCAACATGGAATGGTTTAACCTTCAACCATCATTTTAAACGCAGTGGATACAAGACATGTGGTACATTGTGGGCCAGAAAGCAGAGGGTTTGTAGAATATAATGCAATTGTACATCCAGAGGTGCCTTATGACCATTCCACTTATGACCATTTGCAGATTCTTGTATATTATTGGTTATTAGAATTATAAGAATGTATACCCTAGTTGATTGGCTGTCCTGGGGGATGGACCCGTTTTTGTTTCTGTTTTGATTAAATAAATAAATAGCTTGTTTCATTTTCAAGTCATTCCACTTCAGTCTTTATTCCTAGAAGATGAGATAACAGGCGTTAATCCACGAACGTATTATTACCATTCTTCAGTGGAGCAGCACGAAAAGCCTGAACAAAAGTCTGTGTGGCGCTTCACTCTAAATTGAAAAATTCACGGGTGTTAATTAGATGGCTCATTATTTTGCCATTTCATCTCAAGGGAACACCGAGAACAATAGCCGTCGGGTCACGAAGAAAACAGAATGGAGGGCGTGGTTTATTATATAGAGTGGGCGAACGAGGTGGTGACACGCTCGGTTGCATTACAACGAAATGAAATAAAGGACAGTTATCCTGGTCTGGATTATGCACCTCACTGAAGTTTTATGTAAATGATGCATAATAAGGTCACTGTATCTTCCTTTTGTCACTGTAGAAAATGAAGAGAAGAAAGCCCTATTCTGTGGTCGCTTAAGCAACAGTGGTATTTGGGGAGGGCGTTGAATATGGCTTGTTTAAAAAATAATTAATAAAACTTTGTAAATCTAAGTTATAGTACTTAGATGGTTACACCTGCTTCGAAATGTGCTAAGTGGTACTTTTCACCAGTTTATATTTTTATTTTGCATTGAGCCACATATTTTCATCTTCCATATGTACACTGAGTAGACAGAAATCATGGGATACTACCTAATAACTGGTAGGCCCATATTTCGTACGGATAAGGGCTGTCACACGAGGAAGCATTGAGTCCACTAGGTCACGAAAGGGTTCAACAGCTATTTCCATCCACGCTTGCTGCACGCTTTCTATAATTCCGGCGCATTGCTGGGTGGAGGACCCAAATTTCGGACGGACTTTTCCACGGCATCCCAAAGATGCTCCACAGGATGAACGGGGAGGCCATTCTATGGCGGTAAAATCAGCGGAATGCTCTTCGAACTATGTTCTTGTCACCACGGCTCTGTGCGGAGGTACATTGCCCTCTGGGTGCACGATGACCATGAAGGGATGCAGATGGTCTGCAAGGATGGACACGTAACCAGGACTGTTCAGACGTACCAGAGGTCCCATGTGTTCCAGTTGAACACGCCCCAGACCGTTAACAACCGTCCACCTGCCTGAACGGTTCCTTGTTGACATGGCGGGTGCATACTTCGTGCGGTTTCCCCCAGATACGCACCCGCCCGTCCACTCATCGGATCAGGAGACCCGTCTCCAATCAACCATGGTCCAATGCCGATATTCTTTCGCCCAGTTGAGGCGTAGAGTCCTGTGTCGTGGTGTTAGCAATGGGACTCTGGTGGGTCGGTGGCTCCCATAACTTATTGCGGCTAATGATTGCCCGATGGCCTTTGTGGGGACGTTTCTGTTACCTTCCTCGTTGAAGTCGGTGGTGATTTGTGCCACTTTCGGTCTCCAGTTGGCTGAAACAATGCGAGACAGACGTCGACGGCCACGTTCATCCACCACTTTTCTTTGCCCACAGCTCTCTCCACGATGAGATGTTATTCCAGAAATGGCGTATTCCCGGTAACTCTTGATACTGTTGAACGGGGATGGTGCAATTTCTGTACCACCTCCACGATAGCGACTCGTGCGTCGGACATTCACTATCATCCCTCTTTCAAAGTCGGTTAACTCACGAGGTTTATCCATACTGACATCGAATTACCGTCTACGTGAATGTAGCGTGCCTATATACCTGGCAAGCGGTGGATTTGTTCACCAGCGAGAGTGGTGACAGCATCGCGTTGTCCAGGAACCAGGACCACGCGATGCTGTGCATAGCATGAATTCTGTTCTTTCAGTGTAATTAAACCAAACCGAATTAAGTGGACGATTCACTATGTTGAAGTCCAAATAGCTTAATAAAAGCGTTGAAAATTACGATGGATACGTTTAGTTTCTAAAACTTCTTAAATTAATTTTTGTAATTAGTTTGATTCATATTATGCATAATTCTAAACTGTTGTTTTAATGTAATGAAAATCCGTTGAATATAGTCCCAGATCTGTTTAAAAACTCTTTATTGCATACAAAAGGCACACACCGTATACCCTTCACGGCTATAAGTCAGGGATTTACAGTAAAGGCTAATACAATCAAGGATAAGATAGGAGAAAAAAAAAACAATATTATTACTAATTATAAAAGTGTGAGATTAAACATTGGAGAAAACAAATCGCAAACTTACATATGAAAATATATACACAACAGCATGTTATCAAGTTAAATTATTCTCCAGGGAGTAGTCTTTGTACAGTGCTGGTGTCATCTGAGCAGGCGCAGAAAGTTGGAACAGTGTAGTGAGTGAGTGATGCATGGCAGTGATGCACAGGTCCTCGGGAGCAGGTTCTAATGTCCTGTGACGTGATCCTGAAAAGGAAGTTGATGGAGTAAGTTTTGCCTGTATTTTTTATCCAATGCGAACTTGTAGAGGTCGCCATCCAAAGAGTATATGTGCTGCAGCATTTGCACGGGTAAGAAACGATCGGATAACTTTAACCGGTTTGGGATGGCCTGAAGGATTGGATTGGCCCGAAGGCTTAGTACTGGGATTCTCCATCCGCAGTTAGCCCAGAAGTCTGGTTCCAAAATAATGCCAACTATCATTTTTACAGCAAAGACGAGTCTTCTCTCATGGATAATGGCAGGAAGACGTCTGATGTTTAGAGCTGCCGCTATCGGAGTGGTCCTTGGTGCAGGGGGAAGCCGAAATTTCCATATGGCCCGCTATAATAGCCAAAATTCGCCCGCAAAAATTCGTCTCAGATGCGTTGCGGCAATTGAGGTCCAGGCTTCTGCGCCATAAAGTATGACCGGATAGACACATGTCTTAATATATCTGCACCCAACGGCCTGGTCATGGACATGCATAAGTTGTTGCTTAAGCAGCGACCAGAGTCGACAGAACTTTATTTGCAGGTGATCTATGTGTGGTAGAAATGAGAGCTTCTGGTCAAAAATAACGCCCAGATCGGTGTGTTGCTGAACAGCAGAAATCGCGGATCCTCTTATGTTGGGTTGCGGAACCCAACAGTGGTTGCACCATTGTTGGGTTCCGTTTGAGCGAGAAAGTCAACTGTTTCGACTTCTCAGGATTGATGTGAAGGCCTTGACCGGAGAGGAAGGCCTCGAGGTTCTGGATTTTCTGTACGATTAAGGCATTTGTGTAGTTAGCAGTGTCTCCAGGGTTGATAGCAATGAACAGCTTTATGTCATCAGCGAAGGTGATAATATCAGTTCGGCCCGTCACGAAAGACAAAAGAACAGGTGAGAACAAGATACCAGAGAGGATCCCACCTTGTGGGATCCAGCTATATTAGTTTTGGTGTAGCGCAGATTGCCATCGCAAAGAATAATGGTCCTGTTCTCAAGCACTGTCTGAATAAACCAGAGCACGTCTCCACCAATGAGGTAATACTCACGTAGTAGCCTTGCCAACAAACTGCCTGGACGTCGATATACGTAACGGTGATTTCCGAACAGTGCTCAAATGCCTCGAGGATCTTGGTAATGGTGGATCTTGACTGGATGGCATTAGTGGATCTGCGGTGGCTGATGTGGCATTATTTGAGTGGTTAACATTTTCAGAAGAGATTTCTCAAATAGCCTTAATAGGATTGATGCCGAAGAAATCGGATGGAAGTGACAGGGCTGAGAAGCAGAGCGTATTTTTGGCAGCGGTCTTACTAGATAGACATGCCATATACGAGGGAAGGATTTTGTTGAATAACGACAGAATGGACTCGATAAGCTGATATTTGGTGAGTTGAACTGAATTTAAGGGGTATGTTGAAATCGGATTGATTGGGAATTCCATTGGTGTAGTGGATTCTGGCTGAGCCGCGAACCTAGTTATATGGTCGAGCCAACTGCTCAGATTGAGTGAGTCGATAGCGTCCTCTGATTTGCTTCTATGGAAGGGCTTCCCCTTATTTATGGTAGCCTCTAGGTGAAGTTTTATTGCCTCTCTCTTGTTCCTAATAAAAAGCGCCCTATCTCGGGAGAAGGCTGTTCTGTGCGAGGGTGAGCCGGAGTTTTTCCACGGCTTGTGCATAGAAGCTTTCAGAGACTTTTGGACTTCACTAGGCCCTTGAATGCTCTGTAATGGTTAGCTTCTTTGTTGCAGCATAGAGAGAGATAGTGGCTATCCATCTTGTCATTAGGTCAATCCCGAGTTCAGGGTCCCATTTCTCAAGGACATTCCATGGGATTGCTTGGGCCGCATAAACACACCTTTCAGGATTGAGGTATTTGATATTACTATCAATTTTGTAAATCTGTATTATCAAAGATATATTATACAAATAAATATATTAATAGATATTACAAAATCGATAAAAGTCATATATTTTATTATATGCGTACATTTTTATGATATTATTATCATATATATTGTACAAAATAATCGGATTTCTATTTATCTTATTTTAATGAAATTTTTAACCGCTGGACGGCTGTTTCTAAGATCCAAATGTAAAATGAAAACAAAAAAACGTACTTTTCAAAGATGTCAGTTGATGTGCTTTAATTGCCACTATTAGCAAATGGGGGTAGATTAACTGATCTTGTCCCCCTGCTTGCTGCCTTTGTAGGCTCATTTAGGAAGACTGCAGTCAGGAAAAAGACTAAAATATTTCGTAAATAGATTTTTACGTGACTCCACCCCCTTCTTTCACTGATTATGACGTCTTGTAAACTTACCAACTCGCTACATTAAGCTCATGAATTATAATTTCACGCTTAGAGGGTCATTTGATTATCTCGTTGATCATTATTCTCTCAGCCTTTCTGCCGTTTTCAGTTATTATCTGCTCGGGTTTTATATTTGTGACCACATTGGCGTGAACTTCAGGTCATCGTCATTTTCACGCTCTGTTAAGCGGATTTGTTTCTCTGCCCCCCTACACGAAAAATTCTTATATTACCTTTATGTTCACCACCCTAAAATTGATTTTCTTAAATGAAGTTTTAGTCGACGTTGAAACCAGACTTGTCTGGTCTTGGGGTGATTTATAATACAGTAGAACAGATACGTTCCCGAAAATTATCGCGTAAAATCACAAATTTCCACCTGTAATAATTTTATGTGAATCTGCCCAACCACATCTTCGTCCCTTCCTTTATTCTGAGAATTAAACAGATTGGTATAATTTTTATTCAAGCCCCAGTCTAACATTATTCGCTACATCTAAGTAATTACGCGTTAAGGGGTGCTAAGCCTAAACAACTTTCCTAAAGTTTTATACGATTAATTTAGAGCAATAAAGCATTCCACTTACCAGTAAATTCAGCCTGTTAAAATATGATTAAATATTATTTTAGTAATTGAATGTTTTAGGGTAAAATATTTTTTATTTTGAAAATTAATCAAATTTTGCTAGTTCATTCGATACTCACAAACACCAATTGGAGCATTTCTGCAATTTATCATAGCGCCCTCTTCTGTATCTTCCTCGCTATCCAACCTAGGGTTGAGTTAGGTGAATCAAAGCCTTCCATCTTCCTTAATTTGATCTCTCCATCTTTTTTGGGTCTTCCTCTCGGCCTCTTTTTTTTCATTTTCATCTCAAATATTTTTCTTGTCATTCTGTTCGAGTTCATTCTCTTCATGTGTCCAAACCATCACAAAAGTGATGCAGTCATCTTCTCCCTCAAACTTCATATTCCCAAGTTCATTCTAATGTCAATATTTCTAATTTTGTCTGTTTTAGTTTTAGCTAGTCCTTAATACCTTCATTTTCATTGCTTGGATTCTGTTGGTACTCTTTTTGTTCATCCTCCATGTCTCAGCAGCATAGGTCAAAATAAGGACAAAATATGCCCTATTTATCAACTATTTACACTTTATTGGAACTTCCCTAGTCCATAACAGGCTGTTAACGTTACAGAAGAAACCCTGACTAGCAGCTATTCTCCTTATTTCCATATTTAGGCTGCCATCCTTTGTTAATACAGCCCCTAGGGACTTAAAATTGTCTACCACTTTCAACATGTCTGCATAATTTTATCCCTTTTACACTCACTCCTCCCACTCTGTTCATCACCATCTCTTTGGTTTTTGGCTACTTATCTTCAGACCATACCCACTGACTACACTTTCCGAATGTGTTAGTTTCTCTTGAAGTTCTTTCTCCTTGTTTGCCCAGAGGACAACGTCATCTACAAACACAGCTGTACCACCAGTTTTATCATCCACCGCTACGAGGATATTGTCCATGACAATAATAAAAAGTAGTATCGAAGTTCATTGGACGATGGAAACCAATCTGATTCCCCAAATTTTTTCCTCACACAACTTTCACACTTTGAATACATATTTTTAATCATCACAACCCCTCCTTGTCTACTACCATTTTTTCCAGACTTCCCACTTTTTCTTTTTACACACTATCATATACCTTTTCAAGGTCTCAAAATACCAGAAAGAGGCTCTCGGAAAATCCCCAATGTTTTTCTAGCAATTCTCTTAAAGCAAATATCAGGTCAATCGTTGACCTTCCTCTTCTAAAACCATACTGTCCTTCACTCATTCTCTCCTCTATTTTATTCCTTAATCTTGTCTCGAATATTCGCTCAAAAAATTTGCACAGTCATAATAAAGTGAATCTCCTATAGTTGTTACATTCTCTTCTGGACTCTTTCTTAAAAATTGGTATGATGATATTTGTCCAGTCATCTGGTATTCTTTTCTCTTTTCAAACTAGGTTGATAATATCATACAGCCATTTTAATTCCATATTGGCAGCAGCCCTAATAACTTCAACTGGTAACTCATCAACTCCAGGTGATTTTCCATTCTTCATCTTTTTCATTACATCTTTAATTTCACCAAGACCAACTTTTGGGCTCTCTTTTCCCACTGCGAATTCTTCTCTTCTTACATCATCTTCCTTTCCGTTGGCATTAACATTAAACAGGGTTGTAAAATAGTCCTGCCACTGTGTCCTGATTTCTGTCTCATCTGTGACTAATTTTCCACCCGTATCAACCAGGAACCCTGGTTCTTCATTGTTTCTTTTCTTATTCCTCAACATCCCATGCATCATCTTTCTGTTTCCATTAATATCCTCTTTTAATTTTTGGGTAAACTTCATCAAAATTTTGTCCTTTCCCTCTTTGCCTCTTTTTTCTTCTGCATTATATGCCTTTCTGTCCAATTTTGTTTTCATAAATTTCCTGAAAGCATCGTTCTTCAGTTTCGCTGCACTTTTAACTCTGTCCACTAGTGTGCCTCTTTCTTTTCTGATTCCATCAGTTCTCCCACACACGTGTACAGTAGTTTGTGCCATAACCTTCTTAAAAATTTCCCATTCCTCGTTGACATCTTCTGTCATTGTACTTGGTACTTTCTCTTTGATCTTCTCGTCAAACTCCTCTCTTATCTCTTGATTCTGCAATTTCCAGATTGTCTTTTGTCAGTTCTACTCTTTCTATTTTCACCTCTTATCCTAAATTTGGCCACCAACAGTCTGTGGTCACTGCCCATACTTACTAAGGATATAACCTTTACACCTATCACCTTCCTACTCCATATTCTATCGATGATAAAATAATCTATTACTATTTTATATCCTCCATCCCAGCTGTATCTCGCTATCTTATGGCTTAGCTTCTTGTCAAACCCAGTATTACTTATTTTTAATACATTCCGCACAATTCCACCATCCTTTGGCCTTCTTCATTTTTTTTTCCATATTCGTAAGTTCCAATAACACTCTCCAACCCTATTCTTTCTCTCCCTACCTGTGCATTTAAAACTCCTAGGATGACACTTTCCAACTGCTGCTCAAATCCGGCCTTCTACTCTTTGTTGGAGAGCATAAGCTTGCACTAGAGTCAAATTTGTCCCTTCACCTTCAAAGGTGAGTCTCGTTAGCTAATTCTTGCATTTAGGTCTTTGCTTACAATTATACCTACTCCATTCCTGGATTTGTCTTCTGCACCTTAACAATATAATGTAAATCCTTCTCTCGTACACTTCTTTCCCTCTTTTTTCCACTTTATCTCAGTCAAACCCAAAATGTCCAATTTTCTTTTCTTCGTCATAACAATTAACTCCTCCTTTAACAGGCAAGGTGCCTGTTAAAGAAAGTGTATTCAGTGTTCCAATTCGCAGTCCAGTGTCCAAGCTATGTCGTTCTCCATTATTTTCAGTCCAGCTTTGACTCTTCTGGTTTTTTGTACAAAAATGCACTGCACACGTGTCTATTTGGCCCGGACGTGGGGTTGGATTTTGTGAGGCCCTCTTATACTTTTAATGTGTATTTAATAACGTAAAAACAACAAATTACACAACTGTTAGAGTGTAATTAGCTTATAACAAGTATATAAGATTATAATTCTGCAAAAATAGATTACAGTATAAATTATAAACAGAAATATAGTTATCATAATCTTCCACTCCATGTTCAGCTGCCTATGATGGCATAGCGTGTCTACTTCTGTCTTAGCGTCCTCAATTATTTTACTTATGTAGTTGAAGAAAATTTTCTTAGTAAAAAAATTTATATCAGCTAAGATAACTAAATCTTAATCACATTAAAGAAGTGCTACATATGCAGTTCATGAAGAGATCTGGACTGGAAAGATGGATAAATGCAGACAGAGAGAGAGAGAGAGAGAGAAATGAAAGTATATCGACAGCCAGAATGTGAAGGAACGATTTAGATGTACCCGGCATGAGCGATGGAAATGGAGGGATATAATGAAAAATTGGAAATATGCGAATGAATAGGATTCTGAACGATTATGACAGACATCAGAATGATAGTCGAAGGCAGAGAAAGATAGTCATGAATCACAAAGCACAGATGCGAAGAATGATTATGTTAGAAAAGTAATGGGAGTTGGATACTACGGAATATCAGAAGTAATAGATGAGCGAAAATAGGTGAGGAGAGAAGGGAGCTGTATTCTAGCTGGCACTTCACATGGTTGTAGAGATGCAGTCGATGAGATCAGTCTACAAAAATTACTGCGTAAGAATCACCGAGTGTTAGTTAAATTAAACGCATGGTTCATTGCTGTTGTTTTTAAGCTCAGGCTACAAAATTCATACTGTAATATAGAGTTAATTCAGTCGAATTGGTCGACTTGGAATTGGCTGTTCCATGATTTTGATTGGGAAAGATGCAATTATTTTTTTAGGAGATATTCTGGAACTACAGTCTTCCTGTGAAAAAAGGCCTTTAAGAATTCTCTCGTGACTATACTGTCACGAAATCTTCGATGAGAACTTAAACGAACGCAACTGAAAATGTAAATGTCTTAGTAAGGGCAAGCGATGCAAAGAAGTGGACATTTTTCACGTCAGCCAATAATAAAAACAAAATAAAACACAATATTTATACTGTTCCCATTTCCACAAGGTAACCAGCCAATTCAGTTTTGAATTTAGCCAGGTTCACTGTTGCCTCTTCCACTTTGCAAAGCACCTTATTCAAGAGTTCGACAACTAGACGCCCATAGTACTTGATCTGTTCTCCCTCCTACGAGGGAGAACAGACCTTCTTTACTCAACCCCCTTCAACGTCTTAAAGACCTCACTCGGATCTCCCTTTATGTGTCTACTTGTCAAACTACACTGCAAAGCTTTTCAGCCGTTTTTTCAAGTGTGCGTCAATTTACACTGATCACTAATCTATTCGCCCTTCTCCGCAACGATTATGTCCTTTTTTAAGTGTGGTCTGCTTATTACAATATTCCAAATACGATCTAACCATCATCTTGTATAGATGAATAATGACGCCCTTGTCCCAACTCGGAAAGAGAGAAACATCAGGTTTGTAGGCCTGGGAGAGCATCTGAAAAGGGAGGAATGGATCTGTCAGGAAAAGTCTCGAATTCCGTTCTGCCAGTCTAGGAGTAGTCCGCAAGGTAGAGATAGGGATTCTCCAGCAGCACGTATCCCATAGAGATGGCTCGGAGATAAGTCCCGCAACAATTTTAACTGTGATAACCAACCTCCGGGAATCAATAAGCTCGGAGAGACGGGTAACCCCATTGCATTTGCTAATGCTGTTATTGTAGCTTGTGGCGGCAGATTGGATTTCCAGTTGGCCCATTTCAGTAGCCAATATTCAGATGCAATGAGAGACTTTTTAGTTCTTTGGGTGGCTGAGGTCCAGGCTTCCGATGTGTTCAGTTAATGATGGGTAGATAATCGTTCTGATGTATTTCCTGATTATTTTTGGGATCTTTAATGTACAACAGATTTTGTTTTGTTATCCAACGAAGACTCGAAGCCGAGTTTATACAGTTACATACTAAAACGGAGTTTAGAGTCAACCATTACACCTAGTCAGAATGAGAAGTAACAACAGAGATTTGGTTATTACCAAAAGTGGGAACAATCACAGAAGGATTGGTGTCCAGAGAGAACTTCATCATCTTGGTCTTCCCGGGATTGCTCGCCAGGCCAAAGTGATGCGATTTCCAAAAGACTGTTATTAATGTGGTTAGTGGTCATGATGAGGTTGGCACTGGCTCGGAGAGACAGGGAACCCCCATTCCATTTGCTAATGCTATTGTTGTAGCTTGTGGCGGGCAGATTGGATTTCCAGTTGGCCCATTTCAGTAGCCAATATTCAGATGCAATGAGAGGCCAGATTGGGATAAGAATCTTAAGGTCATCTGCGTAGGAGATGATTTTTTCGGTTATTCCGCACCAGTAGGGAATAATTGCTGTGAACAACAACCCAGAGAGGACTATTACCACTGGATTACCCTGTGGTACTCCAGCGGCAGTAGTCCTCCAATAGCATCGTTTGATTCAATAACTTTAGAAGTGCTGAGGCTTTAGAGATTGGGCGGTAATGTTTACTTAGCGATGGGTTACGGATCTTGGGTATAGGCCTGACAGTATAGTTGTTACACTTAACTGGAAAGGAGCTGGTCTTCAGGATGTCATTGTAGATAGACAGCAGTAGTTGAATAATAAAAGCGCTGAGGCACTTAGCGATGAATTGGGGAACATTATCAGCTCCTGCAACAGCAGTGAGAGCCAAGTAGTTGATAGCTTTTATAAGTTGAGGTGAAGTGAAATTATAGCTGTGAAGGATATTCAGATAAGACATGTGATCTGGCATGGCAAGTTTTGGGGGCAGCGCACTTGACGGTTGAAACCTCGTAATGTGGTCCATCCATTGGTTAGGATCAACAAGGATTTGGTTGCTAAGGTACCTATGACGATAGGGAGTTTTTCCCATATGAACCTGAGCATCGAAAAAATTGGCAATCGCTGATGATTTTTGTTTATTGAAATGCGCCCGTGCTTTTGGGTACGAAATTCGATCACGAACATCGTTTGTTCTTTAAATCAAGAACAGGACACCTTGTGCCTTCCTAGCCGTCTGTTTACGCTAATTGAAAAATGTTATGTCAGATTGCATCATAACACCTAAGTTTTGTCCACACTGTTGAATAGATGTGGTTTGGGGAATTATGTTCCATACCACCATTACTCGTCGACCAACAAACGGTACACAGCCGTCGGGGATCTGAATTTTCATGTGGTTTCTTTTTGGTTATAATAAAGTAGTTAGGCGCCTCTCATAATGCGTCTGATGCTGAGTGTTAATCTCTTATCTTAAAAGCGCTTTGTGAGATTGGGAGAAAGATACATACAATAAATACTCTCGCAGTCACTGAACAAACGAAAGTTGGAGGGGGTAAAAGCCTGAAATATTTTAACGATTTAAGGATAAAGTCCGCCCTTATATAAAGTGGTTAGAATAATTGTTTAATTTATCCTAAATAAATGATATGGTGGAGTATTTCAGAAGTGAAAAACTCCGGGAAAATCAGTGAGACAATATGCCTCCCTTACTGGCCTAAAGCTCTCACAAATTGCAATGAATTTAGGAAAGAAGTAATGTATTTCTCTCTCCTCTCTCTCCATTTGGTCGGTGGCTACATGAAATATTGTGTGTAATCTTCTTCAGCCGTGGTCGAATGATTTTTAGAAGTTATATTTATCTTCCAACAAATTCATCTTTAGAACACACCTTTTATAGACATCCACAATGCATTCTGATTTCTATACTTCTACGATAATCAAAACAGTGCACTCTTTATAACGTGCCAACAGTCATTTTTTTATTATTGGTGCAGCGTAGGTTCGAATCAATCATTTTGGAATTCCTTTTCCAGGAAACCTTGTTTGTTCAGTTGGTAGCGTCTTAATCAAAACTGTAGATTAAGAAGACAGAAAAATTCAAACTTGAATAAGCCAATTCAAGCATGCTCATAGTCATGGAAGATCAAACGAATTTCGTACAGCGCCTACCCCACTCTCCTATTTCGAATTTCCCCGTGAAATGATTTATTTTTCTTCTTAATGTCCTCAAAGAGTCATCTCCTAAGTTTTAATTGCACAACCTTGCTGAAGTTAATTCTCTACATAGATTGAAATATCTGTTTTGTATTCACTTTTCCTTTCTAATTAAAAATTATCCTAATGTTGATACTTACTAACAGCTAAGTTGCTGGCTCGAGATTTGTTCTTTTTTTTCCTCTTCAGCATTTTTGGCTTCAGTACTCCTCGTCATTATAATTTCCATTTTTCTAAGGTAATCTGTTTTGTTTTTCCCTTCATCTGATGGAACAAAATGTAATTATGTGTTCACCTTACCGTTATGCAGTTAGAAGTCAACGGTAATTACTGAAGAATTAGCAGCAATTTCCTAGCCTAAGAATTAAAATGCTAAGATACGTAGAATAAATAATTTTAGATGAAAGCAACTTCGCCTCCAGTCATACAGACTTCATTACTTTATCTCACTCATGTTCTCCAATGACACCTAATTTTGTCACTCTGTTATTCACAAAAAAAAGACTGCCTTTTATTAAATCGCCATAGGCGTTTATCTTGTATGGCATTCAACCTAAACATCCAAAATCAAATTATTTATTCCACAGCGCTCACAGTTTTATCAAATTCTCATAATTTAATGAATATATTTGCATGATTATCACAAGTTATCGAAAAGTGCATTTTGTTTTCTTTTACGAATAAAAAAATCTGAAATTTTAAACATGCAGGACGTCGCAAATTGCGGGAGGGAAAACCACGTTCTTGTAGATCTCAGTGACTGACAAGGGCAAAAATTAATGGGAAAAGTAAGGATAGATTCCAGAGATAAGGTATTTTTAACTATAGGAGTAGGATGTCTGTTTGTATTTATTATTTTAAGTTGTTTAATGCGTTTATACTGAAAGTTGCGGTGGAAATTAAGTATATTTTGCTACCAACTTCTGCAATTTTTCGCCTTTACCAGTATGGGACGTTTGTACGCTTTTTTCAGACTATTTGAGGATGACCAATTAACATAATCATAAAAAAGAAAAGAATTTTCTGTTTTTTAAAACAGTTCTAGCCGTTATTTATTTCATCTACTTAAATTAGCAAAAACAAAAGGCTACGAGTGAAGTAGGTATTGAGAAATAGTTTTCGTGCATTCAGGAATGTACTGGAACATTGTAATATCCTGAAGTAGGATTGTTTTTAAAGAAAAGGCACGCCCACTTAAGAATTCTTGAAGCATTTACAGAAAACTCCATCCACTTTCTTCGTCGAGGTACAGAAACAAAAGAACCTTTTGTGCGAAGGATTTTTCTTGTGACCTTAGGTTGCTTGATGAAATATTTTCGCTTTTGTGATAAACGTCTGTACGTTTTTGACTGCAGAAAGAAACATTTAGTAAACATTCATCTAAATTCCTTTCTTGAGCAAAGAAGAACATGAATAGTAGACAAATGTCTTTTCAATGCCCTTTCCATCGCGTGTATGGCTGAGAAAAAAACGAGTGTAGGGGACATTTTATTCAAATTACATTCGCATCCCTTGGGAAGCAAGGTACCAAACAGTTAGTTTAAAACGAAGATTGCAGATAACCGTCTGGAAAGTTACTTGGCTTTTCCAACACATATCTTGTAACATTTGGTAACCGTCATCTAAAGCTCCCAGATGTATAAAGCGGAAATTACATCCTTTTCTGTTTGAAGAGTTTTTATTGTTTCTTTCGGAAAACAAAATACGTTTTTCAGGATTGGAGAAATGTCTTTATGATTATCTGCTACAGACCAGAAAATCGTGATGTTTTTCGATCGATTTTCGTTAGTTGTTCTGGAATTCATAGTTTAATGAATATATTTGTATGATTAGGCAATTTATCTCCGTTGTCTTTATTTCCTAAAAGTAAGAAATTCAAAAGGGTCTCCAGCCGTTTTTCTCGGATAACATAAATTACACGGGAAGTATATGAAAATTAAAGGAACTTGAGACAAATAGATCGTGCCTTTGGAGAGGAGAGAGGGGAAAGATAATGCTTTTTTAACAACTGCAAAGTTGACATATTGATTTAATATAAATTTAAGAGTAAAGTTATCTTTCCCATGACTAGACTTTCTCCACGTTTCCACTGGAAATGATCAAATATTCTTGGAATTGGACGAGTCTTGTGGTTAGAACACATTTGATTAGATTGCAGAATGCCCAACTTGGGTTTCGTCAGGGGTAATTTTGCATGCAAGATTTCTAGGTCACATTTATCATATTTGTAGTTGTAATTTTTTTACTACAAATGCTTTGCTTCCTTGCATAGGTTTTCTTATACCGACAAAGGATTCTAATATGTTCATTTTGAGGAAAGTTGTCTCCCTCCCGCTCCCAAAAAGAGTTAATGAAATTGAAAAATTTTTATCTCAGTATATTGTGACGAAATATGCAAATGAATAAACAAGCTAGAAACAAAGATAAGAAGGAAATAGAGCCGCTGAGGTAGTTGGGAGTAACATTTCGCGAGGGAGTTTATCAGAAAGGATTTTAAGATGCTCGCACCATACGTACACAACTGAGTGAGTTTGAACAGATCCTGCAGCCGGGTTCCATGAGATTAGATGGTTCACCGGGCAAATTGGGGCGGAAAAAGACTTGAGTTCGAATCTCGTCAATAACGCAAAGAAATTTTATGGGCCATTTTCACAACATGGCTGAGTTAGTCGGTCTCAGGAAAGAGTTGCATAGTTTTTTTTCCCGAAACTCGGGTTTTCGTCTAGAAAATTGGCTGCAGACAATATATACGCCCAGGTCTAATTCAGGTTATGGAATATCCAAAGATACATCAAGAATGGAGTATATAATTTGCCAGCAGGCTGCAGCTGACTGATTTTCCTCTCTGAGAAAGATTGGAGATGGTGATAATTCATTTTGGAACATCCATTTCCTTTTGTAGATCCTTTGATCTAAGAAGCACCTTATTAGACGTGCGGCAATGGAAAGATTGCATTCACGTTGTGCATTGTGTCTACTAATCCTTACCACATCTCGTCGTGTACTAAAACCAGTGGTTCGGAGTAGAGTCAACTGGAATGAAGAAATAGAGAACAGATTATCTTTAGTGATGAGTCAAGATCCATGTGGCAACTTTCTATCGAAAGAATAGTCCTCCCTATAACCAACGAAGGAACACATACAGAATCCATTCAAGTTCTATAGAACTTGAACGCGTTCTATATGTGTTCCTTTGTCGGTTATAGAACGTGAAGGATCCGTTATAGGAATGGCATTCCTTATGATAAGCATTTATCGTTCAGGGTAAACTGAAAAGTTGGCATCTAAGCTGTACTTGTGTCTGTCCTTTTCCTACATCTGCAACAAGATAATGCTCAGGAACCATATCGTTAATGTTATCAGACAGTTTCTCCCAATGTACATATGTTTTCCGCCTATTATGTCCACCGATTTTAAAGAAAACGTTAAAAGGCTCAGCTAAATCTGTGTACATTTTTAGGATGTCATGGTTATTGGACCTCTTTCTCAGTAATAACAGAAATGAAATAGCTCGTTTGATAACTTAATCAAGTATCTATTGGAAATCCTTCAAGTCATCAAGCTTTTCCTGTTTTATTAACACATTTAAATATAAATAGCGAAGACTACGTTCCTGGTGCCACTTTGCTTCGAGAAGGAATGTTATGAAGAAAGACATTATTAGTTTTCAACCAGTTCCGGATTCAGGACTTAGTTCTAAGTGAGAGTGACAACATACTGACGTAAAAGTATAGAAGAATTCCTCGCTGATAGAGAACTTCTCGCCTTAGACGGCCAAAGAAAGAAATAAAAGGAACTCATCTCTGATCGTAATGAACAATCAAACTTCTGCAGGTACCTTGCGCAGAGAGGGAAAAAGAAAGAGAAAAAAAGGGCTTGAATTGTAAGTCTCCCTGGAAATCATCTTCTCGTGCAAGACAGTAGTGATGAATACCCCTCTTTCGCCCTGCCATTCACAAAGTTAGATGATTACATCGGGAAAGGATTTTCCTAACGATTCCTGACAAGTACGAATTAAAAATCAATAGAAAAGACAAAAGGAATTTTCATACAGCTCGCGAGAGCGCCATCAGTAATAAGAAGTACACAAGAAGAAGGTCCTGTAAGCTGATTTCTTTTTGTTAACTTAATGACCTGAGAAGAGATAAATTAGAGCACAGCAATTTTTCTATTTGAAGTAATTATTTATGGGATGGTGAAACTTTTTCCATTGATTTTGTTTTTATCGCCTAAACAGATTTATTTTGATCTCATTAAGTCTTTGGTTTAATAAGACTGAAGAGAAATTAAATGAATGCCCACAAAGTTTCTAGAAATGTAGTATTCCCCAAAGTATCCTGAAATAGCTTTACTTAGCTTGACATTATGATTAAAATATAGATTCATTCTGCAGTAGGATGACTTCAAAATGAATCTTCAAGATTAAGGCGCTGTTCTAGTATATTTTTAAAAATAAAATGGCCGATTTAGCTCAAGAGCATGCACACTGCCACTTTTTGTCCTGCATTATTCTAGATCACATTGTATATCGCAATAAATCTCCGCTTCGGAGGAAGGTGAACCATGTTCCACCATATTAGATACACTTATGTGAACGTATGCAAGTTCTGACATGTTTAAAATTTCAGCATGTACTCTGGATGTCCAGATGAATTTACAACTTCGTAGAACGATATCTGCTGGGATTTTCTTGCACAACAGTGTCTACTAAGAATGGTTCAACAACCAGAAAACAGTCAGTGGCACGCTGTGGTCGGAGATAGCTTGCTGATGTGAGAGGTTGGAAGAAGCGTGTAGTCCGGCAGATGGTCACAACTGGTGAAATGATAGCGCCCGGGGATCTGCTTAGTCATCGGATATCAACCCGATTGGGCATCTGTACAAGTGTTTAATCTGAGGCAACTCCCATGAGCGATCGACCTTGCATAAGCCAACCATCCCTCTGAAATACTTGAGTATTTCAGAGGAATAAAGGAGGTGCTTCTCCCTATTAGATGAGTGTAACTAATAAATTGGCTATTCGGTGTATACAAAAGATAAACAAATACTTGGAGGTTTGCTGGTGCTATTAGGAACAGTTGGATACTTAAGAAATTATCATAATTTGGATGGAATGCCAATTCTACGATTTTTAACCTAGAAACAGGAGGATTTTTATTATTCTGTTTGAATTTAAATATAATTACGGCTATAGAAAATATAATTCAGAAAACAAAACCTTTTGCAAAAACAAAACTCATGAATTTAAATTTGATCAAGGTTAAACGCTTACAGTGGATGATTTTAAATTCGCGCAACCAGAAAATGCGTTAATGCTTTTACTATCAGATTATGTAATTAAAACAGTTATGATAGTAATTAATTGTAATAATAATAAATGTTGTTAACATCCACCATCTTTTCATCATATTCGATGATTCAAACATTTGTTTAATTGTTTATTCAAACGTTTGAATTTTGATGTTTATTCAAATTAGTTAAACATTTTGTGGGGAGTTGAAGAGCAAGGAACTACCCTCACTCTGGTGGGGGTAGTTCCCGTAGGAGAACCTTGAAAGTTCAATACCCCAAAACGGGGCATTGAAATGTCAAGAAACGCGAAGTGTAGTGGTCTGTAACTTCGTGTGTGTGACCGACCGTCGATTTTAGGTCTGTGAGGGGAAACCGGAGTACCCGGGGAAAACCTCACTCCGCGGCCTGAGATCGACTAACACAGCACCGAGTGGAAGAAGGCATAAAAACTTTCTAAATACCTTCTGCTGGATTCGAACCCAGGCCCTTCCACTCGGCGAACAAGCACGCTACAACTGTGCTACAGTGGACCGCACGAACAGTGAGAGCAAGTGAAGTTATATGCTTTACAGTTTCCCCCCCCCCCTATTAGTGGTATAGTTATAGGTAAGCGAATCATTGATCTTGCGCAACTTAAATATCATTAATTAAAATGTGTTAATTCTTTTACTTTTAGATTTTGTACTTATTAAATTTTATAATAAACACTGAAAATGTCAAACTTCTTGAATACATGCACGGAATCTGTTCATATTTTATTATTGTTATTTTTTTAGTGTTTGTCTGGAACTCATCTATTTCACGAAATTGTTGATTTGTTTGGTTCTAGTGAACCTTGATATTTGCTCAAAATTTCGCTTTGATGTCCGCATTTTTATTTATGCGATTTCGGATGAGTTTGTCAAAGTGTAACTTTACAACCACTGCTGCTCATGCAAAGATATACAGTGTCGAAAGGTGTGGTTTTGTACGAATTGCGTATGATTATCAAAATGAGACAAACAAATTGTTCATGAATGTCCTTAATACTTTTTTATATTAAATTGTTAGTGTAGTGTCGTATTGTTCCTCTGACCATTTAGCCGTTGGGCCCCCGTTGCCCATAATTCGCCTCGAGGAGGCAGAGGGATCGCTTAGGTACAGTGGCAAACCCTGCCACCTAGTTTCTGAAGATTTCATTGGCAAGGGCCTAAAAAAAAAATATATATATATATAAAAAAATAAAAAAATCGCGAGCTTTAAGTTAGAGTACGGGTGAAAACTGAAGAAGGGGAACAGGTAGAGGTGATAGGGAAGCCCGTCTACACCCACTCCCCGCCTAGGTAAAATTTTAACGAAACAGGTGTATAAAATTTGCGTGCAATAAATGTGTTGTGCATGTCATCCGGTTTATTCACTGACTGTCATATATTAATTAAACACGGTAAGCAAACGAAATATCACGAGATCCGCTTCGTTACTGGCAAACCTTAGTTGGGACACAAGGTCCTAACATTTTATCGAATCATTTGGCACAGGGTTGGTGTTTGTTATGTTTGCATTGTCCTCAATGTAACAAACCACATTTATATATGGTTATAAAACCACCTGCCTCAAATACTAGAATGTTAACGTGTTGGTTTAACCGTTCACGCGTTTGTTTACACAATCAGCAGAAAACTTTTGTGCATCTAAAACTGTTTTAATTGAACAACGGTGGAAGGTAACTTACCATGCAGTTCTCTTAAGCATCATATCAGGTTAGGTGAGATAGATCAAGGTGTAACGATTGAGACTTATGTAAACTTTTCTTTTCTACTGAGTTTCGGATCTTAAAATGGGCCATAAACAAACATAAACTTCCTCTACGGTTAATAAAAAATGACTTGGCCAGTTTGATAAAAATTCACAGGCTTCCCACGCTGATTAGGGTGAAATGCCTTACCACAACTGTATAAAATGATCTCTGGAAAGATCTCGGCACCATCATTCTGGGACCTGTCCCTCAGAGCGACTCAAAACTCTATGCCCACTTCTCAGCCGGCTCCACCTGTCCGAAAGATTTCTGCAATATCAGCTACTTTCATGTGCCCAGTCTTTAGATGCTGACCTTAAATTTTCTTGTGATAGCGAGTACAGACGCCGCATCCTTAAATTGTACTTCCCTGTCCCTGATTATTCTCCTTGAAGCTCGCCTTAACGCCGCAATCCAGCAATGCAAGATGAAGATGGCTTATCAACCAACCTTGCAGTTTTTGACCTATATATTCTTTGTACATTGTGACGTTTTTATGTGTGTTATACTTCGAGTGTTGAGCTGCTGTATTTACTTTTTATTCGTTCACATGTGTATTTTTATATTTAATTTATTAATTTCTTTTTCTTACATATTGTAATATTACTGTTAACCCCTGCCGTTGTGGCCGTGAAGGGCTTATTGCAATATATCCCTTGTATTACTATTATTATTATTATTGCAATAAAGATTTCTAAACAGAAAATATTTTCGTGATTATTAATAAAATTTCGTGAAAGAAATAATTTCTCTCAAGGGTGGCAGAGAGTGAAAAGGACCTGTCGGTAATTGTGCAGTCAGAGGGAAATTTGAAATTTTCAGAGCAGATCATATGGCCTTGACAATGATATACAGGAATTTTGCTAGCACGGTGATTATCCCTTTGTATAAGGCAGTGGTCAGGCCACAGCTTGAGTACTGCGTACAGGTCAGGAGGGGGCTTCATTTTAGGAAGAATGTAGAGTTGCTAGAACGAGTACAGAGAAGCGCAAGAAGATTGGTGAGAGGACCAAAGGGATCCTCTTACCAAGACAGGTATTCTGCGCGTGTAGCACAGTGGTATCATCACCGTCCTCGCTTCACCAGTTGGAAAAGGCCTGGGTTCGAATCCCGTCAATGACGCGAAGAAATTTAATGGGCTTTTTTCACTCCGTGGCTGAGTTAGATGGTCTCAGGCGTACCTAGCAAGGTTTTTCTCCCCAGTAACTGTGGTTTTTTCGTCCAGCAAAACAGGCAAATCAACCGTAGAACATACGCAATTTACAGACACAAATACGGGTTAATGTATTTAATTACGGGTAACCCTAAAATAATAATAATAATAATTACCAAGACAGCTTAAATTCTACAAATTGCAGGGTCTGGAAACTAGACACCTGCGAGGAGATCTGATTCAGATGTATAAGGCCTTCAACGGGTTTAGCAAGCTCAGCGCTGATGGGATTCTTTCTCTTGCTCGGATTACGCACTTGATGGGGCCTCAATTCAAAATGAGAAAAGACAGTCGTAGATGTGCGTAAGTTTGCCTTTATCGCGCGGGTGGTGAAATGCTGGAACAAACTTCAATCTGTCGTCGTGGAAGTTGACAACTTAAATAAATTCACGGAAGAACTGGAGCGAATGAATGGGAGAAGCCAGG
This sequence comes from Mastigoproctus giganteus, assembly GCF_048544385.1. NCBI lineage: Eukaryota > Metazoa > Arthropoda > Arachnida > Uropygi > Thelyphonidae > Mastigoproctus > Mastigoproctus giganteus. The sequence goes on from NC_143588.1 coordinate 41,098,127, forward strand.
TTTTTTTTTTTTTTTTTCTTTTGTTTTGGCTATATAAGCAAGCTTTTTGATTGATAATTTATTTATCCCTCTTTTGTTTTACAATTGTTGGGAAATAACAGCAAGAAGGGAGGGAGAACACATAAGCCAGAGGCTTTTTAGGGGGTGTTCCCTTTGAAAAAGATAACAATAAAAACAGATACATCATGAATCGGACATGTTTCTACATTCCATTACAGAGACTTCGTAAACCAACCACGCATGTCGCGTGGTTAACAACAGTACTTATAATTACATTGTGAGTACTTTTACAATAACAAATATGAAATAATTGCGTAGAGTGTTACAAGCTTTTTGACAGCTATTCCTTCAACTTGTTTACGCAATTTCCAAACTGGTATGCATTGTGGAAAGTTCAGGAGTTGAGTGGAAGGTGATTTTGATCAGACATCCCTGGTGATGTGTTCAGTCAGGAGCTTCTTGAACTTGTTTGTTGAAATGGCATTTTTGATGTTTTCAGGAAGTTTATTCCAGGTTTTTGCGCCTCTGTATTTTATATTTTTCTGACCTATGGCTTTTCTAAAAAGCGGAACCTTCAGGTTCGCTTCATTTCTTAAATTATATCTTATTCCTTCTTCTTCTATTGTTATAAAAAACGATCTAAAGAGAGGAGGAAAGTTCGGTGTTTTCAAAGCATTGTAGACAAAGACCGCCTCAGCTTTTTGTATCAGTTGGTAGATGCTTAAGAGTCTCGCTTCCTTATATCTCGAAGTCACCGATGCATTCCAGAGAAGGCCCAAAATTGAACGAACACATCGATTGACAATTGAATTGATTCTCGTAAGGTTATATTGACTGGTGGTACCCCACCAGATGATTCCATATGTGAAGTGAGGCTGTATTAAGGAAAGGAATACTAGTCTGAGAAGGGACGGAGGTATCCAGGCAGAGGCTCGGGCGGGTATTCCGGCTAGTGACGAAGTTTTCTTTCGTAAGGTGATCATTTGTTTATCCGAACTCAGCTTGTCATCTAGCCAGATTCCTAGAAACTTGGTATCATTCACCCTTTCCAGTTGTTTTCCTTTGTATGTTATTTCGAAATCAATATTTAATGGTTTATTTTTCGTCCTAAACACCATATATTTGGATTTTTCTGGGTTTAGTATCAGCTGATTCTTTTGAAGCCAACTATGCATTTCAGAGAGCAGGGCAGAGATCTTGCATTGAAGTTGGTTAGGGTCTTTATCAGTGATTAGAATGGAAATGTCATCGGCATACGCTACTAGGTGGGAAGATGGAAGATGAGAGAGAAATTCATTAATATAAAGAACAAATAGGATAGGTCCGAGAAGTGAGCCTTGAGGTACTCCCCTGGAGAAGTAACAAATGTCTGAAAAAGACTGGTCTGTTTTAACGACAAATGGCCTATCAGTAAGGTAGTCTTCAAGGAGTAGGTTAATTTTTCCTCTCAAGCCAAGATTGTTGAGCTTTTTGAGTAGGATATTATGATTTATACAGTCAAAAGCTTTTGATAGGTCTAGAAACAGTGCTATTGCATAGTGAGCCTTTTCAAGACAGTCCTTGATCCTGGAGCAGAACTCTACAATTGCAGGGTCAGTGGATCTTTTTGAACGATAAGCGTACTGTTGTTGATGGATAAGCTGATTGACTTCCAGGAAGCCCATGAGTTTGCCGTGAAGAATTTTTTTCGAATAATTTTGCACAAACTGATAGTAGAGCTATTGGACGAAAATTGTTGTTAGAGTTACAATTTTTCCCCTTAGGAACAGGAACATTGGCTGCTTTTTTGAATTGAGACGTGAATTTACCAGATTGAAAGGAAAGATTATAAATATATTTCAGTGGTGTTAGAATTGAGTTAAGGACCTTTTTCAGCAGAGCGGGAGATATTTCTTCAAAGCCAGGGGCTCCCTTTCCTTTTAATTGATGTCCTGCTTCTAAAATCTCTTGATCCGAGAGCGGAGCAAGGAAAAAAGAACTCCTGATTGAGTGCTTGACAGATTCTCTCGTTGCATTATCTCCAGAGTCAACTTCGTCTTTAAAAAGGTTATTCACGCTTGAGATAAAGTGATTAGGGAATGCTGCGGCTTTTCCCTGGTCATCCGAAATGAGCACCTCGTTCTCAACTACATCTCCAACGTAACTCTGTGATTTCGTTTTTCTTCCAGGTAGTAGCTTGTCCAAGACTGTCCACTTTTCCTTGCTTGTAGTGACGCCTTTAAGTTGGAAACTATAATATTTCCTTTTCTCCGACCTAATACTGTCGGTGACTTTGTTTCTGTACGTTGTGTATTTGTTTTTATCCGCCTCCTTTCCTGTTTCTCTAGCAATTCTTGCAAGTTTGTCCCTTTTCTTTAGCATGTTACAAATTTTGTTTGACATAAATGGGCATAATTTCCATTTTGGCCTAGTGGTCTTTTTATTCCCTGGGATCTTGATGTATGACGCGCATTTTTCGTAACTATTTAGGATATGCTCAAAGAAGAAGTTCGTCGCAATTTCAGGATCATCTGTAGCAGGCACCGCATCCCACGAAGACTGCTGGAGCTCATAAAAGAGCTTATTGAGAGAGCCTGCAGTCACAAATCTGTAAATATGCATGATCTCTTCCACAATTTCTTCATTTTCTATTACCATTAAGATGGGACGATGATCAGAGATGGTTGCATCCAGTACTGCATAGGTTAGTGAGCATTCCCCAGTTGCGAAGTCAAGAAGGGAACTGTGGGACTCGCCCATTCTAGTTGGGATAATTCCGTCAGTCAGAAGAGAAAAACCATTGGAAGAAATGACATCCAGGAGGTCTTGCACTTCAGAGGAAGAGCTTTGAAGTATGTTGATATTAAAGACTCCCATCAGCAGAAGACTAAGGGATTTGCTTGTGAAGTGAGATAGAATATTGTCAAGAGTTACAAGGAAACTGTTGACTGAAGCTGAGGGAGGTCGGTATAGACACCCAATCACCAGAGAAGCAATGCGGATAAAAGTGATTTCACAAGCTTGATCCGGCAGATTTGTGATAGGAAAGGCAGAGCATCGCAGATGTTGTGAACCTAAATAGCAACTCCACCCCCTTTACAATCACATCTGCAACTGTGAAAGAGAGCATAGTCTTGAAATCGGACTGAAACTTCAGGGGAGAACCAGGTCTCAGTAAAAACCATCAGGTCTGGATGGAGATTCCATGATGTCAGTTGAGCGAGGATTTCATCATTATGTTTTACAAGACTGCGTGCGTTCATATAGAATACAGTAATTGCATCTTTTGATGCTGTAGTAAGGCATAAAGTTGTTTGGTTTAATTGTTGGCAAGTGACATGGCAGAAAGGTATTTTCACAAGAGTTAGAGTCATTCAAATTCTGGTAGGATGAAGAGATAGCTGAATCATTTATAGAAGTTCTTCCCAGTTGAGATTCCAGAATAACTGAAAAATGCTCGAATTGTCATTCCCGTTGACTAGTTTCGATAGCTAAGTCACTAGCTGATGACCCAGTACGAGGAAGAGGGGGGCGTCCATAGAAAGGCCGAATAATGGCTCCCTCAGGCCAGAAGTGATCCTTTAGTAATAGATCAAAATCCGTTTGTTGACACTGAATATAGAAAGAGCTGTACGAATCGTGTTTGGAATTCATTTTTATTACGTTTTCTTCTATCTGCAGTTGAGTTCTAATATGCTGCTCTACTTCTGTATCGCACAGTTGAGGTTCGAGTCGCGAGACGAAAATACCCTTGGTTGAACTTTTAGTTCTAGGGACTGCTCTGATTGAAGAGTTGGTAGCTGTTCCCGCAACAGCAGGGGTGTGTCGATGTCTTCCTGCCTGATAAGAGACAGATTGATTCCGTTGTCCTCTGATGTGATCTTTATTGCGTCTTACCTTCCTACTACTCCTAATTCCAAACAAAGAATTAAAAGATTAGTCGGGATGACTTATCGGAGCAAGAGGCTATAAAAAAAAAATCCGCTAAAGTTTCTTTTTTCAAGCAGACGCGAAAATATGCGCTGAATTTTTTTTTTCACTAACTTTAATCACAACTAGCTTTATAAACTCTAATTTAGAGTGGAAGAAAATCCCCTGAATTTACTCACAATCACTAGGAGAAGACGTTGACAAAAGACGTATGTTTTCTCCTAGCAGTAGCCCAATCTCCGAAGAACATCTACTCAAAACGTGACTTCTTAAATGGCTACTTAGAGTCTCATCTACCACTCCAGGAAATAAGGAAACAAATGTCAAATCTTGACATTAAAATTACTCAAAGCATGTACATTACGATGGTCAAAGATGTTTATTCAAACATCTCTTTGTTTATATTTCGCAGGCATGAAAGGGCTCGAGAAGTCAGTAAATCCTATACTTGGTTTGCATGATTGAGTTTTCTGAAAGGTGGAAAAATTGCACTTGTCGGTAGAGCCCGAATAATCCAACGATGGAATGAAAACATCATTTAAATTTACCCATTCCAATAAGAATCAGAGCTTCCTTGTATAGCGATTACAATGCCTTGTATTCAGGTCCGCAAACGTAGGTCTCGGAGAATCGGAGTCCTCCGGTTGAGGAACGGTCATTTTAGATCAATTGGTAACTGCTCAGAATTCTCGCAGGGGACCAAGAATTAATAGTTTCGCCAGTGAAGTAAAACAGATTGCATTCCGATTATTAATAGTCAAATAGAATTACGCGAGTGTTAGTCAGTCAAAAGAAATCTTCATCTGAGCTAGTTTACACATTAAGAATATTTATGAGTTTTTGTCGTTGTTGTTAGGGGAGCTTAATGGCGCAGAAGCAGATTTATTGATGATTCGCGAATCTTTCCTGAAGTGAAGTTGGTGATGTCATGCGAAATAATGTACTGTGTCTGATTTGTAGCTTGTTTTTATTATGATCTTTTGTGAAAACGGATAAAGTCTAAACCCCGGTTGAGAGTACCAGTTAGTACAATTCCCGTTTGCCACCGTATCTATATGAACGTCCAAGCATTCGGAGTATACACAATAAATTATTGATTACCACAGCTTAGATTATCGTCGAAACTTATGCTGCTAGGATAAATTATGATCTAGTCGGCGTGGAAAGCTCTAGTCTCAATTTCCGTCGATTCAGTTTGAAAGGTTTAGCCTGATATTAAGCAGGCTTATGTGGCCAATAGGTCAGAAATGCCAACCCTTAACACACACACACGTAATTTACTGGCATTGTTTATTAATTTATCAATGAGTATATCCTTACCCCGACTCCTTCTTTTGAATAAATATAATGAAATCAATATAGGCCACCGATGTTGCTAACAATAAATCCCATCCCACCCACCATCAAAAGAAAATAAACATAAGCGACTATCCATTTCCGAGTGGAAACTAATCAGTAAGAAATGAAATTGTCATTTGCCGAATAATACCAAACAGACCACCAGAACAAAGGTGTTATATCGACCTCTCCGTGAATCACCAAATGAATGGCGAGGTCCATGGCAAACCAACATCCTTCATCCGACAGCCATACTACGAATCTAGATGCCTTCTTCCCGACCGCCGTCCCCCGCCGTGGATCAAACTCTTCGGACTTCGTACTGTCTCCTTTCTCCTGAATCTGATCTGGCTTTTGATATCTTCAGAAAATGCTCTGAATGGATGATCCAACCACAGCAACGGTGATCACAGCCTTGATTACGCTTTCAGCTGTAACAAATCAGCAAAGCAATTGTAGCAGTAATGGCCACCCAATCACCGTGACGAGTCCAGAGGCCATGATACGACATCGACACTTGGATCACAGTCAACTAGGAAGAAAGACCACCACCCTGAGCTCTCATGTTGCATGGCTTCCGTCTTAGCCACTCTTCACTCTAGCAGGAATTATTTTTATAGCAGGACAACAATTGATCGACATTGAACGCAACAGGAATCTTTCAACACCAGCTCCAATTGCTTTAAACAATGAGTGACGTAAGCATGATAAAATCGTCGTCGACCTATTTATTGTGAGCATTTATATTTTTCCCGCACGGATATTTGCCAAATCACGAAGCTACTGTACATGATCAGTAGCTGACGATGTACAGAACACATAAATTTCCACACTGGGAATCACTGTTTTTATCATACAATAAAATAATTCCATTTTTCTTCGAATCTTGTTTTTCCGTGCTCTTTTAAGAGACACGTACCAACTGTGTGGTACTACACTTAGAGTAGTGGAAAATGAAAAAGACCTGGGGGGTGGTAATTGTGCAGCTAGTTAGGTTATTCTGTAAAGTGTGCAGACATGCTGCCTGGGCAGCTCACGGGATTTTGTAAATGATGTACAGCTATTTTGCTAACAGGAATAAGCAAGCGATTGACCCTTTATGGGCAGGCATCATCTTGAGCACTGCGCACAGGTCTGAAAACCTCATTTTAGGAAGGATGTAAGGCTGCTGTAACGAGTCCAGAGAAGGGCAATGAGATTGGAGAGGGGAACAAACGGAAGTAGTCTAATGCAGTCAAAGTCAGCAAAGGCTAAACCTATGCAGAGCATGGATAATAATGTGAGAAAAAAATGAGGAAGGTAGAGAGCGACACAAGGGGGTTAGAAGGTGTCGATAAACGTATAAGATATAAATAATTAGAAAATTGGTAAAATTATTCAAAAATGCACAAAATGAGGATGTTGCCGCAACTTAAAAAACCGGTTAGTTTTCTTCGACCGTGATTCTCCCTTCAGACCAATGAGCAGACCTATTCTTGCGAAGAAGTATAACAGATGATCTGCAGACAAATATGTAAAACCCAAGTGATTTTAGTGCTTAAAATTCATTATGCATTCCTTGTTACGCCTTTCCAGATCTTCACGCTGTGATCATAAATCAACGTTTTGCCCCGCCTCAACTCGATAACATCCGGATAGGGGTCAATGGTGAAAGACAGCTATGGTGAGACCCACAAGGACACACGTTATACGTAGGTCCGGTTCAGCGTTTTCTTATTTCTTTCTGTTTTCGGCTAGACGTAGGTAAATTTCTTCTGAGAATTTTACCTCTGTCCAGCGGGGTACTGTACGTCAGTTGCGATGTTATGCCCCGTGGTTTGGTCTTAATTTCCACTTGAAAAAGCAAGCAGTGCGGTTCATGAAAAAGTATTATCGTTTGTTGTGGAACAGCCATCGTATTTTGTATATACAAATTTCGTGTTCCATATTTGATTTCTATTTACTGACTTTATCAATGGATTGCCCTCAGTACAATAGCTTACGCTGGAGTAGTGTGCAATATTGTGTAGTATCAAGTAAAAATATCGGGTGAGTCTATTCTGATATTCACGGCATTTTAACGAAACAGGTGTATAAAATTTGCGTGCAATAAATGTGTTGTGCATGTCATCCGGTTTATTCACTGACTGTCATATATTAATTAAACACGGTAAGCAAACGAAATATCACGAGATCCGCTTCCTTACTGGCAAACCTTAGTTGGGACACAAGGTCCTAACATTTTATCGAATCATTTAGCACAGAGTTGGTGTTTGTTATGTTTGCATTGTCCTCAATGTAACAAACCACATTTATATATGGTTATAAAACCACCTGCCTCAAATACTAGAATGTTAACGTGTTGGTTTAACCGTTCACGCGTTTGTTTACACACTCAGCAGAAAACTTTTGTGCATCTAAAACTGTTTTAATTGGACAACGGTGGAAGGTAACTTACCATGCAGTTCTCTTAAGCATCATATCACGTTAGGTGAGATAGATCAAGGTGTAACGATTGAGACTTATGTAAACTTTTCTTTTCTTCTGAGTTTCGGATCTTAAAATGGGCCATAAACAAACATAAACTTCCTCTACGGTTAATAAAAAATGACTTGGCCAGTTTGATAAAAATTCACAGGCTTCCCACGCTGATTAGGGTGAAATGCCTTACCACAACTGTATAAAATGATCTCCGGAAAGATCTCGGCACCATCATTCTGGGACCTGTCCCTCAGAGCGACTCAAAACTCTATGCCCACTTCTCAGCCGTCTCCACCTGTCCGAAAGGTTTCTGCAATATCAGCTACTTTCATGTGCCCAGTCTTTAGATGCTGACCTTAATAAATTTTCTTGTGATAGCCAGTACAGACGCCGCATCCTTAAATTGTACTTCCCTGTCCCTGATTCTTCTCCTTGAAGCTCGCCTTAACGCCGCAATCCAGGAATGCAAGATGAAGATGGCTTTTCAACCAACCTTGCAGTTTTTGACCTATATATTCTTTGTACATTGTGACGTTTTTATGTGTGTTATACTTCGAGTGTTGAGCTGCTGTATTTACTTTTTATTCGTTCACATGTGTATTTTTATATTTAATTTATTAATTTCTTTTTCTTACATATTGTAATATTACTGTTAACCCCTGCCGTTGTGGCCGTGAAGGGCTTATTGCAATATATCCCTTGTATTACTATTATTATTATTGCAATAAAGATTTCTAAACGGAAAATATTTTCGTGATTATTAATAAAATTTTGTGAAAGAAATAATTTCTCTCAAGGGTGGCAGAGAGTGAAAAGGACCTGTCGGTAATTGTGCAGTCAGAGGGAAATTTGAAATTTTCAGAGCAGATCATATGGCCTTGACAAGGATATACAGGAATTTTGCTAGCACGGATAAGTAGGTGATTATCCCTTTGTATAAGGCAGTGGTCAGGCCACAGCTGGAGTACTGCGTACAGGTCAGGAGGGGGCTTCATTTTAGGAAGAATGTAGAGTTGCTAGAACGAGTACAGAGAAGGGCAAGAAGATTGGTGAGAGGACCAAAGGGATCTTCTTACCAAGAGAGCTATTCTGCGCGTGTAGCACAGTGGTATCATCACCGTCCTCGCTTCACCAGTTGGAAAAGGCCTGGGTTCGAATCCCGTCAATGACGCGAAGAAATTTCATGGGCTTTTTTCACTCCGTGGCTGAGTTAGATGGTCTCAGGCGTACCTAGCAAGGTTTTTCTCCCCAGTAACTGTGGTTTTGCTGTCTTGGTAATTATTATTATTATTTTAGGGTTACCCGTAATTAAATACATTAACCCGTATTTGTGTCTGTAAATTGCGTATGTTCTACGATTGATTTGCCTGTTTTGCTGGACGAAAAAACCACAGTTACTGGGGAGAAAAACCTTGCTAGGTACGCCTGAGACCATCTAACTCAGCCACGGAGTGAAAAAAGCCCATTAAATTTCTTCGCGTCATTGACGGGATTCGAACCCAGGCCTTTTCCAACTGGTGAAGCGAGGACGGTGATGATACCACTGTGCTACACGCGCAGAATAGCTGTCTTGGTAAGAAGATCCCTTTGGTCCTCTCACCAATCTTCTTGCCCTTCTCTGTACTCGTTCTAGCAACTCTACATTCTTCCTAAAATGAAGCCCCCTCCTGACCTGTACGCAGTACTCCAGCTGTGGCCTGACCACTGCCTTATACAAAGGGATAATCACCTACTTATCCGTGCTAGCAAAATTCCTGTATATCCTTGTCAAGGCCATATGATCTGCTCTGAAAATTTCAAATTTTCCTCTGACTGCACAATTACCGACAGGTCCTTTTCACTCTCTGCCACCCTTGAGAGAAATTATTTCTTTCACGAAATTTTATTAATAATCACGAAAATATTTTCCGTTTAGAAATCTTTATTGCAATAATAATAATAGTAATACAAGGGATATATTGCAATAAGCCCTTCACGGCCACAACGGCAGGGGTTAACAGTAATATTACAATATGTAAGAAAAAGAAATTAATAAATTAAATATAAAAATACACATGTGAACGAATAAAAAGTAAATACAGCAGCTCAACACTCGAAGTATAACACACATAAAAACGTCACAATGTACAAAGAATATATAGGTCAAAAACTGCAAGGTTGGTTGATAAGCCATCTTCATCTTGCATTCCTGGATTGCGGCGTTAAGGCGAGCTTCAAGGAGAAGAATCAGGGACAGGGAAGTACAATTTAAGGATGCGGCGTCTGTACTGGCTATCACAAGAAAATTTATTAAGGTCAGCATCTAAAGACTGGGCACATGAAAGTAGCTGATATTGCAGAAACCTTTCGGACAGGTGGAGACGGCTGAGAAGTGGGCATAGAGTTTTGAGTCGCTCTGAGGGACAGGTCCCAGAATGATGGTGCCGAGATCTTTCCAGAGATCATTTTATACAGTTGTGGTAAGGCATTTCACCCTAATCAGCGTGGGAAGCCTGTGAATTTTTATCAAACTGGCCAAGTCATTTTTTATTAACCGTAGAGGAAGTTTATGTTTGTTTATGGCCCATTTTAAGATCCGAAACTCAGAAGAAAAGAAAAGTTTACATAAGTCTCAATCGTTACACCTTGATCTATCTCACCTAACCTGATATGATGCTTAAGAGAACTGCATGGTAAGTTACCTTCCACCGTTGTCCAATTAAAACAGTTTTAGATGCACAAAAGTTTTCTGCTGAGTGTGTAAACAAACGCGTGAACGGTTAAACCAACACGTTAACATTCTAGTATTTGAGGCAGGTGGTTTTATAACCATATATAAATGTGGTTTGTTACATTGAGGACAATGCAAACATAACAAACACCAATTCTGTGCTAAATGATTCGATAAAATGTTAGGACCTTGTGTCCCAACTAAGGTTTGCCAGTAACGAAGCGGATCTCGTGATATTTCCTTTGCTTACCGTGTTTAATTAATATATGACAGTCAGTGAATAAACCGGATGACATGCACAACACATTTATTGCACGCAAATTTTATACACCTGTTTCGTTAAAAGGCCGTGAATATCAGAATAGACTCACCCGATATTTTTACTTGATACTACACAATATTGCACACTACTCCAGCGTAAGCTATTGTACTGAGGGCAATCCATTGATAAAGTCAGTAAATAGAAATCAAATATGGAACACGAAATTTGTATATACAAAATACGATGGCAGTTCCACAACAAACGATAATACTTTTTCATGAACCGCACTGCTTGCTTTTTCAAGTGGAAATTAAGACCAAACCACGCTGCATAACATCGCAACTGACGCACAGTACCCCGCTGGACAGAGGTAAAATTCTCAGAAGAAATTTACCTACGTCTAGCCGAAAACAGAAAGAAATAAGAAAACGCTGAACCGGACCTACGTATAACGTGTGTCCTTGTGGGTCTCACCATAGCTGTCTTTCACCATTGACCCCTATCCGGATGTTATCGAGTTGAGGCGGGGCAAAACGTTGATTTATGATCACAGCGTGAAGATCTGGAAAGGCGTAACAAGGAATGCATAATGAATTTTAAGCACTAAAATCACTTGGGTTTTACATATTTGTCTGCAGATCATCTGTTATACTTCTTCGCAAGAATAGGTCTGCTCATTGGTCTGAAGGGAGAATCACGGTCGAAGAAAACTAACCGGTTTTTTAAGTTGCGGCAACATCCTCATTTTGTGCATTTTTGAATAATTTTACCAATTTTCTAATTATTTATATCTTATACGTTTATCGACATCTTCTAACCCCCTTGTGTCACTCTCTACCTTCCTCATTTTTTTCTCACTTTATTATCCATGCTCGGCATAGTTTTAGCCTTTGCTGACTTTGACTGCATTAGACTACTTCCGTTTGTTCCCCTCTCCAATCTCATTGCCCTTCTCTGGACTCGTTACAGCAGCCTTACATCCTTCCTAAAATGAGGTTTTCAGACCTGTGCGCAGTGCTTAATATGATGCCTGCCCATAAAGGGTCAATCGCTTGCTTATTCCTGTTAGCAAAATAGCTGTACATCATTTACAAAATCCCGTGAGCTGCCCAGGCAGCATGTCTGCACACTTTACAGAATAACCTAACTAGCTGCACAATTACCACCCCCCCCCCAGGTCTTTTTCATTTTCCACTACTCTAAGTGTAGTACCACACAGTTGGTACGTGTCTCTTAAAAGAGCACGGAAAAATGGAATTATTTTATTGTATGATAAAAACAGTGATTCAAAGTGTGGAAATTTATGTGTTCTGTACATCGTCAGCTACTGATCATGTACAGTAGTTTCGTGATTTGGCAAATATCCGTGCGGGAAAAATATAAATGCTCACAATAAATAGGTCGACGACGATTTTATCATGCTTACGTCACTCATTGTTTAAAGCAATTGGAGCTGGTGTTGAAAGATTCCTGTTGCGTTCAATGTCGATCAATTGTTGTCCTGCTATAAAAATAATTCCTGCTAGAGGGAAGAGTGGCTAAGACGGAAGCCATGCAACATGAGAGCTCAGGGTGGTGGTCTTTCTTCCTAGTCGACTGTGATCCAAGTGTCGATGTCGTATCATGGCCTCTGGACTCGTCACGGTGATTGGGTGGCCATTACTGCTACAATTGCTTTGCTGATTTGTTACAGCTGAAAGCGTAATCAAGGCTGTGATCACCGTTGCTGTGGTTGGATCATCCATTCAGAGCATTTTCTGAAGATATCAAAAGCCAGATCAGATTCAGGAGAAAGGAGACAGTACGAAGTCCGAAGAGTTTGATCCACGGCGGGGGACGGCGGTCGGGAAGAAGGCATCTAGATTCGTAGTATGGCTGTCGGATGAAGGATGTTGGTTTGCCATGGACCTCGCCATTCATTTGGTGATTCACGGAGAGGTTGATATAACACCTTTGTTCTGGTGGTCTGTTTCGTATTATTCGGCAAATGACAATTTCATTTCTTACTGATTAGTTTCCACTCGGAAATGGATAGTCGCTTATGTTTATTTTCTTTTGATGGTGGGTGGGATGGGATTTATTGCTAGCAACATCGGTGGCCTATATTGATTTCATTATATTTATTCAAAAGAAGGAGTCGGGGTAAGGATATACTCATTGATAAATTAATAAACAATGCCAGTAAATTACGTGTGTGTGTGTGTTAAGGGTTGGCATTTCTGACCTATTGGCCACATAAGCCTGCTTAATATCAGGCTAAACCTTTCAAAATGAATCGACGGAAATTGAGACTAGAGCTTTCCACGCCGACTCGATCATAATTTATCCTAGCAGCATAGGTTTCGACGATAATCTAAGCTGTGGTAATCAATAATTTATTGTGTATACTCCGAATGCTTGGACGTTCATATAGATACGGTGGCAAACGGGAATTGTACTAATTGGTACTCTCAACCGGGGTTTAGACTTTATCCGTTTTCACAAAAGATCATAATAAAAACGAGCTACAAATCAGATACAGTACATTATTCGCATGACATCACCAACTTCACTTCAGGAAAGATTCGCGAATCATCAATAAATCTGCTTATGCGCCATTAAACTCCCATAACAACAACGACAAAATCTCATAAATATTCTTAATGTGTAAACTAGCTCAGATGAAGATTGCTTTTGACTGATTAACACTCGCGTAATTCTATTTGACTTTAGTAATCGGAATGCAATCTGTTTTACTTCACTGGCGAAACTATTAATTCTTGGTCCCCTGCGAGAATTCTGAGCAGTTACCAATTGATCTAAAATGACCGTTCCTCAACCGGAGGACTCCGATTCTCCGAGACCTACGTTTGCGGACCTGAATATAAGGCATTGTAATCGCTATACAAGGAAGCTCTGATTCTTATTGGAATGGGTAAATTTAAATGATGTTTTCATTCCATCGTTGGATTATTCGGGCTCTACCGACAAGTGCAATTTTTCCCCCTTTCAGAAAACTCAATCATGCAAATCAAGTATAGGATTTACTGGCATGATAAACTGACTTCTCGAGCCCTTTCATGCCTGCGAAAATAAACAAAGAGATGTTTGAATAAACATCTTTGACCATCGTAATGTACATGCTTTGAGTAATTTTAATGTCAAGATTTGACATTTGTTTCCTTATTTCCTGGAGTGGTAGATGAGACTCTAAGTAGCCATTTAAGAAGTCACGTTTTGAGTAGATGTTCTTCGGAGATTGGGCTACTGCTAGGAGAAAACATACGTCTTTTGTCAACGTCTTCTCCTAGTGATTGTGAGTAAATTCAGGGGATTTTCTTCCACTCTAAATTAGAGTTTATAAAGCTAGTTATTATTATTATTATTATTATTATTATTATTATTATCTGTTTATTTCTCTTTCGAGACACCCATAGACAGCACGTGGCTAGAGGGTGTGGTTACATTATAGTATTTACAAGCATGTTTACATGAACTTATTTACAAAATTGGAGATGTAAAAACACAGAATATGTGGTTAATGAATTAATTGTTAAATTGGTTTAATTAATTGCAAATGGTTGTTAAATGCTAAATATTATTATATAAATTAGTCTTCTTATTATATTTATACTTGCCGATACACATTACCAAAGATTTCTGTCCTATACATTTTGTCTGTACATAGTTTCTCTGGATCTATATTTAAATTATTAAAATAATTCACAGTATTTGCTGGGAAAAAGCTCCCCAGAGAGTCCAATCGAGTCAGTTGGCACTTGAGACTTGGTTCTTCCCTCTTTATTCTCGGTCGTATCATCCGGGGGCGAGTGATCACGTTTCCCACTTTCGGCGAATCTATTCTCTCCGTTAGTAGCTTTGCCAGAGTTAAGATGTTTCTGGTTGTGATGATATACTTCCAGGGTGTGATGTCCAGATTGGCAGATAGTTGTGATTCAAGTTAGTGAAAAAAAAAATTCAGCGCATATTTTCGCAGCTGCTTGAAAAAAGAAACTTTAGCTGTTTTTTTTTTTTATAGCCTCTTGCTCCGATAAGTCATCCCGACTAATCTTTTAATTTTGTTTGGAATTAGGATTAGTAGGAAGGTAAGACGCAATAAAGATCACATCAGAGGACAACGGAATCAATCTGCCTCTTATCAGGCAGGAAGACATCGACACACCCCTGCTGTTGCGGGAACAGCTACCAACTCTTCAATCAGAGCAGTCCCTAGAACTAAAAGTTCAACCAAGGGTATTTTCGTCTCGCGACTCGAACCCCAACTGTGCGATACAGAAGTAGAGCAGCATATTAGAACTCAACTGCAGATAGAAGAAAACGTAATAAAAATGAATTCCAAACACGATTCGTACAGCTCTTTCTATATTCAGTGTCAACAAACAGATTTTGATCCATTACTAAAGGATCACTTCTGGCCTGAGGGAGCCATTATTCGGCCTTTCTATGGACGCCCCCCTCTTCCTCGTACTGGGTCATCAGCCAGTGACTTAGCTATCGAAACTAGTCAACGGGAATGACAATTCGAGCATTTTTCAGTTATTCTGGAATCTCAACTGGGAAGAACTTCTATAAATGATTCAGCTATCTCTTCATCCTACCAGAATTTGAATGACTCTAACTCTTGTGAAAATACCTTTCTGCCATGTCACTTGCCAACAATTAAACCAAACAACTTTATGCCTTACTACAGCATCAAAAGATGCAATTACTGTATTCTATATGAACGCACGCAGTCTTGTAAAACATAATGATGAAATCCTCGCTCAACTGACATCATGGAATCTCAATCCAGACCTGATGGTTTTTACTGAGACCTGGTTCTCCCCTGAAGTTTCAGTCCGATTTCAAGACTATGCTCTCTTTCACAGTTGCAGATGTGTTTGTAAAGGGGGTGGAGTTGCTATTTAGGTTCACAACATCTGCGATGCTCTGCCTTTCCTATCACAAATCTGCCGGATCAAGCTTGTGAAATCACTTTTATCCGCATTGCTTCTCTGGTGATTGGGTGTCTATACCGACCTCCCTCAGCTTCAGTCAACAGTTTCCTTGTAACTCTTGACAATATTCTATCTCACTTCACAAGCAAATCCCTTAGTCTTCTGCTGATGGGAGCCTTTAATATCAACATACTTCAAAGCTCTTCCTCTGAAGTGCAAGACCTCCTGGATGTCATTTCTTCCAATGGTTTTTCTCTTCTGACTGACGGAATTATCCCGACTAGAATGGGCGAGTCCCACAGTTCCCTTCTTGACTTCGCAACTGGGGAATGCTCACTAACCTATGCAGTACTGGATGCAACCATCTTTGATCATCGTCCCATCTTAATGGTAATAGAAAATGAAGAAATTGTGGAAGAGATCATGCATATTTACAGATTTGTGACTCCAGGCTCTCTCAATAAGCTCTTTTATGAGCTCCAGCAGTCTTCGTGGGATGCGGTGCCTCCTAGAGATGATCCTGAAATTGCGACGAACTTCTTCTTTGAGCATATCCTAAATAGTTACGAAAAATGCGCGTCATACATCAAGATCCCAGGGAATAAAAAGACCACTAGGCCAAAATGGAAATTATGCCCATTTATGTCAAACAAAATTTGTAACATGCTAAAGAAAAGGGACAAACTTGCAAGAATTGCTAGAGAAACAGGAAAGGAGGCGGATAAAAACAAATACACAACGTACAGAAACAAAGTCACCGACAGTATTAGGTCGGAGAAAAGGAAATATTATAGTTTCCAACTTAAAGGCGTCATTACAAGCAAGGAAAAGTGGACAGTCTTGGACAAGCTACTACCTGGAAGAAAAACGAAATCACAGAGTTACGTTGGAGATGTAGTTGAGAACGAGGTGCTCATTTCGGATGACCAGGGAAAAGCCGCAGCTTTCCCTAATCACTTTATCTCAAGCGTGAATAACCTTTTTAAAGACGAAGTTGACTCTGGAGATAATGCAACGAGAGAATCTGTCAAGCACTCAATCAGGAGTTCTTTTTTCCTCGCTCCGCTCTCGGATCAAGAGATTTTAGAAGCAGGACATCAATTAAAAGAAAAGGGAGCCCCTGGCTTTGAAGAAATATCTCCTGCTCTGCTGAAAAAGGTCCTTAACTCAATTCTAACACCACTGAAATATATTTACAATCTTTCCTTTCAATCTGGTAAATTCACGTCTCAATTCAAAAAAGCAGCCAATGTTCCTGTTCCTAAGGGGAAAAATTGTAACTCTAACAACAATTTTCGTCCAATAGCTCTACTCTCAGTTTGTGCAAAATTATTCGAAAAAATTCTTCACGGCAAACTCATGGGCTTCCTGGAAGTCAATCAGCTTATCCATCAACAACAGTACGCTTATCGTTCAGAAAGATCCACTGACCTGGCAATTGTAGAGTTCTGCTCCAGGATCAAGGACTGTCTTGAAAAGGGTCACTATGCAATAGCACTGTTTCTAGACCTATCAAAAGCTTTTGACTGTCTAAATCATAATATCCTACTCAAAAAGCTCAACAATCTTGGCTTGAGAGGAAAAATTAACCTTCTCCTTGAAGACTACCTTATTGATAGGCCATTTGTCGTTAAAACAGACCAGTCTTTTTCAGACATTTCTTACTTCTCCAGGGGAGTACCTCAAGGCTCACTTCTCGGACCTATCCTATTTGTTCTTTATATTAATGAATTTCTCTCTCATCTTCCATCTTCCCACCTAGTAGCGTATGCCGATGACAGTTCCATTCTAATCACTGATAAAGACCCTAACCAACTTCAATGCAAGATCTCTGCCCTGCTCTCTGAAATGCATAGTTGGCTTCAAAAGAATCAGCTGATACTAAACCCAGAAAAATCCAAATATGTGGTGTTTAGGACGAAAAATAAACCATTAAATATTGATTTCGAAATAACATACAAAGGAAAACAACTGGAAAGGGTGAATGATACCAAGTTTCTAGGAATCTGGCTAGATGACAAGCTGAGTTCGGATAAACAAATGATCACCTTACGAAAGAAAACTTCGTCACTAGCCGGAATACCCGCCCGAGCCTCTGCCTGGATACCTCCGTCCCTTCTCAGACTAGTATTCCTTTCCTTAATACAGCCTCACTTCACATATGGAATCATCTGGTGGGGTACGACCAGTCAATATAACCTTACGAGAATCAATTCAATTGTCAATCGATGTGTTCGTTCAATTTTGGTCCTTCCTTGGAATGCATCGGTGACTTCGAGATATAAGGAAGCGAGACTCTTAAGCATCTACCAACTGATACAAAAAGCTGAGGCGGTCTTTCTCTACAATGCTTTGAAAACACCGAAATTTCCTCCTCTCTTTAATTCCTTTTTTATAACAATAGAAGAAGAAGCAATAAGATATAATTTAAGAAATGAAGCGAACCTGAAGGTTCCGCTTTTTAGAAAAGCCATAGGTCAGAAAAATATAAAATACAGAGGCGCAAAAACCTGGAATAAACTTCCTGAAAACATCAAAAATGCCATTTCAACAAACAAGTTCAAGAAGCTCCTGACTGAACACATCACCAGGGATGTCTGATCAAAATCACCTTCCACTCAACTCCTGAACTTTCCACAATGCATACCAGTTTGGAAATTGCGTAAACAAGTTGAAGGAATAGCTGTCAAAAAGCTTGTAACACTCTACGCAATTATTTCATATTTGTTATTGTAAAAGTACTCACAATGTAATTATAAGTACTGTTGTTAACCACGCGACATGCGTGGTTGGTTTACGAAGTCTCTGTAATGGAATGTAGAAACATGTCCGATTCATGATGTATCTGTTTTTATTGTTATCTTTTTCAAAGGGAACACCCCCTAAAAAGCCTCTGGCTTATGTGTTCTCCCTCCCTTCTTGCTGTTATCTCCCAACAATTGTAAAACAAAAGAGGGATAAATAAATTATCAATCAAAAAGCTTGCTTACATAGCCAAAACAAAAGAAAAAAAAAAAAAAACCTGGCTTCTCCCATTCATTCGCTCCAGTTCTTCCGTGAATTTATTTAAGTTGTCAACTTTCACGACGACAGATTGAAGTTTGTTCCAGCATTTCACCACCCGCGCGATAAAGGCAAACTTACGCACATCTACGACTGTCTTTTCTCATTTTGAATTGAGGCCCCATCAAGTGCGTAATCCGAGCAAGAGAAAGAATCCCATCAGCGCTGAGCTTGCTAAACCCGTTGAAGGCCTTATACATCTGAATCAGATCACCTCGCAGGTGTCTAGTTTCCAGACCCTGCAATTTGTAGAATTTAAGCTGTCTTGGTAATTATTATTATTATTATTATTTTAGGGTTACCCGTAATTAAATACATTAACCCGTATTTGTGTCTGTAAATTGCGTATGTTCTACGATTGATTTGCCTGTTTTGCTGGACGAAAAAACCACAGTTACTGGGGAGAAAAACCTTGCTAGGTACGCCTGAGACCATCTAACTCAGCCACGGAGTGAAAAAAGCCCATTAAATTTCTTCGCGTCATTGACGGGATTCGAACCCAGGCCTTTTCCAACTGGTGAAGCGAGGACGGTGATGATACCACTGTGCTACACGCGCAGAATACCTGTCTTGGTAAGAAGATCCCTTTGGTCCTCTCACCAATCTTCTTGCCCTTCTCTGTACTCGTTCTAGCAACTCTACATTCTTCCTAAAATGAAGCCCCCTCCTGACCTGTACGCAGTACTCCAGCTGTGGCCTGACCACTGCCTTATACAAAGGGATAATCACCTACTTATCCGTGCTAGCAAAATTCCTGTATATCCTTGTCAAGGCCATATGATCTGCTCTGAAAATTTCAAATTTCCCTCTGACTGCACAATTACCGACAGGTCCTTTTCACTCTCTGCCACCCTTGAGAGAAATTATTTCTTTCACGAAAATATTTTCCGTTTAGAAATCTTTATTGCAATAATAATAATAGTAATACAAGGGATATATTGCAATAAGCCCTTCACGGCCACAACGGCAGGGGTTAACAGTAATATTACAATATGTAAGAAAAAGAAATTAATAAATTAAATATAAAAATACACATGTGAACGAATAAAAAGTAAATACAGCAGCTCAACACTCGAAGTATAACACACATAAAAACGTCACAATGTACAAAGAATATATAGGTCAAAAACTGCAAGGTTGGTTGATAAGCCATCTTCATCTTGCATTCCTGGATTGCGGCGTTAAGGCGAGCTTCAAGGAGAAGAATCAGGGACACGGAAGTACAATTTAAGGATGCGGCGTCTGTACTGGCTATCACAAGAAAATTTATTAAGGTCAGCATCTAAAGACTGGGCACATGAAAGTAGCTGATATTGCAGAAACCTTTCGGACAGGTGGAGACGGCTGAGAAGTGGGCATAGAGTTTTGAGTCGCTCTGAGGGACAGGTCCCAGAATGATGGTGCCGAGATCTTTCCAGAGATCATTTTATACAGTTGTGGTAAGGCATTTCACCCTAATCAGCGTGGGAAGCCTGTGAATTTTTATCAAACTGGCCAAGTCATTTTTTATTAACCGTAGAGGAAGTTTATGTTTGTTTATGGCCCATTTTAAGATCCGAAACTCAGAAGAAAAGAAAAGTTTACATAAGTCTCAATCGTTACACCTTGATCTATCTCACCTAACCTGATATGATGCTTAAGAGAACTGCATGGTAAGTTACCTTCCACCGTTGTCCAATTAAAACAGTTT
This sequence comes from Mastigoproctus giganteus, assembly GCF_048544385.1. Classification (NCBI taxonomy): domain Eukaryota; kingdom Metazoa; phylum Arthropoda; class Arachnida; order Uropygi; family Thelyphonidae; genus Mastigoproctus; species Mastigoproctus giganteus. Next base: position 41,118,496 of record NC_143588.1, read on the forward strand.
TAGATGCACAAAAGTTTTCTGCCGAGTGTGTAAACAAACGCGTGAACGGTTAAACCAACACGTTAACATTCTAGTATTTGAGGCAGGTGGTTTTATAACCATATATAAATGTGGTTTGTTACATTGAGGACAATGCAAACATAACAAACACCAACCCTGTGCTAAATGATTCGATAAAATGTTAGGACCTTGTGTCCCAACTAAGGTTTGCCAGTAACGAAGCGGATCTCGTGATATTTCCTTTGCTTACCGTGTTTAATTAATATATGACAGTCAGTGAATAAACCGGATGACATGCACAACACATTTATTGCACGCAAATTTTATACACCTGTTTCGTTAAAATGCCGTGAATATCAGAATAGACTCACCCGATATTTTTACTTGATACTACACAATATTGCACACTACTCCAGCGTAAGCTATTGTACTGAGGGCAATCCATTGATAAAGTCAGTAAATAGAAATCAAATATGGAACACGAAATTTGTATATACAAAATACGATGGCTGTTCCACAACAAACGATAATACTTTTTCATGAACCGCACTGCTTGCTTTTTCAAGTGGAAATTAAGACCAAACCACGCTGCATAACATCGCAACTGACGCACAGTACCCCGCTGGACAGAGGTAAAATTCTCAGAAGAAATTTACCTACGTCTAGCCGAAAACAGAAAGAAATAAGAAAACGCTAAACGGACCTACGTATAACGTGTGTCCTTGTGGGTCTCACCATAGCTGTCTTTCACCATTGACCCCTATCCGGATGTTATCGAGTTGAGGCGGGGCAAAACGTTGATTTATGATCACAGCGTGAAGATCTGGATAGGCGTAACAAGGAATGCATAATGAATTTTAAGCACTAAAATCACTTGGGTTTTACATATTTGTCTGCAGATCATCTGTTATACTTCTTCGCAAGAATAGGTCTGCTCATTGGTCTGAAGGGAGAATCACGGTCGAAGAAAACTAACCGGTTTTTTAAGTTGCGGCAACATCCTCATTTTGTGCATTTTTGAATAATTTTACCAATTTTCTAATTATTTATATCTTATACGTTTATCGACACCTTCTAACCCCCTTGTGTCACTCTCTACCTTCCTCATTTTTTTCTCACTTTATTATCCATGCTCGGCATAGTTTTAGCCTTTGCTGACTTTGACTGCATTAGACTACTTCCGTTTGTTCCCCTCTCCAATCTCATTGCCCTTCTCTGGACTCGTTACAGCAGCCTTACATCCTTCCTAAAATGAGGTTTTCAGACCTGTGCGCAGTGCTCAATATGATGCCTGCCCATAAAGGGACAATCGCTTGCTTAATCCTGTTAGCAAAATAGCTGTACATCATTTACAAAATCCCGTGAGCTGTCCAGGCAGCATGTCTGCACACTTTACAGAATAACCTAACTAGCTGCACAATTACCACCCCCCCCCCCAGGTCTTTTTCATTTTCCACTACTCTAAGTGTAGTACCACACAGTTGGTACGTGTCTCTTAAAAGAGCACGGAAAAATGGAATTATTTTATTGTATGATAAAAACAGTGATTCCCAGTGTGGAAATTTATGTGTTCTGTACATCGTCAGCTACTGATCATGTACAGTAGCTTCGTGATTTGGCAAATATCCGTGCGGGAAAAATATAAATGCTCACAATAAATAGGTCGACGACGATTTTATCATGCTTACGTCACTCATTGTTTAAAGCAATTGGAGCTGGTGTTGAAAGATTCCTGTTGCGTTCAATGTCGATCAATTGTTGTCCTGCTATAAAAATAATTCCTGCTAGAGGGAAGAGTGGCTAAGACGGAAGCCATGCAACATGAGAGCTCAGGGTGGTGGTCTTTCTTCCTAGTCGACTGTGATCCAAGTGTCGATGTCGTATCATGGCCTCTGGACTCGTCACGGTGATTGGGTGGCCATTACTGCTACAATTGCTTTGCTGATTTGTTACAGCTGAAAGCGTAATCAAGGCTGTGATCACCGTTGCTGTGGTTGGATCATCCATTCAGAGCATTTTCTGAAGATATCAAAAGCCAGATCAGATTCAGGAGAAAGGAGACAGTACGAAGTCCGAAGAGTTTGATCCACGGCGGGGGACGGCGGTCGGGAAGAAGGCATCTAGATTCGTAGTATGGCTGTCGGATGGAGGATGTTGGTTTGCCATGGACCTCGCCATTCATTTGGTGATTCACGGAGAGGTTGATATAACACCTTTGTTCTGGTGGTCTGTTTGGTATTATTCGGCAAATGACAATTTCATTTCTTACTGATTAGTTTCCACTCGGAAATGGATAGTCGCTTATGTTTATTTTCTTTTGATGATGGGTGGGATGGGATTTATCGTTAGCAACATCGGTGGCCTATATTGATTTCATTATATTTATTCAAAAGAAGGAGTCGGGGTAAGGATATACTCATTGATAAATTAATAAACAATGCCAGTAAATTACGTGTGTGTGTGTGTTAAGGGTTGGCATTTCTGACCTATTGGCCACATAAGCCTGCTTAATATCAGGCTAAACCTTTCAAAATGAATCGACGGAAATTGAGACTAGAGCTTTCCACGCCGACTAGATCATAATTTATCCTAGCAGCATAGGTTTCGACGATAATCTAAGCTGTGGTAATCAATAATTTATTGTGTATACTCCGAATGCTTGGACGTTCATATAGATACGGTGGCAAACGGGAATTGTACTAACTGGTACTCTCAACCGGGGTTTAGACTTTATCCGTTTTCACAAAAGATCATAATAAAAACGAGCTACAAATCAGATACAGTACATTATTCGCATGACATCACCAACTTCACTTCAGGAAAGATTCGCGAATCATCAATAAATCTGCTTATGCGCCATGAAACTCCCATAACAACACGACAAAATCTCATAAATATTCTTAATGTGTAAACTAGCTCAGATGAAGATTGCTTTTGACTGATTAACACTCGCGTAATTCTATTTGACTTAGTAATCGGAATGCAATCTGTTTTACTTCACTGGCGAAACTATTAATTCTTGGTCCCCTGCGAGAATTCTGAGCAGTTACCAATTGATCTAAAATGACCGTTCCTCAACCGGAGGACTCCGATTCTCCGAGACCTACGTTTGCGGACCTGAATATAAGGCATTGTAATCGCTATACAAGGAAGCTCTGATTCTTATTGGAATGGGTAAATTTAAATGATGTTTTCATTCCATCGTTGGATTATTGGGGCTCTACCGACAAGTGCAATTTTTCCCCCTTTCAGAAAACTCAATCATGCAAATCAAGTATAGGATTTACTGGCATGATAAACTGACTTCTCGAGCCCTTTCATGCCTGCGAAAATAAACAAAGAGATGTTTGAATAAACATCTTTGACCATCGTAATGTACATGCTTTGAGTAATTTTAATGTCAAGATTTGACATTTGTTTCCTTATTTCCTGGAGTGGTAGATGAGACTCTAGTAGCCATTAAGACAGCCTAAGTCTTTGAGTAGATGTTCTTCGGAGATTGGGCTACTGCTAGGAGAAAACATACGTCTTTTGTCAACGTCTTCTCCTAGAGATTGTGAGTAAATTCAGGGGATTTTCTTCCACTCTAAATTAGAGTTTATAAAGCTAGTTGTGATTCAAGTTAGTGAAAAAAAAAATTCAGCCCATATTTTCGCAGCTGCTTGAAAAAAGAAACTTTAGCGGTTTTTTTTTTTATAGCCTCTTGCTCCGATAAGTCATCCCGACTAATCTTTAATTTTGTTTGGAATTAGGATTAGTAGGAAGGTAAGACGCAATAAAGATCACATCAGAGGACAACGGAATCAATCTGCCTCTTATCAGGCAGGAAGACATCGACACACCCCTGCTGTTGCGGGAACAGCTACCAACTCTTCAATCAGAGCAGTCCCTAGAACTAAAAGTTCAACCAAGGGTATTTTCGTCTCGCGACTCGAACCCCAACTGTGCGATACAGAAGTAGAGCAGCGTATTAGAACTCAACTGCAGATAGAAGAAAACGTAATAAAAATGAATTCCAAACACGATTCGTACAGCTCTTTCTATATTCAGTGTCAACAAACGGATTTTGATCTATTACTAAAGGATCACTTCTGGCCTGAGGGAGCCATTATTCGGCCTTTCTATGGACGCCCCCCTCTTCCTCGTACTGGGTCATCAGCCAGTGACTTAGCTATCGAAACTAGTCAACGGAATGACAATTCGAGCATTTTTCAGTTATTCTGGAATCTCAACTGGGAAGAACTTCTATAAATGATTCAGCTATCTCTTCATCCTACCAGAATTTGAATGACTCTAACTCTTGTGAAAATACCTTTCTGCCATGTCACTTGCCAACAATTAAACCAAACAACTTTATGCCTTACTACAGCATCAAAAGATGCAATTACTGTATTCTATATGAACGCACGCAGTCTTGTAAAACATAATGATGAAATCCTCGCTCAACTGACATCATGGAATCTCAATCCAGACCTGATGGTTTTTACTGAGACCTGGTTCTCCCCTGAAGTTTCAGTCCGATTTCAAGACTATGCTCTCTTTCACAGTTGCAGATGTGTTTGTAAAGGGGGTGGAGTTGCTATTTAGGTTCACAACATCTGCGATGCTCTGCCTTTCCTATCACAAATCTGCCGGATCAAGCTTGTGAAATCACTTTTATCCGCATTGCTTCTCTGGTGATTGGGTGTCTATACCGACCTCCCTCAGCTTCAGTCAACAGTTTCCTTGTAACTCTTGACAATATTCTATCTCACTTCACAAGCAAATCCCTTAGTCTTCTGCTGATGGGAGCCTTTAATATCAACATACTTCAAAGCTCTTCCTCTGAAGTGCAAGACCTCCTGGATGTCATTTCTTCCAATGGTTTTTCTCTTCTGACTGACGGAATTATCCCGACTAGAATGGGCGAGTCCCACAGTTCCCTTCTTGACTTCGCAACTGGGGAATGCTCACTAACCTATGCAGTACTGGATGCAACCATCTTTGATCATCGTCCCATCTTAATGGTAATAGAAAATGAAGAAATTGTGGAAGAGATCATGCATATTTACAGATTTGTGACTCCAGGCTCTCTCAATAAGCTCTTTTATGAGCTCCAGCAGTCTTCGTGGGATGCGGTGCCTCCTAGAGATGATCCTGAAATTGCGACGAACTTCTTCTTTGAGCATATCCTAAATAGTTACGAAAAATGCGCGTCATACATCAAGATCCCAGGGAATAAAAAGACCACTAGGCCAAAATGGAAATTATGCCCATTTATGTCAAACAAAATTTGTAACATGCTAAAGAAAAGGGACAAACTTGCAAGAATTGCTAGAGAAACAGGAAAGGAGGCGGATAAAAACAAATACACAACGTACAGAAACAAAGTCACCGACAGTATTAGGTCGGAGAAAAGGAAATATTATAGTTTCCAACTTAAAGGCGTCATTACAAGCAAGGAAAAGTGGACAGTCTTGGACAAGCTACTACCTGGAAGAAAAACGAAATCACAGAGTTACGTTGGAGATGTAGTTGAGAACGAGGTGCTCATTTCGGATGACCAGGGAAAAGCCGCAGCTTTCCCTAATCACTTTATCTCAAGCGTGAATAACCTTTTTAAAGACGAAGTTGACTCTGGAGATAATGCAACGAGAGAATCTGTCAAGCACTCAATCAGGAGTTCTTTTTTCCTCGCTCCGCTCTCGGATCAAGAGATTTTAGAAGCAGGACATCAATTAAAAGAAAAGGGAGCCCCTGGCTTTGAAGAAATATCTCCTCACATGTGTATTTTTATATTTAATTTATTAATTTCTTTTTCTTACATATTGTAATATTACTGTTAACCCCTGCCGTTGTGGCCGTGAAGGGCTTATTGCAATATATCCCTTGTATTACTATTATTATTATTGCAATAAAGATTTCTAAACGGAAAATATTTTCGTGAAAGAAATAATTTCTCTCAAGGGTGGCAGAGAGTGAAAAGGACCTGTCGGTAATTGTGCAGTCAGAGGGAAATTTGAAATTTTCAGAGCAGATCATATGGCCTTGACAAGGATATACAGGAATTTTGCTAGCACGGATAAGTAGGTGATTATCCCTTTGTATAAGGCAGTGGTCAGGCCACAGCTGGAGTAGTGCGTACAGGTCAGGAGGGGGCTTCATTTTAGGAAGAATGTAGAGTTGCTAGAACGAGTACAGAGAAGGGCAAGAAGATTGGTGAGAGGACCAAAGGGATCTTCTTACCAAGACAGGTATTCTGCGCGTGTAGCACAGTGGTATCATCACCGTCCTCGCTTCACCAGTTGGAAAAGGCCTGGGTTCGAATCCCGTCAATGACGCGAAGAAATTTAATGGGCTTTTTTCACTCCGTGGCTGAGTTAGATGGTCTCAGGCGTACCTAGCAAGGTTTTTCTCCCCAGTAACTGTGGTTTTTTCGTCCAGCAAAACAGGCAAATCAATCGTAGAACATACGCAATTTACAGACACAAATACGGGTTAATGTATTTAATTACGGGTAACCCTAAAATAATAATAATAATAATAATTACCAAGACAGCTTAAATTCTACAAATTGCAGGGTCTGGAAACTAGACACCTGCGAGGTGATCTGATTCAGATGTATAAGGCCTTCAACGGGTTTAGCAAGCTCAGCGCTGATGGGATTCTTTCTCTTGCTCGGATTACGCACTTGATGGGGCCTCAATTCAAAATGAGAAAAGACAGTCGTAGATGTGCGTAAGTTTGCCTTTATCGCGCGGGTGGTGAAATGCTGGAACAAACTTCAATCTGTCGTCGTGGAAGTTGACAACTTAAATAAATTCACGGAAGAACTGGAGCGAATGAATGGGAGAAGCCAGGTTTTTTTTTTTTTTCTTTTGTTTTGGCTATGTAAGCAAGCTTTTTAATTGATAATTTATTTATCCCTCTTTTGTTTTACAATTGTTGGGAGATAACAGCAAGAAGGGAGGGAGAACACATAAGCCAGAGGCTTTTTAGGGGGTGTTCCCTTTGAAAAAGATAACAATAAAAACAGATACATCATGAATCGGACATGTTTCTACATTCCATTACAGAGACTTCGTAAACCAACCACGCATGTCGCGTGGTTAACAACAGTACTTATAATTACATTGTGAGTACTTTTACAATAACAAATATGAAATAATTGCGTAGAGTGTTACAAGCTTTTTGACAGCTATTCCTTCAACTTGTTTACGCAATTTCCAAACTGGTATGCATTGTGGAAAGTTCAGGAGTTGAGTGGAAGGTGATTTTGATCAGACATCCCTGGTGATGTGTTCAGTCAGGAGCTTCTTGAACTTGTTTGTTGAAATGGCATTTTTGATGTTTTCAGGAAGTTTATTCCAGGTTTTTGCGCCTCTGTATTTTATATTTTTCTGACCTATGGCTTTTCTAAAAAGCGGAACCTTCAGGTTCGCTTCATTTCTTAAATTATATCTTATTGCTTCTTCTTCTATTGTTATAAAAAAGGATCTAAAGAGAGGAGGAAAGTTCGGTGTTTTCAAAGCATTGTAGAGAAAGACCGCCTCAGCTTTTTGTATCAGTTGGTAGATGCTTAAGAGTCTCGCTTCCTTATATCTCGAAGTCACCGATGCATTCCAAGGAAGGACCAAAATTGAACGAACACATCGATTGACAATTGAATTGATTCTCGTAAGGTTATATTGACTGGTCGTACCCCACCAGATGATTCCATATGTGAAGTGAGGCTGTATTAAGGAAAGGAATACTAGTCTGAGAAGGGACGGAGGTATCCAGGCAGAGGCTCGGGCGGGTATTCCGGCTAGTGACGAAGTTTTCTTTCGTAAGGTGATCATTTGTTTATCCGAACTCAGCTTGTCATCTAGCCAGATTCCTAGAAACTTGGTATCATTCACCCTTTCCAGTTGTTTTCCTTTGTATGTTATTTCGAAATCAATATTTAATGGTTTATTTTTCGTCCTAAACACCACATATTTGGATTTTTCTGGGTTTAGTATCAGCTGATTCTTTTGAAGCCAACTATGCATTTCAGAGAGCAGGGCAGAGATCTTGCATTGAAGTTGGTTAGGGTCTTTATCAGTGATTAGAATGGAACTGTCATCGGCATACGCTACTAGGTGGGAAGATGGAAGATGAGAGAGAAATTCATTAATATAAAGAACAAATAGGATAGGTCCGAGAAGTGAGCCTTGAGGTACTCCCCTGGAGAAGTAAGAAATGTCTGAAAAAGACTGGTCTGTTTTAACGACAAATGGCCTATCAGTAAGGTAGTCTTCAAGGAGAAGGTTAATTTTTCCTCTCAAGCCAAGATTGTTGAGCTTTTTGAGTAGGATATTATGATTTAGACAGTCAAAAGCTTTTGATAGGTCTAGAAACAGTGCTATTGCATAGTGACCCTTTTCAAGACAGTCCTTGATCCTGGAGCAGAACTCTACAATTGCCAGGTCAGTGGATCTTTCTGAACGATAAGCGTACTGTTGTTGATGGATAAGCTGATTGACTTCCAGGAAGCCCATGAGTTTGCCGTGAAGAATTTTTTCGAATAATTTTGCACAAACTGAGAGTAGAGCTATTGGACGAAAATTGTTGTTAGAGTTACAATTTTTCCCCTTAGGAACAGGAACATTGGCTGCTTTTTTGAATTGAGACGTGAATTTACCAGATTGAAAGGAAAGATTGTAAATATATTTCAGTGGTGTTAGAATTGAGTTAAGGACCTTTTTCAGCAGAGCAGGAGATATTTCTTCAAAGCCAGGGGCTCCCTTTTCTTTTAATTGATGTCCTGCTTCTAAAATCTCTTGATCCGAGAGCGGAGCGAGGAAAAAAGAACTCCTGATTGAGTGCTTGACAGATTCTCTCGTTGCATTATCTCCAGAGTCAACTTCGTCTTTAAAAAGGTTATTCACGCTTGAGATAAAGTGATTAGGGAAAGCTGCGGCTTTTCCCTGGTCATCCGAAATGAGCACCTCGTTCTCAACTACATCTCCAACGTAACTCTGTGATTTCGTTTTTCTTCCAGGTAGTAGCTTGTCCAAGACTGTCCACTTTTCCTTGCTTGTAATGACGCCTTTAAGTTGGAAACTATAATATTTCCTTTTCTCCGACCTAATACTGTCGGTGACTTTGTTTCTGTACGTTGTGTATTTGTTTTTATCCGCCTCCTTTCCTGTTTCTCTAGCAATTCTTGCAAGTTTGTCCCTTTTTCTTTAGCATGTTACAAATTTTGTTTGACATAAATGGGCATAATTTCCATTTTGGCCTAGTGGTCTTTTTATTCCCTGGGATCTTGATGTATGACGCGCATTTTTCGTAACTATTTAGGATATGCTCAAAGAAGAAGTTCGTCGCAATTTCAGGATCATCTCTAGGAGGCACCGCATCCCACGAAGACTGCTGGAGCTCATAAAAGAGCTTATTGAGAGAGCCTGGAGTCACAAATCTGTAAATATGCATGATCTCTTCCACAATTTCTTCATTTTCTATTACCATTAAGATGGGACGATGATCAAAGATGGTTGCATCCAGTACTGCATAGGTTAGTGAGCATTCCCCAGTTGCGAAGTCAAGAAGAGAACTGTGGGACTCGCCCATTCTAGTCGGGATAATTCCGTCAGTCAGAAGAGAAAAACCATTGGAAGAAATGACATCCAGGAGGTCTTGCACTTCAGAGGAAGAGCTTTGAAGTATGTTGATATTAAAGGCTCCCATCAGCAGAAGACTAAGGGATTTGCTTGTGAAGTGAGATAGAATATTGTCAAGAGTTACAAGGAAACTGTTGACTGAAGCTGAGGGAGGTCGGTATAGACACCCAATCACCAGAGAAGCAATGCGGATAAAAGTGATTTCACAAGCTTGATCCGGCAGATTTGTGATAGGAAAAGCAGAGCATCGCAGATGTTGTGAACCTAAATAGCAACTCCACCCCCTTTACAAACACATCTGCAACTGTGAAAGAGAGCATAGTCTTGAAATCGGACTGAAACTTCAGGGGAGAACCAGGTCTCAGTAAAAACCATCAGGTCTGGATTGAGATTCCATGATGTCAGTTGAGCGAGGATTTCATCATTATGTTTTACAAGACTGCGTGCGTTCATATAGAATACAGTAATTGCATCTTTTGATGCTGTAGTAAGGCATAAAGTTGTTTGGTTTAATTGTTGGCAAGTGACATGGCAGAAAGGTATTTTCACAAGAGTTAGAGTCATTCAAATTCTGGTAGAATGAAGAGATAGCTGAATCATTTATAGAAGTTCTTCCCAGTTGAGATTCCAGAATAACTGAAAAATGCTCGAATTGTCATTCCCGTTGACTAGTTTCGATAGCTAAGTCACTGGCTGATGACCCAGTACGAGGAAGAGGGGGGCGTCCATAGAAAGGCCGAATAATGGCTCCCTCAGGCCAGAAGTGATCCTTTAGTAATAGATCAAAATCCGTTTGTTGACACTGAATATAGAAAGAGCTGTACGAATCGTGTTTGGAATTCATTTTTATTACGTTTTCTTCTATCTGCAGTTGAGTTCTAATATGCTGCTCTACTTCTGTATCGCACAGTTGGGGTTCGAGTCGCGAGACGAAAATACCCTTGGTTGAACTTTTAGTTCTAGGGACTGCTCTGATTGAAGAGTTGGTAGCTGTTCCCGCAACAGCAGGGGTGTGTCGATGTCTTCCTGCCTGATAAGAGGCAGATTGATTCCGTTGTCCTCTGATGTGATCTTTATTGCGTCTTACCTTCCTACTAATCCTAATTCCAAACAAAATTAAAAGATTAGTCGGGATGACTTATCGGAGCAAGGGGCTATAAAAAAAAAAAAACCGCTAAAGTTTCTTTTTTCAAGCAGCTGCGAAAATATGCGCTGAATTTTTTTTTTCACTAACTTGAATCACAACTAGCTTTATAAACTCTAATTTAGAGTGGAAGAAAATCCCCTGAATTTACTCACAATCACTAGGAGAAGACGTTGACAAAAGACGTATGTTTTCTCCTAGCAGTAGCCCAATCTCCGAAGAACATCTACTCAAAACGTGACTTCTTAAATGGCTACTTAGAGTCTCATCTACCACTCCAGGAAATAAGGAAACAAATGTCAAATCTTGACATTAAAATTACTCAAAGCATGTACATTACGATGGTCAAAGATGTTTATTCAAACATCTCTTTGTTTATTTTCGCAGGCATGAAAGGGCTCGAGAAGTCAGTTTATCATGCCAGTAAATCCTATACTTGATTTGCATGATTGAGTTTTCTGAAAGGGGGAAAAATTGCACTTGTCGGTAGAGCCCCAATAATCCAACGATGGAATGAAAACATCATTTAAATTTACCCATTCCAATAAGAATCAGAGCTTCCTTGTATAGCGATTACAATGCCTTATATTCAGGTCCGCAAACGTAGGTCTCGGAGAATCGGAGTCCTCCGGTTGAGGAACGGTCATTTTAGATCAATTGGTAACTGCTCAGAATTCTCGCAGGGGACCAAGAATTAATAGTTTCGCCAGTGAAGTAAAACAGATTGCATTCCGATTACTAAAGTCAAATAGAATTACGCGAGTGTTAATCAGTCAAAAGCAATCTTCATCTGAGCTAGTTTACACATTAAGAATATTTATGAGATTTTGTCGTTGTTGTTATGGGAGTTTCATGGCGCATAAGCAGATTTATTGATGATTCGCGAATCTTTCCTGAAGTGAAGTTGGTGATGTCATGCGAATAATGTACTGTATCTGATTTGTAGCTCGTTTTTATTATGATCTTTTGTGAAAACGGATAAAGTCTAAACCCCGGTTGAGAGTACCAGTTAGTACAATTCCCGTTTGCCACCGTATCTATATGAACGTCCAAGCATTCGGAGTATACACAATAAATTATTGATTACCACAGCTTAGATTATCGTCGAAACCTATGCTGCTAGGATAAATTATGATCTAGTCGGCGTGGAAAGCTCTAGTCTCAATTTCCGTCGATTCATTTTGAAAGGTTTAGCCTGATATTAAGCAGGCTTATGTGGCCAATAGGTCAGAAATGCCAACCCTTAACACACACACACACGTAATTTACTGGCATTGTTTATTAATTTATCAATGAGTATATCCTTACCCCGACTCCTTCTTTTGAATAAATATAATGAAATCAATATAGGCCACCGATGTTGCTAACGATAAATCCCATCCCACCCACCATCAAAAGAAAATAAACATAAGCGACTATCCATTTCCGAGTGGAAACTAATCAGTAAGAAATGAAATTGTCATTTGCCGAATAATACCAAACAGACCACCAGAACAAAGGTGTTATATCAACCTCTCCGTGAATCACCAAATGAATGGCGAGGTCCATGGCAAACCAACATCCTTCATCCGACAGCCATACTACGAATCTAGATGCCTTCTTCCCGACCGCCGTCCCCCGCCGTGGATCAAACTCTTCGGACTTCGTACTGTCTCCTTTCTCCTGAATCTGATCTGGCTTTTGATATCTTCAGAAAATGTTCTGAATGGATGATCCAACCACAGCAACGGTGATCACAGCCTTGATTACGCTTTCAGCTGTAACAAATCAGCAAAGCAATTGTAGCAGTAATGGCCACCCAATCACCGTGACGAGTCCAGAGGCCATGATACGACATCGACACTTGGATCACAGTCGACTAGGAAGAAAGACCACCACCCTGAGCTCTCATGTTGCATGGCTTCCGTCTTAGCCACTCTTCCCTCTAGCAGGAATTATTTTTATAGCAGGACAACAATTGATCGACATTGAACGCAACAGGAATCTTTCAACACCAGCTCCAATTGCTTTAAACAATGAGTGACGTAAGCATGATAAAATCGTCGTCGACCTATTTATTGTGAGCATTTATATTTTTCCCGCACGGATATTTGCCAAATCACGAAGCTACTGTACATGATCAGTAGCTGACGATGTACAGAACACATAAATTTCCACACTGGGAATCACTGTTTTTATCATACAATAAAATAATTCCATTTTTCCGTGCTCTTTTAAGAGACACGTACCAACTGTGTGGTACTACACTTAGAGTAGTGGAAAATGAAAAAGACCTGGGGGGGGGTGGTAATTGTGCAGCTAGTTAGGTTATTCTGTAAAGTGTGCAGACATGCTGCCTGGACAGCTCACGGGATTTTGTAAATGATGTACAGCTATTTTGCTAACAGGATTAAGCAAGCGATTGTCCCTTTATGGGCAGGCATCATATTGAGCACTGCGCACAGGTCTGAAAACCTCATTTTAGGAAGGATGTAAGGCTGCTGTAACGAGTCCAGAGAAGGGCAATGAGATTGGAGAGGGGAACAAACGGAAGTAGTCTAATGCAGTCAAAGTCAGCAAAGGCTAAAACTATGCCGAGCATGGATAATAAAGTGAGAAAAAAATGAGGAAGGTAGAGAGTGACACAAGGGGGTTAGAAGGTGTCGATAAACGTATAAGATATAAATAATTAGAAAATTGGTAAAATTATTCAAAAATGCACAAAATGAGGATGTTGCCGCAACTTAAAAAACCGGTTAGTTTTCTTCGACCGTGATTCTCCCTTCAGACCAATGAGCAGACCTATTCTTGCGAAGAAGTATAACAGATGATCTGCAGACAAATATGTAAAACCCAAGTGATTTTAGTGCTTAAAATTCATTATGCATTCCTTGTTACGCCTATCCAGATCTTCACGCTGTGATCATAAATCAACGTTTTGCCCCGCCTCAACTCGATAACATCCGGATAGGGGTCAATGGTGAAAGACAGCTATGGTGAGACCCACAAGGACACACGTTATACGTAGGTCCGTTTAGCGTTTTCTTATTTCTTTCTGTTTTCGGCTAGACGTAGGTAAATTTCTTCTGAGAATTTTACCTCTGTCCAGCGGGGTACTGTGCGTCAGTTGCGATGTTATGCAGCGTGGTTTGGTCTTAATTTCCACTTGAAAAAGCAAGCAGTGCGGTTCATGAAAAAGTATTATCGTTTGTTGTGGAACAGCCATCGTATTTTGTATATACAAATTTCGTGTTCCATATTTGATTTCTATTTACTGACTTTATCAATGGATTGCCCTCAGTACAATAGCTTACGCTGGAGTAGTGTGCAATATTGTGTAGTATCAAGTAGAAATATCGGGTGAGTCTATTCTGATATTCACGGCATTTTAACGAAACAGGTGTATAAAATTTGCGTGCAATAAATGTGTTGTGCATGTCATCCGGTTTATTCACTGACTGTCATATATTAATTAAACACGGTAAGCAAAGGAAATATCACGAGATCCGCTTCGTTACTGGCAAACCTTAGTTGGGACACAAGGTCCTAACATTTTATCGAATCATTTAGCACAGGGTTGGTGTTTGTTATGTTTGCATTGTCCTCAATGTAACAAACCACATTTATATATGGTTATAAAACCACCTGCCTCAAATACTAGAATGTTAACGTGTTGGTTTAACCGTTCACGCGTTTGTTTACACACTCGGCAGAAAACTTTTGTGCATCTAAAACTGTTTTAATTGGACAACGGTGGAAGGTAACTTACCATGCAGTTCTCTTAAGCATCATATCAGGTTAGGTGAGATAGATCAAGGTGTAACGATTGAGACTTATGTAAACTTTTCTTTTCTTCTGAGTTTCGGATCTTAAAATGGGCCATAAACAAACATAAACTTCCTCTACGGTTAATAAAAAATGACTTGGCCAGTTTGATAAAAATTCACAGGCTTCCCACGCTGATTAGGGTGAAATGCCTTACCACAACTGTATAAAATGATCTCTGGAAAGATCTCGGCACCATCATTCTGGGACCTGTCCCTCAGAGCGACTCAAAACTCTATGCCCACTTCTCAGCCGTCTCCACCTGTCCGAAAGGTTTCTGCAATATCAGCTACTTTCATGTGCCCAGTCTTTAGATGCTGACCTTAATAAATTTTCTTGTGATAGCCAGTACAGACGCCGCATCCTTAAATTGTACTTCCGTGTCCCTGATTCTTCTCCTTGAAGCTCGCCTTAACGCCGCAATCCAGGAATGCAAGATGAAGATGGCTTATCAACCAACCTTGCAGTTTTTGACCTATATATTCTTTGTACATTGTGACGTTTTTATGTGTGTTATACTTCGAGTGTTGAGCTGCTGTATTTACTTTTTATTCGTTGACATGTGTATTTTTATATTTAATTTATTAATTTCTTTTTCTTACATATTGTAATATTACTGTTAACCCCTGCCGTTGTGGCCGTGAAGGGCTTATTGCAATATATCCCTTGTATTACTATTATTATTATTGCAATAAAGATTTCTAAACGGAAAATATTTTCGTGAAAGAAATAATTTCTCTCAAGGGTGGCAGAGAGTGAAAAGGACCTGTCGGTAATTGTGCAGTCAGAGGGAAATTTGAAATTTTCAGAGCAGATCATATGGCCTTGACAAGGATATACAGGAATTTTGCTAGCACGGATAAGTAGGTGATTATCCCTTTGTATAAGGCAGTGGTCAGGCCACAGCTGGAGTAGTGCGTACAGGTCAGGAGGGGGCTTCATTTTAGGAAGAATGTAGAGTTGCTAGAACGAGTACAGAGAAGGGCAAGAAGATTGGTGAGAGGACCAAAGGGATCTTCTTACCAAGACAGGTATTCTGCGCGTGTAGCACAGTGGTATCATCACCGTCCTCGCTTCACCAGTTGGAAAAGGCCTGGGTTCGAATCCCGTCAATGACGCGAAGAAATTTAATGGGCTTTTTTCACTCCGTGGCTGAGTTAGATGGTCTCAGGCGTACCTAGCAAGGTTTTTCTCCCCAGTAACTGTGGTTTTTTCGTCCAGCAAAACAGGCAAATCAATCGTAGAACATACGCAATTTACAGACACAAATACGGGTTAATGTATTTAATTACGGGTAACCCTAAAATAATAATAATAATAATAATTACCAAGACAGCTTAAATTCTACAAATTGCAGGGTCTGGAAACTAGACACCTGCGAGGTGATCTGATTCAGATGTATAAGGCCTTCAACGGGTTTAGCAAGCTCAGCGCTGATGGGATTCTTTCTCTTGCTCGGATTACGCACTTGATGGGGCCTCAATTCAAAATGAGAAAAGACAGTCGTAGATGTGCGTAAGTTTGCCTTTATCGCGCGGGTGGTGAAATGCTGGAACAAACTTCAATCTGTCGTCGTGGAAGTTGACAACTTAAATAAATTCACGGAAGAACTGGAGCGAATGAATGGGAGAAGCCAGGTTTTTTTTTTTTTTCTTTTGTTTTGGCTATGTAAGCAAGCTTTTTAATTGATAATTTATTTATCCCTCTTTTGTTTTACAATTGTTGGGAGATAACAGCAAGAAGGGAGGGAGAACACATAAGCCAGAGGCTTTTTAGGGGGTGTTCCCTTTGAAAAAGATAACAATAAAAACAGATACATCATGAATCGGACATGTTTCTACATTCCATTACAGAGACTTCGTAAACCAACCACGCATGTCGCGTGGTTAACAACAGTACTTATAATTACATTGTGAGTACTTTTACAATAACAAATATGAAATAATTGCGTAGAGTGTTACAAGCTTTTTGACAGCTATTCCTTCAACTTGTTTACGCAATTTCCAAACTGGTATGCATTGTGGAAAGTTCAGGAGTTGAGTGGAAGGTGATTTTGATCAGACATCCCTGGTGATGTGTTCAGTCAGGAGCTTCTTGAACTTGTTTGTTGAAATGGCATTTTTGATGTTTTCAGGAAGTTTATTCCAGGTTTTTGCGCCTCTGTATTTTATATTTTTCTGACCTATGGCTTTTCTAAAAAGCGGAACCTTCAGGTTCGCTTCATTTCTTAAATTATATCTTATTGCTTCTTCTTCTATTGTTATAAAAAAGGATCTAAAGAGAGGAGGAAAGTTCGGTGTTTTCAAAGCATTGTAGAGAAAGACCGCCTCAGCTTTTTGTATCAGTTGGTAGATGCTTAAGAGTCTCGCTTCCTTATATCTCGAAGTCACCGATGCATTCCAAGGAAGGACCAAAATTGAACGAACACATCGATTGACAATTGAATTGATTCTCGTAAGGTTATATTGACTGGTCGTACCCCACCAGATGATTCCATATGTGAAGTGAGGCTGTATTAAGGAAAGGAATACTAGTCTGAGAAGGGACGGAGGTATCCAGGCAGAGGCTCGGGCGGGTATTCCGGCTAGTGACGAAGTTTTCTTTCGTAAGGTGATCATTTGTTTATCCGAACTCAGCTTGTCATCTAGCCAGATTCCTAGAAACTTGGTATCATTCACCCTTTCCAGTTGTTTTCCTTTGTATGTTATTTCGAAATCAATATTTAATGGTTTATTTTTCGTCCTAAACACCACATATTTGGATTTTTCTGGGTTTAGTATCAGCTGATTCTTTTGAAGCCAACTATGCATTTCAGAGAGCAGGGCAGAGATCTTGCATTGAAGTTGGTTAGGGTCTTTATCAGTGATTAGAATGGAACTGTCATCGGCATACGCTACTAGGTGGGAAGATGGAAGATGAGAGAGAAATTCATTAATATAAAGAACAAATAGGATAGGTCCGAGAAGTGAGCCTTGAGGTACTCCCCTGGAGAAGTAAGAAATGTCTGAAAAAGACTGGTCTGTTTTAACGACAAATGGCCTATCAGTAAGGTAGTCTTCAAGGAGAAGGTTAATTTTTCCTCTCAAGCCAAGATTGTTGAGCTTTTTGAGTAGGATATTATGATTTAGACAGTCAAAAGCTTTTGATAGGTCTAGAAACAGTGCTATTGCATAGTGACCCTTTTCAAGACAGTCCTTGATCCTGGAGCAGAACTCTACAATTGCCAGGTCAGTGGATCTTTCTGAACGATAAGCGTACTGTTGTTGATGGATAAGCTGATTGACTTCCAGGAAGCCCATGAGTTTGCCGTGAAGAATTTTTTCGAATAATTTTGCACAAACTGAGAGTAGAGCTATTGGACGAAAATTGTTGTTAGAGTTACAATTTTTCCCCTTAGGAACAGGAACATTGGCTGCTTTTTTGAATTGAGACGTGAATTTACCAGATTGAAAGGAAAGATTGTAAATATATTTCAGTGGTGTTAGAATTGAGTTAAGGACCTTTTTCAGCAGAGCAGGAGATATTTCTTCAAAGCCAGGGGCTCCCTTTTCTTTTAATTGATGTCCTGCTTCTAAAATCTCTTGATCCGAGAGCGGAGCGAGGAAAAAAGAACTCCTGATTGAGTGCTTGACAGATTCTCTCGTTGCATTATCTCCAGAGTCAACTTCGTCTTTAAAAAGGTTATTCACGCTTGAGATAAAGTGATTAGGGAAAGCTGCGGCTTTTCCCTGGTCATCCGAAATGAGCACCTCGTTCTCAACTACATCTCCAACGTAACTCTGTGATTTCGTTTTTCTTCCAGGTAGTAGCTTGTCCAAGACTGTCCACTTTTCCTTGCTTGTAATGACGCCTTTAAGTTGGAAACTATAATATTTCCTTTTCTCCGACCTAATACTGTCGGTGACTTTGTTTCTGTACGTTGTGTATTTGTTTTTATCCGCCTCCTTTCCTGTTTCTCTAGCAATTCTTGCAAGTTTGTCCCTTTTTCTTTAGCATGTTACAAATTTTGTTTGACATAAATGGGCATAATTTCCATTTTGGCCTAGTGGTCTTTTTATTCCCTGGGATCTTGATGTATGACGCGCATTTTTCGTAACTATTTAGGATATGCTCAAAGAAGAAGTTCGTCGCAATTTCAGGATCATCTCTAGGAGGCACCGCATCCCACGAAGACTGCTGGAGCTCATAAAAGAGCTTATTGAGAGAGCCTGGAGTCACAAATCTGTAAATATGCATGATCTCTTCCACAATTTCTTCATTTTCTATTACCATTAAGATGGGACGATGATCAAAGATGGTTGCATCCAGTACTGCATAGGTTAGTGAGCATTCCCCAGTTGCGAAATCAAGAAGGGAACTGTGGGACTCGCCCATTCTAGTCGGGATAATTCCGTCAGTCAGAAGAGAAAAACCATTGGAAGAAATGACATCCAGGAGGTCTTGCACTTCAGAGGAAGAGCTTTGAAGTATGTTGATATTAAAGGCTCCCATCAGCAGAAGACTAAGGGATTTGCTTGTGAAGTGAGATAGAATATTGTCAAGAGTTACAAGGAAACTGTTGACTGAAGCTGAGGGAGGTCGGTATAGACACCCAATCACCAGAGAAGCAATGCGGATAAAAGTGATTTCACAAGCTTGATCCGGCAGATTTGTGATAGGAAAAGCAGAGCATCGCAGATGTTGTGAACCTAAATAGCAACTCCACCCCCTTTACAAACACATCTGCAACTGTGAAAGAGAGCATAGTCTTGAAATCGGACTGAAACTTCAGGGGAGAACCAGGTCTCAGTAAAAACCATCAGGTCTGGATTGAGATTCCATGATGTCAGTTGAGCGAGGATTTCATCATTATGTTTTACAAGACTGCGTGCGTTCATATAGAATACAGTAATTGCATCTTTTGATGCTGTAGTAAGGCATAAAGTTGTTTGGTTTAATTGTTGGCAAGTGACATGGCAGAAAGGTATTTTCACAAGAGTTAGAGTCATTCAAATTCTGGTAGAATGAAGAGATAGCTGAATCATTTATAGAAGTTCTTCCCAGTTGAGATTCCAGAATAACTGAAAAATGCTCGAATTGTCATTCCCGTTGACTAGTTTCGATAGCTAAGTCACTGGCTGATGACCCAGTACGAGGAAGAGGGGGGCGTCCATAGAAAGGCCGAATAATTGCTCCCTCAGGCCAGAAGTGATCCTTTAGTAATAGATCAAAATCCGTTTGTTGACACTGAATATAGAAAGAGCTGTACGAATCGTGTTTGGAATTCATTTTTATTACGTTTTCTTCTATCTGCAGTTGAGTTCTAATATGCTGCTCTACTTCTGTATCGCACAGTTGGGGTTCGAGTCGCGAGACGAAAATACCCTTGGTTGAACTTTTAGTTCTAGGGACTGCTCTGATTGAAGAGTTGGTAGCTGTTCCCGCAACAGCAGGGGTGTGTCGATGTCTTCCTGCCTGATAAGAGGCAGATTGATTCCGTTGTCCTCTGATGTGATCTTTATTGCGTCTTACCTTCCTACTAATCCTAATTCCAAACAAAATTAAAAGATTAGTCGGGATGACTTATCGGAGCAAGGGGCTATAAAAAAAAAAAAACCGCTAAAGTTTCTTTTTTCAAGCAGCTGCGAAAATATGCGCTGAATTTTTTTTTTCACTAACTTGAATCACAACTAGCTTTATAAACTCTAATTTAGAGTGGAAGAAAATCCCCTGAATTTACTCACAATCACTAGGAGAAGACGTTGACAAAAGACGTATGTTTTCTCCTAGCAGTAGCCCAATCTCCGAAGAACATCTACTCAAAACGTGACTTCTTAAATGGCTACTTAGAGTCTCATCTACCACTCCAGGAAATAAGGAAACAAATGTCAAATCTTGACATTAAAATTACTCAAAGCATGTACATTACGATGGTCAAAGATGTTTATTCAAACATCTCTTTGTTTATTTTCGCAGGCATGAAAGGGCTCGAGAAGTCAGTTTATCATGCCAGTAAATCCTATACTTGATTTGCATGATTGAGTTTTCTGAAAGGGGGAAAAATTGCACTTGTCGGTAGAGCCCCAATAATCCAACGATGGAATGAAAACATCATTTAAATTTACCCATTCCAATAAGAATCAGAGCTTCCTTGTATAGCGATTACAATGCCTTATATTCAGGTCCGCAAACGTAGGTCTCGGAGAATCGGAGTCCTCCGGTTGAGGAACGGTCATTTTAGATCAATTGGTAACTGCTCAGAATTCTCGCAGGGGACCAAGAATTAATAGTTTCGCCAGTGAAGTAAAACAGATTGCATTCCGATTACTAAAGTCAAATAGAATTACGCGAGTGTTAATCAGTCAAAAGCAATCTTCATCTGAGCTAGTTTACACATTAAGAATATTTATGAGATTTTGTCGTTGTTGTTATGGGAGTTTCATGGCGCATAAGCAGATTTATTGATGATTCGCGAATCTTTCCTGAAGTGAAGTTGGTGATGTCATGCGAATAATGTACTGTATCTGATTTGTAGCTCGTTTTTATTATGATCTTTTGTGAAAACGGATAAAGTCTAAACCCCGGTTGAGAGTACCAGTTAGTACAATTCCCGTTTGCCACCGTATCTATATGAACGTCCAAGCATTCGGAGTATACACAATAAATTATTGATTACCACAGCTTAGATTATCGTCGAAACCTATGCTGCTAGGATAAATTATGATCTAGTCGGCGTGGAAAGCTCTAGTCTCAATTTCCGTCGATTCATTTTGAAAGGTTTAGCCTGATATTAAGCAGGCTTATCTGGCCAATAGGTCAGAAATGCCAACCCTTAACACACACACACACGTAATTTACTGGCATTGTTTATTAATTTATCAATGAGTATATCCTTACCCCGACTCCTTCTTTTGAATAAATATAATGAAATCAATATAGGCCACCGATGTTGCTAACGATAAATCCCATCCCACCCACCATCAAAAGAAAATAAACATAAGCGACTATCCATTTCCGAGTGGAAACTAATCAGTAAGAAATGAAATTGTCATTTGCCGAATAATACCAAACAGACCACCAGAACAAAGGTGTTATATCAACCTCTCCGTGAATCACCAAATGAATGGCGAGGTCCATGGCAAACCAACATCCTTCATCCGACAGCCATACTACGAATCTAGATGCCTTCTTCCCGACCGCCGTCCCCCGCCGTGGATCAAACTCTTCGGACTTCGTACTGTCTCCTTTCTCCTGAATCTGATCTGGCTTTTGATATCTTCAGAAAATGCTCTGAATGGATGATCCAACCACAGCAACGGTGATCACAGCCTTGATTACGCTTTCAGCTGTAACAAATCAGCAAAGCAATTGTAGCAGTAATGGCCACCCAATCACCGTGACGAGTCCAGAGGCCATGATACGACATCGACACTTGGATCACAGTCGACTAGGAAGAAAGACCACCACCCTGAGCTCTCATGTTGCATGGCTTCCGTCTTAGCCACTCTTCCCTCTAGCAGGAATTATTTTTATAGCAGGACAACAATTGATCGACATTGAACGCAACAGGAATCTTTCAACACCAGCTCCAATTGCTTTAAACAATGAGTGACGTAAGCATGATAAAATCGTCGTCGACCTATTTATTGTGAGCATTTATATTTTTCCCGCACGGATATTTGCCAAATCACGAAGCTACTGTACATGATCAGTAGCTGACGATGTACAGAACACATAAATTTCCACACTGGGAATCACTGTTTTTATCATACAATAAAATAATTCCATTTTTCCGTGCTCTTTTAAGAGACACGTACCAACTGTGTGGTACTACACTTAGAGTAGTGGAAAATGAAAAAGACCTGGGGGGGGGGTGGTAATTGTGCAGCTAGTTAGGTTATTCTGTAAAGTGTGCAGACATGCTGCCTGGACAGCTCACGGGATTTTGTAAATGATGTACAGCTATTTTGCTAACAGGATTAAGCAAGCGATTGTCCCTTTATGGGCAGGCATCATATTGAGCACTGCGCACAGGTCTGAAAACCTCATTTTAGGAAGGATGTAAGGCTGCTGTAACGAGTCCAGAGAAGGGCAATGAGATTGGAGAGGGGAACAAACGGAAGTAGTCTAATGCAGTCAAAGTCAGCAAAGGCTAAAACTATGCCGAGCATGGATAATAAAGTGAGAAAAAAATGAGGAAGGTAGAGAGTGACACAAGGGGGTTAGAAGGTGTCGATAAACGTATAAGATATAAATAATTAGAAAATTGGTAAAATTATTCAAAAATGCACAAAATGAGGATGTTGCCGCAACTTAAAAAACCGGTTAGTTTTCTTCGACCGTGATTCTCCCTTCAGACCAATGAGCAGACCTATTCTTGCGAAGAAGTATAACAGATGATCTGCAGACAAATATGTAAAACCCAAGTGATTTTAGTGCTTAAAATTCATTATGCATTCCTTGTTACGCCTATCCAGATCTTCACGCTGTGATCATAAATCAACGTTTTGCCCCGCCTCAACTCGATAACATCCGGATAGGGGTCAATGGTGAAAGACAGCTATGGTGAGACCCACAAGGACACACGTTATACGTAGGTCCGTTTAGCGTTTTCTTATTTCTTTCTGTTTTCGGCTAGACGTAGGTAAATTTCTTCTGAGAATTTTACCTCTGTCCAGCGGGGTACTGTGCGTCAGTTGCGATGTTATGCAGCGTGGTTTGGTCTTAATTTCCACTTGAAAAAGCAAGCAGTGCGGTTCATGAAAAAGTATTATCGTTTGTTGTGGAACAGCCATCGTATTTTGTATATACAAATTTCGTGTTCCATATTTGATTTCTATTTACTGACTTTATCAATGGATTGCCCTCAGTACAATAGCTTACGCTGGAGTAGTGTGCAATATTGTGTAGTATCAAGTAGAAATATCGGGTGAGTCTATTCTGATATTCACGGCATTTTAACGAAACAGGTGTATAAAATTTGCGTGCAATAAATGTGTTGTGCATGTCATCCGGTTTATTCACTGACTGTCATATATTAATTAAACACGGTAAGCAAAGGAAATATCACGAGATCCGCTTCGTTACTGGCAAACCTTAGTTGGGACACAAGGTCCTAACATTTTATCGAATCATTTAGCACAGGGTTGGTGTTTGTTATGTTTGCATTGTCCTCAATGTAACAAACCACATTTATATATGGTTATAAAACCACCTGCCTCAAATACTAGAATGTTAACGTGTTGGTTTAACCGTTCACGCGTTTGTTTACACACTCGGCAGAAAACTTTTGTGCATCTAAAACTGTTTTAATTGGACAACGGTGGAAGGTAACTTACCATGCAGTTCTCTTAAGCATCATATCAGGTTAGGTGAGATAGATCAAGGTGTAACGATTGAGACTTATGTAAACTTTTCTTTTCTTCTGAGTTTCGGATCTTAAAATGGGCCATAAACAAACATAAACTTCCTCTACGGTTAATAAAAAATGACTTGGCCAGTTTGATAAAAATTCACAGGCTTCCCACGCTGATTAGGGTGAAATGCCTTACCACAACTGTATAAAATGATCTCTGGAAAGATCTCGGCACCATCATTCTGGGACCTGTCCCTCAGAGCGACTCAAAACTCTATGCCCACTTCTCAGCCGTCTCCACCTGTCCGAAAGGTTTCTGCAATATCAGCTACTTTCATGTGCCCAGTCTTTAGATGCTGACCTTAATAAATTTTCTTGTGATAGCCAGTACAGACGCCGCATCCTTAAATTGTACTTCCGTGTCCCTGATTCTTCTCCTTGAAGCTCGCCTTAACGCCGCAATCCAGGAATGCAAGATGAAGATGGCTTATCAACCAACCTTGCAGTTTTTGACCTATATATTCTTTGTACATTGTGACGTTTTTATGTGTGTTATACTTCGAGTGTTGAGCTGCTGTATTTACTTTTTATTCGTTCACATGTGTATTTTTATATTTAATTTATTAATTTCTTTTTCTTACATATTGTAATATTACTGTTAACCCCTGCCGTTGTGGCCGTGAAGGGCTTATTGCAATATATCCCTTGTATTACTATTATTATTATTGCAATAAAGATTTCTAAACGGAAAATATTTTCGTGAAAGAAATAATTTCTCTCAAGGGTGGCAGAGAGTGAAAAGGACCTGTCGGTAATTGTGCAGTCAGAGGGAAATTTGAAATTTTCAGAGCAGATCATATGGCCTTGACAAGGATATACAGGAATTTTGCTAGCACGGATAAGTAGGTGATTATCCCTTTGTATAAGGCAGTGGTCAGGCCACAGCTGGAGTAGTGCGTACAGGTCAGGAGGGGGCTTCATTTTAGGAAGAATGTAGAGTTGCTAGAACGAGTACAGAGAAGGGCAAGAAGATTGGTGAGAGGACCAAAGGGATCTTCTTACCAAGACAGGTATTCTGCGCGTGTAGCACAGTGGTATCATCACCGTCCTCGCTTCACCAGTTGGAAAAGGCCTGGGTTCGAATCCCGTCAATGACGCGAAGAAATTTAATGGGCTTTTTTCACTCCGTGGCTGAGTTAGATGGTCTCAGGCGTACCTAGCAAGGTTTTTCTCCCCAGTAACTGTGGTTTTTTCGTCCAGCAAAACAGGCAAATCAATCGTAGAACATACGCAATTTACAGACACAAATACGGGTTAATGTATTTAATTACGGGTAACCCTAAAATAATAATAATAATAATAATTACCAAGACAGCTTAAATTCTACAAAATCCGTTTTCACAAAAGATCATAATAAAAACGAGCTACAAATCAGATACAGTACATTATTCGCATGACATCACCAACTTCACTTCAGGAAAGATTCGCGAATCATCAATAAATCTGCTTATGCGCCATTAAACTCCCATAACAACAACGACAAAATCTCATAAATATTCTTAATGTGTAAACTAGCTCAGATGAAGATTGCTTTTGACTGATTAACACTCGCGTAATTCTATTTGACTTTAGTAATCGGAATGCAATCTGTTTTACTTCACTGGCGAAACTATTAATTCTTGGTTCCCTGCGAGAATTCTGAGCAGTTACCAATTGATCTAAAATGACCGTTCCTCAACCGGAGGATTCCGAATCTCCGAGACCTACGTTTGCGGACCTGAATATAAGGCATTGTAATCGCTATACAAGGAAGCTCTGATTCTTATTGGAATGGGTAAATTTAAATGATGTTTTCATTCCATCGTTGGATTATTGGGGCTCTACCGACAAGTGCAATTTTTCCCCCTTTCAGAAAACTCAATCATGCAAATCAAGTATAGGATTTACTGGCATGATAAACTGACTTCTCGAGCCCTTTCATGCCTGCGAAAATAAACAAAGAGATGTTTGAATAAACATCTTTGACCATCGTAATGTACATGCTTTGAGTAATTTTAATGTCAAGATTTGACATTTGTTTCCTTATTTCCTGGAGTGGTAGATGAGACTCTAAGTAGCCATTTACGAAGTCACGTTTTGAGTAGATGTTCTTCGGAGATTGGGCTACTGCTAGGAGAAAACATACCTCTTTTGTCAACGTCTTCTCCTAGTGATTGTGAGTAAATTCAGGGAATTTTCTTCCACTCTAAATTAGAGTTTATAAAGCTAGTTGTGATTCAAGTTAGTGAAAAAAAAAATTCAGCGCATATTTTCGCAGCTGCTTGAAAAAAGAAACTTTAGCGGTTTTTTTTTTATAGCCTCTTGCTCCGATAAGTCATCCCGACTAATCTTTTAATTTTGTTTGGAATTAGGATTACTAGGAAGGTAAGACGCAATAAAGATCACATCAGAGGACAACGTTTTCTTATTTCTTTCTGTTTTCGGCTAGACGTAGGTAAATTTCTTCTGAGAATTTTACCTCTGTCCAGCGGGGTACTGTGCGTCAGTTGCGATGTTATGCAGCGTGGTTTGGTCTTAATTTCCACTTGAAAAAGCAAGCAGTGCGGTTCATGAAAAAGTATTATCGTTTGTTGTGGAACAGCCATCGTATTTTGTATATACAAATTTCGTGTTCCATATTTGATTTCTATTTACTGACTTTATCAATGGATTGCCCTCAGTACAATAGCTTACGCTGGAGTAGTGTGCAATATTGTGTAGTATCAAGTAAAAATATCGGGTGAGTCTATTCTGATATTCACGGCATTTTAACGAAACAGGTGTATAAAATTTGCGTGCAATAAATGTGTTGTGCATGTCATCCGGTTTATTCACTGACTGTCATATATTAATTAAACACGGTAAGCAAACGAAATATCACGAGATCCGCTTCGTTACTGGCAAACCTTTGTTGGGACACAAGGTCCTAACATTTTATCGAATCATTTGGCACAGGGTTGGTGTTTGTTATGTTTGCATTGTCCTCAATGTAACAAACCACATTTATTTATGGTTATAAAACCACCTGCCTCAAATACTAGAATATTAACGTGTTGGTTTAACCGTTCACGCGTTTGTTTACACACTCAGCAGAAAACGTTTGTGCATCTAAAACTGTTTTAATTGAACAACGGTGGAAGGTAACTTACCATGCAGTTCTCTTAAGCATCATATCAGGTTAGGTGAGATAGATCAAGGTGTAACGATTGAGACTTATGTAAACTTTTCTTTTCTACTGAGTTTCGGATCTTAAAATGGGCCATACACAAACATAAACTTCCTCTACGGTTAATAAAAAATGACTTGGCCAGTTTGATAAAAATTCACAGGCTTCCCACGCTGATTAGGGTGAAATGCCTTACCACAACTGTATAAAATGATCTCTGGAAAGATCTCGGCACCATCATTCTGGGACCTGTCCCTCAGAGCGACTCAAAACTCTATGCCCACTTCTCAGCCGTCTCCACCTGTCCGAAAGGTTTCTGCAATATCAGCTACTTTCATGTGCCCAGTCTTTAGATGCTGACCTTAATAAATTTTCTTGTGATAGCCAGTACAGACGCCGCATCCTTAAATTGTACTTCCCTGTCCCTGATTCTTCTCCTTGAAGCTCGCCTTAACGCCGCAATCCAGGAATGCAAGATGAAGATGGCTTATCAACCAACCTTGCAGTTTTTGACCTATATATTCTTTGTACATTGTGACGTTTTTATGTGTGTTATACTTCGAGTGTTGAGCTGCTGTATTTACTTTTTATTCGTTCACATGTGTATTTTTATATTTAATTTATTAATTTCTTTTTCTTACATATTGTAATATTACTGTTAACCCCTGCCGTTGTGGCCGTGAAGGGCTTATTGCAATATATCCCTTGTATTACTATTATTATTATTGCAATAAAGATTTCTAAACGGAAAATATTTTCGTGAAAGAAATAATTTCTCTCAAGGGTGGCAGAGAGTGAAAAGGACCTGTCGGTAATTGTGCAGTCAGAGGGAAATTTGAAATTTTCAGAGCAGATCATATGGCCTTGACAAGGATATACAGGAATTTTGCTAGCACGGATAAGTAGGTGATTATCCCTTTGTATAAGGCAGTGGTCAGGCCACAGCTGGAGTACTGCGTACAGGTCAGGAGGGGGCTTCATTTTAGGAAGAATGTAGAGTTGCTAGAACGAGTACAGAGAAGGGCAAGAAGATTCGTGAGAGGACCGAAGGGATCCTCTTACCAAGACAGTTATTCTGCGCGTGTAGCACAGTGGTATCATCACCGTCCTCGCTTCACCAGTTGGAAAAGGCCTGGGTTCGAATCCCGTCAATGACGCGAAGAAATTTAATGGGCTTTTTTCACTCCGTGGCTGAGTTAGATGGTCTCAGGTGTACCTAGCAAGGTTTTTCTCCCCAGTAACTGTGGTTTTTTCGTCCAGCAAAACAGGCAAATCAATCGTAGAACATACGCAATTTACAGACACAAATACGGGTTAATGTATTTAATTACGGGTAACCCTAAAATAATAATAATAATAATAATTACCAAGACAGCTTAAATTCTACAAATTGCAGGGTCTGGAAACTAGACACCTGCGAGGTGATCTGATTCAGATGTATAAGGCCTTCAACGGGTTTAGCAAGCTCAGCGCTGATGGGATTCTTTCTCTTGCTCGGATTACGCACTTGATGGGGCATCAATTCAAAATGAGAAAAGACAGTCGTAGATGTGCGTAAGTTTGCCTTTATCGCGCGGGTGGTGAAATGCTGGAACAAACTTCAATCTGTCGTTGTGGAAGTTGACAACTTAAATAAACTCACGGAAGAACTGGAGCGAATGGATGGGAGAAGCCAGGTTTTTTTTTTTTTTTTCTTTTGTTTTGGCTATATAAGCAAGCTTTTTGATTGATAATTTATTTATCCCTCTTTTGTTTTACAATTGTTGGGAGATAACAGCAAGAAGGGAGGGAGAACACGTAAGCCAGAGGCTTTTTAGGGGGTGTTCCCTTTGAAAAAGATAACAATAAAAACAGATACATCATGAATCGGACATGTTTCTACATTCCATTACAGAGACTTCGTAAACCAACCACGCATGTCGCGTGGTTAACAACAGTACTTATAATTACATTGTGAGTACTTTTACAATAACAAATATGAAATAATTGCGTAGAGTGTTACAAGCTTTTTGACAGCTATTCCTTCAACTTGTTTACGCAATTTCCAAACTGGTATGCATTGTAGAAAATTCAGGAGTTGAGTGGAAGGTGATTTTGATCAGACATCCCTAGTGATGTGTTCAGTCAGGAGCTTCTTGAACTTGTTTGTTGAAATGGCATTTTTGATGTTTTCAGGAAGTTTATTCCAGGTTTTTGAGCCTCTGTATTTTATATTTTTCTGACCTATGGCTTTTCTAAAAAGCGGAACCTTCAGGTTCGCTTCATTTCTTAAATTATATCTTATTGCTTCTTCTTCTATTGTTATAAAAAAGGATCTAAAGAGAGGAGGAAAGTTCGGTGTTTTCAAAGCATTGTAGACAAAGACCGCCTCAGCTTTTTGTATCAGTTGGTAGATGCTTAAGAGTCTCGCTTCCTTATATCTCGAAGTCACCGATGCATTCCAAGGAAGGACCAAAATTGAACGAACACATCGATTGACAATTGAATTGATTCTCGTAAGGTTATATTGACTGGTCGTACCCACCAGATGATTCCATATGTGAAGTGAGGCTGTATTAAGGAAAGGAATACTAGTCTGAGAAGGGACGGAGGTATCCAGGCAGAGGCTCGGGCGGGTATTCCGGCTAGTGACGAAGTTTTCTTTCGTAAGGTGATCATTTGTTTATCCGAACTCAGCTTGTCATCTAGCCAGATTCCTAGAAACTTGGTATCATTCACCCTTTCCAGTTGTTTTCCTTTGTATGTTATTTCAAAATCATTATTTAATGGTTTATTTTTCGTCCTAAACACCACATATTTGGATTTTTCTGGGTTTAGTATCAGCTGATTCTTTTGAAGCCAACTATGCATTTCAGAGAGCAGGGCAGAGATCTTGCATTGAAGTTGGTTAGGGTCTTTATCAGTGATTAGAATGGAACTGTCATCGGCATACGCTACTAGGTGGGAAGATGGAAGATGAGAGAGAAATTCATTAATATAAAGAACAAATAGGATAGGTCCGAGAAGTGAGCCTTGAGGTACTCCCCTGGAGAAGTAAGAAATGTCTGAAAAAGACTGGTCTGTTTTAACGACAAATGGCCTATCAGTAAGGTAGTCTTCAAGGAGAAGGTTAATTTTTCCTCTCAAGCCAAGATTGTTGAGCTTTTTGAGTAGGATATTATGATTTAGACAGTCAAAAGCTTTTGATAGGTCTAGAAACTGTGCTATTGCATAGTGACCCTTTTCAAGACAGTCCTTGATCCTGGAGCAGAAGTCAACAATTGCCAGGTCAGTGGATCTTTTTGAACAATAAGCGTACTGTTGTTGATGGATAAGCTGATTGACTTCCAGGAAGCCCATGAGTTTGCCGTGAAGAATTTTTTCGAATAATTTTGCACAAACTGAGAGTAGAGCTATTGGACGAAAATTGTTGTTACAGTTACAATTTTTCCCCTTAGGAACAGGAACATTGGCTGCTTTTTTGAATTGAGACGTGAATTTACCAGATTGAAAGGAAAGATTGTAAATATATTTCAGTGGTGTTAGAATTGAGTTAAGGACCTTTTTCAGCAGAGCGGGAGATATTTCTTCAAAGCCAGGGGCTCCCTTTTCTTTTAATTGATGTCCTGCTTCTAAAATCTCTTGATCCGAGAGCGGAGCGAGGAAAAAAGAACTCCTGATTGAGTGCTTGACAGATTCTCTCGTTGCATTATCTCCAGAGTCAACTTCGTCTTTAAAAAGGTTATTCACGCTTGAGATAAAGTGATTAGGGAATGCTGCGGCTTTTCCCTGGTCATCCGAAATGAGCACCTCGTTCTCAACTACATCTCCAACGTAACTCTGTGATTTCGTTTTTCTTCCAGGTAGTAGCTTGTCCAAGACTGTCCACTTTTCCTTGCTTGTAATGACACCTTTAAGTTGGAAACTATAATATTTCCTTTTCTCCAACCTAATACTGTCGGTGACTTTGTTTCTGTACGTTGTGTATTTGTTTTTATCCGCCTCCTTTCCTGTTTCTCTAGCAATTCTTGCAAGTTTGTCCCTTTTCTTTAGCATGTTACAAATTTTGTTTGACATAAATGGGCATAATTTCCATTTTGGCCTAGTGGTCTTTTTATTCCCTGGGATCCTGATGTATGACGCGCATTTTTCGTAACTATTTAGGATATGCGGAAAGAAGAAGTTCGTCGCAATTTCAGGATCATCTGTAGCAGGCACCGCATCCCACGAAGACTGCTGGAGCTCATAAAATCGCTGATTGAGAGAGCCTGGAGTCACAAATCTGTAAATATGCATGATCTCTTCCACAATTTCTTCATTTTCAATTACCATTAAGATGGGACGATGATCAGAGTTGGTTGCATCCAGTACTGTATAGGTTAGTGAGCATTCCCCAGTTGCGAAGTCAAGAAGAGAATTGTGGGACTCGCCCATTCTAGTCGGGATAATTCCGTCAGTCAGAAGAGAAAAACCATTGGAAGAAATGACATCTAGGAGGTCTTGCACTTGAGAGGAAGAGCTTTGAAGTATGTTAATATTAAAGTCTCCCATCAGCAGAAGACGAAGGGATTTGCTTGTAAAGTGAGATAGAATATTGTCAAGAGTTACAAGGAAACTGTTGACTGAAGCTGAGGGAGGTCGGTATAGACACCCAATCACCAGAGAAGCAATGCGGATAAAAGTGATTTCACAAGCTTGATCCGGCAGATTTGTGATATGAAAGGCAGAGCATCGCAGATGATCGTGAACCTAAATAGCAACTCCACCCCCTTTAGAATCACATCTGCAACTGTGAAAGAGAGCATAGTCTTGAAATCGGACTAAAACTTCAGGGGAGAACCAGGTCTCAGTAAAAACCATCAGGTCTGGATGGAGATTCCATGATGTCAGTTGAGCGAGGATTTCATCATTATGTTTTACAAGACTGCGTGCGTTCATGTAGAATACAGTAATTGCATCTTTTGATGCTGTAGTAAGGCATAAGTTGTTTGGTTTAATTGTCGGCAAGTGACATGGCAGAAAGGTATTTTCACAAGAGTTAGAGTCATTCAAATTCTGGTAGGATGAAGAGATAGCTGAATCATTTATAGAAGTTCTTCCCAGTTGAGATTCCAGAATATCTGAAAAATGCTCGAATTGTCATTCCCGTTGACTAGTTTCGATAGCTAAGTCACTGGCTGATGACCCAGTACGAGGAAGAGGGGGGCGTCCATAGAAAGGCCGAATAATGGCTCCCTCAGGCCAGCAGTGATCCTTTAGTAATAGATCAAAATCCGTTTGTTGACACTGAATATAGAAAGAGCTGTACGAATCGTGTTTGGAATTCATTTTTATTACGTTTACTTCTATCTGCAGTTGAGTTCTAACATGCTGCTCTACTTCTGTATCGCACAGTTGGGGTTCGAGTCGCGAGACGAAAATACCCTTGGTTGAACTTTTAGTTCTAGGGACTGCTCTGATTGAAGAGTTGGTAGCTGTTCCCACAACAGCAGAGGTGTGTCGATGTCTTCCTGCCTGATAAGAGGCAGATTGATTCCGTTGTCCTCTGATGTGATCTTTATTGCGTCTTACCTTCCTAGTAATCCTAATTCCAAACAAAGAATTAAAAGATTAGTCGGGATGACTTATCGGAGCAAGAGGCTATAAAAAAAAAACAGCTAAAGTTTCTTTTTTCAAGCAACTGCGAAAATATGCGCTGAATTTTTTTTTCACTAACTTGAATCACAACTAGCTTTATAAACTCTAATTTAGAGTGGAAGAAAATCCACTGGATTTACTCAGAATCACTAGGAGAAGACGTTGACAAAAGACGTATGTTTTCTTCTCGCAGTAGCCCAATCTCCGAAGAACATCTACTCAAAACGTGACTTCTTAAATGGCTACTTAGTCTCATCTACCACTCCAGGAAATAAGGAAACAAATGTCAAATTCGTTGCAAATCTTGACATTAAAATTACTCAAAGCATGTAGATTACGATGGTCAAAGATATTTATTCAAACATCTCTTTGTTTATATTTCGCAGGCATGAAAGGGCTCGAGAAGTCAGTGTATCCTGTCAGTAAATCCTATACTTGGTTTGCATGATTGAGTTTTCTGAAAGGTGGAAAAATTGCACTTGTCGGTAGAGCCCGAATAATCCAACGATGGAATGAAAACATCATTTAAATTTCCCCATTCCAATAAGAATCAGACCTTCCTTGTATAGCGATTACAATCACTACTCCAATGACTTGTATTCAGGTCCGCCACCGTTGGTCTCGGAGAATCGGAATCCTCCGGTTGAGGTACGGTCATTTTAGATCAATTGGTAACTGCTCAGAATTCTCGCAGGGGACCAAGAATTAATAGTTTCGCCAGTGAAGTAAAACAGATTGCATTCCGATTACTAATAGTCAAATAGAATTACGCGAGTGTTAGTCAGTCAAAAGAAATCTTCATCTGAGCTAGTTTACACATTAAGGATATTTATGAGATTTAGTAATGTTGTTTTTGTCGTTGTTGTTATGGGAGTTTCATGACGCATAAGCAGATTTATTGATGATTCGCGAATCTTTCCTGAAGTGAAGTTGGTAATGTCATGAGAATAATGTACTGTATCTGATTTGTAGCTCGTTTTTATTATGATCTTTTTTGAAAATGGATAATGTCTAAACCCAGGTTGAGAGTACCAGTTAGTACAATTCCCGTTTGCCACCGTATCTATATGAACGTCCAAGCATTCGGAGTATACACAATAAATTATTGATTACCACAGCTTAGATTATCGTCGAAACTTATGCTGCTAGGATAAATTATGATCTAGTCGGCGTGGAAAGCTCTAGTCTCAATTTCCGTCGATTCATTTTGAAAGGTTTAGCCTGATATTAAGCAGGCTTATGTGGCCAATAGGTCAGAAATGCCAACCCTTAACACACACACACACGTAATTTACTGGCATTGTTTATTAATTTATCAATGAGTATATCCTTACCCCGACTCCTTCTTTTGAATAAATATAATGAAATCAATATAGGCCACCGATGTTGCTAACAATAAATCCCATCCCACCCACCATCAAAAGAAAATAAACATAAGCGACTATCCATTTCCGAGTGGAAACTAAGCAGTAAGAAATGTAATTGTCATTTGCCGAATAATACCAAACAGACCACCAGAACAAAGGTGTTATATCGACCTCTCCGTGAATCACCAAATGAATGGCGAGGTCCATGGCAAACCAACATCCTTCATCCGACAGCCATACTACGAATCTAGATGCCTTCTTCCCGACCGCCGTCCCCCGCCGTGGATCAAACTCTTCGGACTTCGTACTGTCTCCTTTCTCCTGAATCTGATCTGGCTTTTGATATCTTCAGAAAATGCTCTGAATGGATGATCCAACCACAGCAACGGTGATCACAGCCTTGATTACGCTTTCAGCTGTAACAAATCAGCAAAGGAATTGTAGCAGTAATGGCCACCCAATCACCGTGACGAGTCCAGAGGCCATGATACGACATCGACACTTGGATCACAGTCAACTAGGAAGAAAGACCACCACCCTGAGCTCTCATGTTGCATGGCTTCGGTCTTAGCCACTCTTCCCTCTAGCAGGAATTATTTTTATAGCAGGACAACAATTGATCGACATTGAACGCAACAGGAATCTTTCAACACCAGCTCCAATTGCTTTAAACAATGAGTGACGTAAGCATGATAAAATCATACGAGTTACCTAATGGCTGAGAGAATATCCTCCCCCAGTCTGCAATATACCGAGACGACGTAGAAAACCCCAAGAGGGGTCAGAAGGTGTGCACATGTCGCCCAGGCCGAACAGAGATGGGCGCCTTTCATCACTGTGATTTCGGGATTGGCTCCCCACGGTGTCTCTCCATCCTTCTGGACGATCTTGTTGGTGAACGGGTAGCCTCTGATTAAGGTTCCTGTAATAGGACTACGTCTGAGTTAGTGTCGTCAGTCTTTTTCCTGATAATGTCTGCAACCGCAAGAATTTTATCTCTTTTTGGTATTATATTATTTATGCAGCGTACCCATAGTCTGTCCTGATTATGTATATTACTGATACTAACTCAAGTTGGTAGATGACTCATCAACCGGTTCAAATGCACCACTTTGTTTATTGGAGACTTAAAGTGCTGAAACTCACGTTTAGTCACCAGAAAAAAGTACGTTTCCGGAATCCCCCCCCCCTTCTTCCTCAACCGATGTACTGTACTATAGGTTTTGATACCTTTTGTGTTTGGGGTTACCGAAGTGGACGATGTAACAAAGTTGGTTTGAAAACTTTCAAACTACGTAGCATCTTCGTCCTGTTGTTTTTTCCGTCTCGCGTCGCTCCCCTAAGAGAGACCTAAACGCTGTAGATATATTTTAAGCGGCATTGGCTCAAGGCTGTAATTTACCGAAATCACGTGATGCATTTTATCTGTTTCTGGCGCTTAGTGAGCTCCACTGGCCTGCAAAGATACTAGAGGGAGTTCACGCTTCACGTGTCCAACCTAGGCTGCTGGAAATTGAATTCAATTTGAAAGAAGTTCGGAAAGAATAAAGTTTTAAAAATGTCATTAAAAGCAGCGAGTTAAACTTCGTTGTATGCATTTGTTAGCCCCAAGGAGAAGGCAGATGGGAAGGTCCACTGAATCGCTGTGACGAATGACGTCTCGAAAAAGATGTGGTTGCTGTTAAATCTCTATTCTGCTGCAGTGGTTTTTCTGGATCATGCGCTGGGAGCAGAACAGGTGTATTCCAGATGAACAGAAATTGTACTTAGTAAATGTCTCGTATTAATTCCGGATGAAACTATTGCGAATTTAATTGAAATCACTAGTTCAGAAACATAACCAATGGCAATAATAGAAGCCATTGCACTTTAATCAAGACTAATTAATATTTAATTACAAGTCTACCAGGTGCGGAATAAACAAAAATGTGTTCAATAAAACAGGTTTTATGGATGTGGGCTGCCGAGATAATTTATCAAATGGTTATGTGAAATGCAGTTGAGTTCTTTGACAAACCAACTAAATATTCCGATGGTGATTAATGAGCTGTAGCACCGACCATTAAAATCTAAGTCAAAAGCAAAAGCAATGTTATTCTTTACCGAAAATTATAGACAAATAAAATGTAAATCAATGTGGAAGTTAAAATCCTTGGTAAAAGGCCTCCATGTAACTTAAGATATTTCCATTAGAATAGCAAGAACAAATGTACAGAAAATAGTACCTTGGGTTAAAAGAAAAGGACACATTAATTTGAAACATGCCTATTCCATTTGAAAACATTTTTAGTAGAGATGGTTAAGCACTGCATTAATAGTTGGTACATAGTATAAACTGAAAACGAAATCCAGCGAATTGAATTATACTTATTTATTAATGACCCATACAAAACAGTAAAATAACACCGAATATACGTATATATTAAGTTTCTCAGCAAATAGGGCTATGAAGCAGCTGTATCTTGTCTGTAAATGACAAGGGATCAATGTCATAATCTGCAGTATAATTTATATGCATCCCTCCTCACATAGATAACCATCCAGTTGACTTTTGAAATTGTTCAAACTGTCGGGCTCAGCAATCAACGACCTAATCTAAATCTCGTCCCTTGTGATTTGAATTTATGGCCCCTAGTTCTGGATTTCTTTATAACAGTGAAAATTCCACCTTCATTCATTTTACTAATCCCTCTCAGAGCCTTATAAACCTCCAGCAGGTTACCTCCGAGGTGTCTAGTTGCCAGGCTCTGTAGTCCTAACCTATGATCATCCTTTCTGCCGATCTCCCTTCTAAGAAGATCAATGTCTTTCTCAGATGAGATCTCCATACTTGAATGCAGTATTCCAAATGTGGTCTTGCAATTGCTTATCTCTACAAGATAATGTTCAAAAAATTATTGATAGGACGCCATTGGCTTTCTTGGCTGCCTGTTTTCACAGGTGAGAAAACGTAACTCCTAGATCCCTTTCTTCATCCACTGTTTTTAATTTAACCCCATCAAGTGTATAATTTATTTTCGGGTTGCTATTCCCTAAGTAAGACCTGGCATTTTTCTGCCACTTCTGTGACCATTTTTGAGGTCTGTTCAAGTCATCCTGACAGAGCCCTGCTTGGCACTGATCATTACCGACTCTACCGATCTTTAAGTCGATTGCAAATTTTGACATCTCGCCTTTGTCGATGCCATTGATGAAAATTAGAAACAGTTGTCTAAGAACTGATCCTTGTGGGACGCCACTCCTGATATTACACCAATCTGAATAATATCCATTAATCCCAACCTGTCGCCACCCAGCAGTCGATCTTAGAATCTTTCCAGTACTTAGTGATAAACGTCAAGGAGCGCTTCTTTTAGGACGACTTCAGGGATGGTCAGAAAAGTGGCAGCTACGTTCCAGTGCAGGAAAATGCAAGGTCATTTTTCTGCACTGAAACATAATAAATTGAACCCTACAGTAGGGTTAAATTAAAAAAAAAAGTAGATAAACAATTTTAAAGTGGGATACTGGCTGACGGACGTTTTCCGTGCTATGCAGTCAGGTGGAAAAGAAGGTCCATGGTGTCCAATCGATGATTTATTTTTTGGAATTTTGCTTGTAGAGATACGAAGACCATCAATCCCACTGTATAAAGCAATTTTAATACTGTGTAGAGGTATGGAGTTGAACCTAAAAAAAAGACATCGAGCATCTTGAAAGGGTCCAAAGACGAAACTCGCTCTGTGAGATCTGTAAAAGGGCATCCATATGAGAAAAAACTTCGAATTGGACTTAGAGAGTCTGGAAACCAGACGCGTTGTAGGAGAACCTCATCGAGGTTCATAACGCTCTGGGAGGGTATAGCAAAAAAGTTCTGTTATAAATGATTTCAGAACTAGCGGCCATAAATTATGGCTTGATTGCAGGAAGATTTCTTTTTTTCCGGCATGTTGCTACGAAAGATACTCATCTCGATCAGAGTACCCTTTTGATCTTCTCTGCACGCGGTCTAACTAATCCATATCCTTCCTAAAATGAGCCTTCAGACTTGCATGTAGATGGACCAGGATGTGACCGAACCATATTACAACTTCCTTGTAATTTCCTGACATCTGTAACTTCGATAGTTACTCTTCAAACCAAACTTTAATTGTATTGCCGATGATTTTTTATAGTATTTTTAAGCAGCTTTTATTTTTTAATATTACAAAAATTTTAAATAAGAGATTCGTAATACGAGCTTAGTAAAGATTCATAATAACTGAAATAAATACACTTTTGTCAAGACTTTAATAAAATTAAATTACTCACAGTATAAAATTGTATATTTAATATAATATCATAATACACTGATAAAACTATGGAGTTAAAAGCAATAAAAACAAACATTGAAGCTTTAAAAGACCACCGACTCCTTTGTCTACAGAGAAACTTTAGAGCCACTATACATTCTTAAATAATAGCCATGCTCCTCCAGTGCGTGTGTCTGTTTTATAACTGTGGTTAATCTAGATTTATTTTATTAATGTTTCCTACCGTGTACAAGTTTGGGAAATTTACAGATATGATAAACGGACACCTCATATCCTTGGTTTCCTCAATGCTATGGTCGAGCATTTCCTTGCGCAGTTTTCTGAGTCCTACGTCACATGGTTTTCTCCATCACGTTTCTAGGCAGATTGTGTTCAACCCTTTTAATGATGTCAAATAAAATCCACACTCCAAGCGAATCTGTTAATATAAACTATCTACAAGGTGACAGGAAAAAAAATTTAATAAACAGACCAATGCTGTTCACTTTTTTTCTGATTTTTTTTGTAAGGGACTTCAGCAGTCCGGTGCACATTGTCAGAAAAAAGAGATCTTCCTAATTGGCTTCTTTCACCACCTTCCATCACTTCAGCCAATACAGGTGCCTCTACTTGTTTTTTTTACAGCCAGTGTCATCGTCAAACTTCGTTATAGAAAATCGTGATTTGTTACCTCACTTCCACAGTCTTTCTCTCTCTGGCGTGGACGATTGCTTTGGTCGCTAAAAGTAGTTCTGCCAATTTTCCTGCTGGTCAGCTATCCGTTGATATCCGGAAGTTCAAATGACAGCTAATCTTTAGTTCTGCTTTTAGGTATTTTTCTTTTTGCCACTAAACATTGCTGGCGCTGCAACGAGAAACTTAACAGCTTTGGAAACTGAAAGGTGTAACTTATCCTTACCCTCCGTAGTCTTATCACTCATTTCCTGTTACTTTCGCACTTTCCCAGACAGTCCTTTCATCTTTCCTGCCGCTTAGTTTTCAATTAATTGCATCTCCCCACTACCTTTACAATTTGTCTTATATAAACATGTTTCTTAATGGTTTCAGTCTTTATACTCTTCGAGCCTTTGATATTTATAATAGTTCATTAGGTTGTATGATATTCGGAATGATAGTTCCTCTGACAGTTCCGGTTCCAGTGATCTTGTTATCCTGTTATTGATAGCTTCATTGTTTTTGACTGTATACATTATAGGGTCCTTCCCATGGGAATGATGTTATGTGAAAGTTAAATAAAAAAGCAATTTCGAAAGAAAGAACATAGCTTTTTATGAGATAAATCATAAAAAGCTATGTCGATTTAAATCGCTTAGATTTAAATCGACTGTAAAACTACAATAAAGGTTATTCAAAAATCTTTAATTTTTGATAACACATCAAATATGTGTGCCTTTATATTTTTATTGACAAATATTGTAACATTACACTTGTTCTAATTAACTTATTTTTTTACGATCCAGTGCTAAAACATTTTTAATATTTATTTGTAGTTGCTTTTGATCTTTGGTGGAATCGACCTAAATTTAAATAACCGATATAGCCCAGAAGGCTTCTAACAGGTAAGCTATTCACATATTTATTTGGATAATATAAAATAAAGTTAAAATTGTCTACGTACAGAGTAGCCATTAAATACAATTGTTGAGAAGTGGATTTAACTGCGCATGCTCCTATTTATCTGTTATTTGAAGTTCACAAAAATGCCACGCAACACAATTATTATAATTTGATATCATTTTTGTTTTTTATTTCATTATTTTGAAATAAATATGTTCATTCCAACGATTTATTATTAATTTAAATAATATTTATTGAAAGACCAATAAATTTGTCGTATAAAATTTTTTTATGGAAATAGAATTAAAATGTCACTAAGGTCGGTAGATGGCAGCACAAGCACGCATAACTAATGTTACAGTTAGTACCAGGAATGCAAAAGTGTTTATGGGAGTATATACGTATTTTTTCAAACTAAAGTTGTTTTATTATTCAAGAGCACCTGTTTATTTTTGTATTCGGGGAAGCTATGTATTATTAAAACTATTTCGTTTCAATTTATAATCTTTGACCTACTGACAGAGAAAAAGTCATTTAATATATGTATGGTTGATTAACTCCAGGCAAAAGCAGTATTTCAGTAAAACGAAGACAGGTGACTCCATGAATAATTGCTGTGTGAATCGAGCGACTTGCCAGTTATGAAAATGGAGGTTATTTGTATTAGATTATTTATGAGCCTATTTTCTTGTATCGATTCTTTTAAGATCATTAGGATGATTAAATATTTTTGCGCCGGTTCGTAGAATAAGGCGCGCAGCTGTCACGGGACTGGCCATTTTATCCATAATATCGCAGAATTTCAGACAAAAAGATAAATTATGTAATTAAGTAGAAAGTTGGAGCGTGAATTTTCAATCGGAGTAGAATACCAAAAAAATCAAAACAATACAGGAAAGGTCATGTGATTAGCCGAAGCAATAATGGTAATGATTGGAGATAGGAATTTCCATTTTGTACTGGATGGGGGGGGGGAACTGTTTAAAAGAAATGCAATGACTTATGTTCTCGTCTAATTAGATTATTATTGCATTGCATTTCGCTTTACTTGCAACATTGGAGAAAGGGAAGCACTCCAGTAACTACCACTGGTAATTGGATGTTTTTCAAAAGCATTCTTTGGATTATCGATGGCTGTTTATCATCACCGACGTTCCTCTAAAAGTTAAGTTCGCTGAGGTGGAATTTATTCGAATTGAGGATTTTTTATTTTTTGTGTGATCCATTAAGAGCAGACCACAGATAACACTCGGCGCTATCAGCGGATCGACGTGTTATAAGAGCCAGCATAGAACTCCGCTATTTGGACATCAAAGAGTACATTATTTCTTTTGTGGTTGGCGCCATTGAGTCAGTGCCTGCTATATGATCAGTTGTTACAACTTAAGGACCCACGAATACCCTTCCCTCCATCAAACCAGTGTCGACGAACGAACAGCTGGTTACTTAGCTTACACGTATCAATTAAATTTTATTTATTTATATCTATAATGTAAACGGTTCCTGGCCATCGGCCCATGGTTGAAATCACAAGATCATCACTGATGATCTTATCATCACTAAGGCTGCGGAGGGCAGGGCTAATCGTGCCCTTTGCATTCTCCAAAGTTTGGCAAAAGAGAATAATCGTCACATATCTTCAATCAAAACTAACTCTATACTTTTGAAAGGCAAACTAAATACTGGAAGACCACCAAAAATAAATGGAAAGACCATTAAAAATTGTCAACGCAAATGAAGTTCCTTGGAATAATGCTTGATACCAACCTCTCCAGCCACATCTGAACCAAAATTCGGAACTGTGCTTTTCTTATTGCCAGGGTCTCACTCCGGGACTGGGGTCTTAAGTGAAGAACCCTCTCATTATTCTATAAGACTTTTTTTATACCAATCATCACATATGCTTCAGGAATCTAGTTCACCAAAGCTGCTATGGCCTCCAACAGGAAAATACTAGATACCATTCAGCGGTCCATTCTGTTTGTTACTACCGCGCCTACTGAAGGGGCCTAGGTGCTGACCCAGGCCTCTTCAGATTCTGGCAGGTGCTCTGCCTCTTGATTTAGAGGTGTGGTGGTCAGACGGGGATTGCTATACCAGCTCTCAAAAGTCGTTTCATATATCATCCTCAACTACACAACCAACCGAGCTAATGGATGTAAGGAAGAAAAGCAACGACTACTTAACCACTTTCAGCAGGAGTGGCAGAGCAGGTGGTCAAACTCTACAAAAGGTAAAATCGCCCATAAATTCTTTCCGAATGTAAGCATGATCTTCCCCAGACCTCCGACATGGTTCTCAACGGATTTGTTCACAACTTACCTGTTTACTGGCCATGGATCCATTAAAGCCAAGTTCAAATCACTGAAAATTCATCTTGTGCTTGTGGAGAGCTGGAAAACGGGCACCATCTTATGTATGATTGTTCCCTGTACCTTCGTTCTACACTGTACTGCCACTTTATTAGGTACGCCCCTGCTGTGCACAGAAATGGTTTTTCCCACAACGTTGCAAGTCACATGACCACAGTTGTGGATATAAATGCAACAGAACAACCTTTCTAATATCAGTTAAGCGTACAAACCGTAGTAAGAATGGGGAAAAGGAGTGATCTAACGGACTTCGAACGTGGCAAGGTAGCAGGTGCAAGATGTGCTGGAGAAAGCATCTCTGAAACGGCAGTTCTTCTGAACTTTTCACGCACCACAGTTTCAAGGGTGTATCGAGAATGGTGCAACGAACAGAAAACATCCTCTCAACGGCACTCCTGTGGAAGAAAATCGCTTGTTGATGAGAGAGGTCAGAGGAGGATGGCTAGAATTCTGCAAGCAAACAGACGGGCCACAATGTCGCACATCACGTACAACCTTGGTGCGCAGAACAAAATATTGCAAAGGACCACTAGTCGCACTTTGTCGCGAATGGGCTACAATAGCCGAATGCCACATCGCGTACCTTTTGTTATCAATTAAGAACAAGAGAGAACGTCTCCTGTGGGCACAGCAACATCAGCACTGGACTATCAAGGATTGGAAAATTGTTGCTTGGTCTGACGAATCGAAATTCCTGGTGCATCACGTTGATGGAAGGCTCAGAATTTGGCGAAAACATGAATCCATGGACCCGTCATGTCTGATGACTACTGTTCAAGGTAGTGGGGGCAGTATTGTGGTGTGGAGAAATGTTTTCTTGGCACACGTTGGGTCCAGTGATACCCATAGATTCACGTCTGAATGCCACATCGTTGCTGACCAAGTGCATCCGTTCATGTTGAAAGTTTATCCTCAGTCAGATGGTTACTTCCAGCAGGATAATGCGCCGGTGCAGAAAGCCCGAATCACTATTGAATGGTTCCAGGAACATGACAATGACTTTTCTTTGTTGCAGTGGCCCGCTCAGTCCGCGGATCTCAATCCTATTGAATATCTTTGGGATGAGCTGGAAAGGGCTGTTCGCTGCAGGCCTACACCTCCGTCGAATCTCAAGGAACTGCGTGACACACTCATGTCTGCATGGTACTCCATTCCTGCAGGACGTTTTCAGCATCTTGTTCAATCCATGCCTAGACGAATTCAGGCTCAACACGTTACTAGGTAGGTGTTAATAATAATAATAAAGTGGCAGCACAGTGTATATTAATCACAAAAATCATATACTTACCCAGAAATCAGAAATTCCACCTACTGGACAGCATACAGGAATATAGTGAATAATATACATTCAACTACTGATGTCGAGACCTACCAATTGTGATAAACATCTTGATGTGACTAAAACCTCTAAACAACACGCAGACTCAGAACTTCCATTTGTGACAAATATCTGGACATGACTAAGCCACTGAGGGGACTTGTTCTCCCAACCGTGACCTGCACATCTTCAACTGTGACAATTACTCGTACGTGAATGAATCACAGAAAAGGACATTGCCTCTCGACCATGACTTGTGCGCCAAGTTACGATCAATACCAGACTCTCTTGTCTGGTATCTTTCGATTCCCATTCCCCTTCCCCACTCGCCTAGCGGATTTAACTCTGCGTAATAATTTTGAGGACACCTCTTCTCCTCAATATTTCTTATATTTCCCCCCACTTGACTTTCATATTCCCTAATCTATCCTTTTTTTTAAGGTCCTGCCACTGAAAGCTCAGGCAATTAGGTGGCAGGACCTGCCAGATAATAATGGGCAGCCCGGCTTATTACCTGCCGC
The DNA here is from genome assembly GCF_048544385.1 of Mastigoproctus giganteus. NCBI lineage: Eukaryota > Metazoa > Arthropoda > Arachnida > Uropygi > Thelyphonidae > Mastigoproctus > Mastigoproctus giganteus. The sequence goes on from NC_143588.1 coordinate 41,162,652, forward strand.
CAAAAGCCAGACCACAACAAAAAAAACCCAACATAATACTTCTGTCTAACTTTTACAGAGTACTGTATACTTCACAAGAGTATGGCGCAGTTGTGGCCGCTCCCCAAACATTATGTACAAAGATGAAGTTACCGTACGTGGTAAACGATTATTGGTATACGTGCATTGTCGTGACGCTCCAATTTCACGGCGTACCAAGAAATGAACGATTGTTATTAGCACTTAGCTACAAAAAAAGAGAGATAGACTCGTCCTAAAGAATGTCCAAGAAGATTATTAATCCATTCCATAATGATCTTTATGTCAAAGAGTAAAAGGTCATTGACAAAAAATATTATATATAGTCCACCTTCTTCAAGGTAATCACAGTTATAGCCAGATGAATTCTTGACATCAAATATGCCAAAAATACCACACCCTTGTCGACCTCATTAATTACGAAAAACATAAAATTCGAAGAAATTACAATACTTTGGATATTTATATTAAAACAAAATACGATTTCCCAATGGTGAAATCATAAACAGTTCAATTTATTAGGAGCAAGAAACCATCAGTTCTTTCTTGGACAGATTCGATAACCTTCAGAAAATTTGCGCTGGTAGAACTATCATTCTTCGTCTTATACTGTTGATAAGAATGTCCTTGATTTTCACAAATAACCTGTTTGCTGAAACAGTGTTCGTTCTTCAGTATGTCCAAAGCCAAATAACACCGACCGAATTTAGAGCTTCTTCAACCAAAGATCCTTTGACTTTTCCAAGGAGGGTTACATTTTTAAAGATAATTCAATGAAATCTGAATTATTTTGAACGTCCTGTACCGTTTCTGTTTATTATAAGAAAGTACTAAGGTTTCTATATCAAATGATGGCCAAATGAATTAATAAGACCTGGTGGCAATGAAGAAAAATGCGCGGAGTGCATATACATTATAAACTACTCTGCAATCAAGTCACGAAGGAAGTTAGATATATTAAAGCAGAGAAATCTCGAACAAAGAATGCAAAGAAATGTAGCAAAAACTTATTTTCTTACGTTAGCATAGAAGGAAAGGGGCTGAATCACATTGATTCAATAGATATAGATGGTTTAATTTTTGATGAATCTGCTCAAGTTGCTACAAACTGTATAGGTATTTTGCATTTACATTCACCTATGAAGAATTATTTAGAGATGGGATGTCAGAAGTGTATCGAATTCTGACAGGGAGCTAAATGGTTTTCTGATAATTGAGAAGAAAGTGGAGGAGAAAAATGTTGAAGTTAAACATAAAAGAGGCACATGGGTGAATGGAATCTACCCAGTTATATTAAGAGAGGTAGAAAAAGAGATTGGCAAACCTTTTACCATAATCATGAGAGCATATTTGGATTCAGGGGCTGTCCCTCTCGGCTGGAGATGTGTGAATGGATCCCAACTCACAAAGAGGGATCAAAAGGTGAAATCAGTAGTTACAGACCTGTTAATTTAACTTCTGTTTCAGGGAAAATAATGGAAACTCTGCTTAAAGAAGTAATGCAGTTATACTGCAATCACAGCATGGATATTTGAAAGGAAGAAGATCTTGTCTGACCGATTTGATTGTACACTATGACATAGTAACAAAGGAATTGGATGCAAAAAATAATTGATATTATATGCTTAGATTTCAGAAAAGCTTTTGCTACTATTGTATTGGAGCAGTGTGGTATTAAGGGAAAGTTATTGCTGTGGAAAAATAGATGGTTGAGTGAGAGAATATGGACGGTTATCAATGGGCACAGTTCTTCTTGGATTAATGTAAATGGAGTTCTCCAGGTTTCAGTGCTAGCCCTTTGTTGTGTTCAATATTTATTAATGATATTGAGGAGGGAATGCCAGGTTTAACGTCTAACTTTGCAGATGATATGACATAGTAACAAAGGACATACTATGACATAGTTACTATGTCATAGTAACACTATGACATAGTAACAAAGGAATTGGATGCAAAAAATAATTGATATTATATGCTTAGATTTCAGAAAAGCTTTTGCTACTATTGTATTGGAGCAGTGTGGTATTAAGGGAAAGTTATTGCTGTGGAAAAATAGATGGTTGAGTGAGAGAATATGGACGGTTATCAATGGGCACAGTTCTTCTTGGATTAATGTAAATGGAGATACAAAAGTTGGCAAGATGGTAAATAACAATAATCAGGGTATGCTGCTGCAAGAAGATCTGTAAGAGTTATTAGGCAGACAAGCTGAAGAGTGGCTATTGAAATTTAACATTGACAAATGCAAGGTACTACGTATTGTGTGACACAGTATCCGTGGGGAGTGTCTATGGGAAATAATGAAGCTATTTGGAAAAAGAACACGCTTTGTTACAGGAAATGAAATCAGAACTTTAGGATAAATATTCATGGGAGAAAACTGCCATCTTCTTTTACTTTGTCTGTTTGTTACACAATCAGTTGAGAATTTTCGACGAAGAAAAAGTGTTCAGACATCAAGAGACCAGTAAAGGGATTTCGTGGACTTCAGTTTCTATTGTTTCATCTTCACTTACTGATGGCTACGAAGCTTTCTTTCTGTCAGAGTCATCTGTTCCTTTCACCAGAAGCAGCGGGACCTCTGAAGGACAAGATGTTTCATTTCTCCAATAACATTCGAAATCACGACAGTCAGCTCTATTTCTATGTATACTTCATTTCGGTCTTCCCAATTGTGCTGTTATCAGTAAGAATGAAGTTCTCATAAATCTCGGTTTTCTTTTCGAATCCCCATGGAAACGCAAGCTTTCAATTTTAAATGGGAAGTAATAGCAGTATTTGAAAAATCTTGGAATGAAATTTATTTTCTATTTGATTTGCAAGGACAGTTATCTGAGAAGATTTGCTTGTATTGATGGTAAGGCTGATTTTGTTTTCAGATAACTGACTATTGTTCATTTACATATTGAGTTCTCTCATTAATTCTTTTTAAATATCATTACTGGCGTTCCTATATGATCAGCGTGAAATAATCGGCGTAAGCTGGAGTAAAAGAGGAATCTTAACTACCTCCACAACAACTACTCTTTTTCTGAGTTTGCAACCACTAAGGATGGAATAGCTCGCTCTCTCTGAACTGTGTTCCCGACTTTGTAGGAGAGGGAAGCCTATATTCAAGATTACTCATGCCTCTTTCACCTTGCAGAGAAGATTGTCTAAATTGGTGTCACTAACATATACGGTAAATTGGACCAATGAGCCAATGTGATGCTCACGGACGAGTCCAGACCACAAACAGTAGAGGAAAGGATTTCCACGAAGGAGATGATTTGATTTAATACATATATGGAGTTTCATATCTTCCAGAGAGGAACCATCATTGTTAAGGTATAAGGAAGGAATTCTGGGTTAGGCCTTTTAGGAGATGCATTAAACCACAGTTTCTTCAAAGTGAGGATATTTTCCGATTGAACCAATCAGCAACGTCTCCAGCCTCGAATCCATTTGGGTTCGAGTCTGGGTGCCCTTGTTGGTCACTACACTTCGAGAGATACTCCGGGAAATATTTCTAGATATAGACGTACCCCTCCTTGAGTCTTAAGTGAGGGGGAGCAAACTGAAGATGATCACCACCTGCCACAGTACACTGGCCGGTTCAACGATATCGTGGTTGACTGTTAGCATCAATGATGCTGCGGAAAGCTCATATGCATTAATCCCGATGGTCTTTGCACGTGGTCCAATACACTGCTGTCTGCAGTTCGTATAATAATTCTATCATTTGATGAGGATTTCTAATAAACTGGTGATGATCCTCAACACTACGTTGGTGATTTAGCGCTGCTGGCCTCAAAGATATATTGCAGAGATCTTAGTGATCTCTGCAATCTAGCTTATCAAAGTAACCAACCAGTTGCTTCTTATAGGCTATTGGATACTAAGAGTGAAATTCACAATCTGAACCGCTTGAATTTCAACTACTGAACAGGTAAGCCTACAAGATTTCAAATGTTCACGTGACATTTTCAAGGTGAGGATCTTGAAAAGAAAGACAATGGATAAAATACGATTTGTCCATGTGAAAAAAAAAAAAATTGCTATTCATTTTGTAGCGGATAATGAATCTTAGTGATCACATGGACTTGCACTTAACCACTCCTCCCTCCAGTACCTTGACGTCTTGGGTTGTGACCTGCAACGGTTTTGATCTGGGATATAAATAAAATTAAGTGTTTTGGAGATATTAAAGAAAATTGTCTAAATAAAACATTGAATAAAGAAATGTGGACATCTAATTCAATCCAAATTAACATAAGTACAATTTAAGATTTTAAATGTTAAAACGTGCTGGTACTTTCTAACATTTTCCCTGTTTTTTTGTTTTTGTCTGTGTACTAAAGATATGTAGAGTTTATTCGGTTACTCCTCGATTTCAATCTGACTTGTTATCACCCATTTTTTTTTAAAGTGAGATAATTGAGTTGAAGCAGAAATTCTAATCTTCTTTAACACAACAAAAACAAAAGAGAAAAAAATATCAATGCTTGCAGAGGATGAAACTAAAGATAATCGCATTTAAGAAGCTTGAAGAGTTGATATTTAAAAAGACGCTGGGTCACGAGCTGTTTCTGTACGTGAGTGGTTTTAGAACGTCGTGTGTTAACAAGATAAAAAAGTAGATTCCTTTGAATGATTAAGGAATATCTAGAATTCTTGCACGCCAATGCTCAATAAGAAATTGTTTCACAGCCTGGAATTTTGATAATGCAATACTGGTAGACTTATTTTAACTGCTAGGATGAAATTATATTGACATAATATTTGGCGGTTTACACAAAGGAAAAACCCCTTAGAATCTTGCCGAAATTAAGATGTGAGCATACTAAGCCTTCCTTCAAAAGAAGGAATTTATTCCTGAACTTTAAGAATCCCAAAATTGAAAAGCAATGCGTGTTGTATTCCAGCCGTTATGACTGAGAAAATTCTAAGAAATCCGACAAAATAAGATTAAAATACGCTTAGGGGACTGATGGTTCCCTCAGGGACTTTTATTTGGACCGGATTTTATAGGTTTATGTTATAAAAACAAACGAGTTGCTTCGGTATTGCACTACATCAAATAAACAGCACCGATGCCAGTGCTGCATTGCAAATAACTTTGCGTTTGTCTTCTGCTTCGAGACAGTTTTGGGATAGAAAGCCATCCAATATTTTCGGTACAGCTCATTGCGTGCAGATAATGGCGCACTGTGGATTCAAAATGGCGTCTGTTTTGTAACCGTGAAAACAAATGCGCAAATTACGTTAGGAATTGACCTTAAAATCTGTATTTAATTACCATCAGGGGAAGAAGCAAGGACTGATAAATGACAATTAATGATGTTGGGTGGCAGTGCTGAGCTCGTGCATTACAACCCTGAAATCACGCGGAGAAAATTATCGGCTTAGGATTGGAGGAAAGAGTGTTGTAAATCACCCTGTGGGGAGAAAAAAAAAGCATTAGCAGATACAGATAGACAATTTATCGGCCTCTACGTCACTTAGAGGACTCGTACTTTTAAATTTCCCTCTGCATTCGTCCAGAAACTATTCTTTCAAGAGTTGGAGAATTTTGTTGGGTAACTCGCAGGTGAAAGAGATTTGTACCAGACTTTCTTTTTAAAAAAAAAAAACTTCAATAACTTTTTAAACTGAACTTTTTTTTATATGTGAATTGAAATTGGAATTATTTCGCATAATTTTAATAAAACAAAATCTTTATTTTTCTGAATAAGGACTTCGTATACATGTTTTATAGTTCTTTGACCCCAATTTATGCAACATATTTTCTTTCTCATAAAATAAGAAGTAACTTCTTATCGTCTTTTAAAGCTTTCGAAGAAAAAAAGCTCTTTGAAAGCCCTTATAGTTAAAAGAAGGACTTTTAGCCAATTCGTCTGGCTGAAGGCTTGAGTGTGCGCTGCGACAACATCGACCCGCTTTCCAAGCGGACAATTCTCTGCAGTGCTCTGTCGGATTCGGAGGTTCCCCCGGGTAATTTCGTGTCTGCTTCAGCACCAGACCTGTTTCATTCGCAGATCTCATCACCAGTTGTCAACCTAGAGATCTTCAGTGCCGTTTAAATGTCACATCCCGTTATCATTCCAACGCTGGAAGTCTGTCTGTTGATTGCGGCATCTTGTATTCAGGAAGGGCAGTGTATATATTCAATAATAGGTGCTCTCGTTGATGTCTAATTTTGTTAGGGAAGTGTAGTTTACATTCCTGTGTTTTTCTTTGAAAATATTCGAAAATCCTAAGCACATATCGAAAACTGTCGCACTGAATATGTGATTTGAATGATTGTAAATCTACAAATTCGCATCTAGTCGAGGGAGTACAAAACACCGGTAGATATTTCTCAGAATTTTTGTGTTTTCTGCACATATTTTCTGAGTTGTAGTTCCCAGCTTTCAAATATATGGTGATTATTATACAAAGATAGAGAAAGAAAAGTAAGGATAAGAAATCTAGACAGAGATTCTACCAAACTAAATCAGTAACTTCGGATGAGAATGCATTACAAGCGCTATTTGGACAAAATATGTATGGAACATAGAGTTGTAAGGCGACTGCTTTAAATTTCAGATCGCGATGGGTTCTCTCAGAGCACTGATGCTATCTTCAATAAAGTACAGTTTTTTTCTTAAAGAAAATTCGTTGTTCGGTTGGGAACTCTTTAATCTGCACTCATTGACCAAAAAATTAGAAACATTTGCAACTGACGCCAAAAGATAATTAAACGTATGGTATGCAAATATAACTTGTCACATGGTATGATCACAGGTTCCTTGATATCATATAATTCCGTGCCTTAAGTTGCTTAATTGTGTGACCTGGGTCTACTATCACTGTAGCGCATTTCGCGCTTAAAATCCCTCACCCACCAGAAGTAGTGCAATACTGGTGGGTGCCAGCAATTACGCTCCTCGGTTGCCCATACCAGGAAGCCAGTCAGCTTAAAATAAAATAAAAAAAACTATTAGTCTATTCTCTGGAGGGCCCAACCAAAAATTTCAAGTTGAATCCCGCATAGCCTAGAACAAAACTCCAAAAGTCACGGTTCATCTGAATATCTCTTCATTTGCTGTCGCACAATCACTGGAACATCAAAGTCCAATAAAGATACCATCCAGCATTTGTCCAACAGAACCCCTAGAGCACCCGACACAATGAATTAGGTCAAGCACCAAAAAAAAAAAAAAAAACTAACCAGAGCACTAGACCCAACACCAGCACTTCAGCCAGAGTTAGAATCCAATAAGTGAAGGCAATGTTTCTCCAAAATGTCAGATCCGACACGAGGAATCGGGTCGAACAAGATACTCCCTAAAGACAATCCAGTCACCAAGTTAACCCTTCAAAGAAAGGTTCTAAGAACAGTTATTCTGGCATTAAAGTACAGGTTTTCTAAAAAAAAAAATCATTGTTCGGTTGGAAAAAACTCACTGACCAAAAAATCAGAAACATTTGAATCTGATGCCAAAAGATAATTAAACGTTTGGTAAGCAAAAATGTAACTTGTCACATGGTATGCTCACAAGTTTCTTGACATCATATAAATACGGCACGCTTTTCGTGCCTTAAGTTGCTTAATTGCGTGACCTGGGTCTACTATCACAGTAGAGCAATTCGCGCATGAAATTCCACATCAACCAGAAGTAGTGCAATACTAGTGGGTGCTAGCAATCTCACTCCCCGGTTGCCCATACCAGGGAGCCAGCCAGCTTAAAATAAAAATTAAAAAAAAACTTAGTCTATTCTCTGGAGGGCCCAACCACTAACTTCAAGTTGAATTCCCCAGAGCCTAGAACAAAAGTGAAGGTCACAGTTCATCTGAATATCTCTTCATTAGCTGTCCCACAATCACTGGAACATCAAAGTCCAATAAAGATACCATCCAGCATTTGTCCAACAGTCCATCGTGGAAAACAGAACCACTACAGTACCAGACCTGAAACAATGAATCAGGTACAGCATCCCAAAATCCAGAAGTATTTCTGATCGCAGCACAAAAAACAACTAACCAGAGCACTAGACCCAACACCATGAATCAAGTCCAGTACTCCAGCCGCCAGCTAGAGTTAGAATGCAATAGGTGAAGGCAATGTTCTCCAAAATGTCAGACCCAACAAGATAATCCATAAAGACAATCTAGTCACCAAGTTGGCCCCTCAAAGAAAGGTTCTTCTGGCAATAAATTACAGTTTTTTTTAAAGAAAAATCATTGTTCGGTTGGGAACTCTAAATCTGCACTCACTGACCAAAAAATTAAAAACACTTGCAACTGACGCCAAACGATAATTAAACTTCATTAAAAATTCATACGTGCGACTAACTATTCAGTCATTTATAGCGAATTTAAATTTAATCTCTTCTGCGTGCCTTAAAATATTTTGTAGACGGATATAATGAAATTCCGGATAAAGAACATCCATCATTGGGGGAGAAACACGGAGGATTATTTATTGTAAAGGGGAGTGGCGAGAAAAGTTGTTTTCCGAGTCTACTCATCACGAAACATTTCATCCAAAAGAAACGGATTTACTTCTTTCATCACATCTCTTGCATATTCATTAAGTAGTCTCCATCTTGACGACATTTCTTTATTTGAAGTTTTCTTAAGTTGTAAAGAAGTTGATAATTTCTGTGCCCAAGAACGAAATATACTTCTTACAGAGCAGCGTTATTTATGTGATAATTACGTCCCTCAGCTATTTTAATTACCTCTTCCACGGTTCATCATCTGTATTGGAATGCTTATTTTCTCACGTCCGTGCACGAGATGGATTTCTTCCACCTGTTCGCTCACTCGCAACGTACATTATTCCGGCCCTTTGCCGTGCTTCTATCCATTACGGACCCCCTTTCACATTCTTTAAAAATTGGTGGCGTCTTTCCGATGTCGTATATCAACACCGATTTCTGCAACATCCCAAACAAAGTAAATATCAAGTTGAAAGGACCTTTTCCGCGCTCGGACAACTAATTAATTATCATTACCTGATAGAGTTCGATACGCGTGCACACGGTGGTTCCCACGGGTGCCACCTTCATAGAAGATTCAGCGTGTATAAATGAACAGCAGTACTGATAACGAGATTATATAAATACCACGCATCATTATGAGGAAATCGCTTCTTCCAAAGAACACCATCCATCTATTGTCGCATGTCCAACTGTTGGTTTAAGTAAATTTCCCATCGTTAGCTCTATTTCATTGCGTTTATTAATAATAGTGGACTTGATTGTTGTTTTGGATGTAATGGACAAAGTAGGACATCGGCTCAGTACTGAGTTAGTGAGTTTTTCCCTTTTATTATCTTGGTCCTTTCTAATTTCGGGTTGTTGCAACATGAAAGTATTTGGTCATTTCTTTTCGCTTTTCCTACCCCAAAATAAACAAGACTCTCCTGTCTATCACTGCAATAAACATCAATGGGACGGACAAAAAATTCTTTTAGCTATATTTCTAATAAGAACTCTTAAAATGCTTTTCTGTTTTAGATAACTAAACACTCAGTCACTTTTCTTTAGAGTCTCGCAATTCGTTATTGGAATCCCCCCTTTGTTTCTTCCAGAGATCTTCCCATGGGTTTGTTAATAACCTCAGGAGAGGACAGGAATAAAAGGCTAAAGGAGCAACTTTTCACAATCCTCGAGGCTGGTTTACTGCCAATAATTCTACCAGTTACTGGCTTCCACGTCATAAAATAGATGTTGAATTGTAGCACACACCTGAGCTCTGAGTTGGGGACGCAGATAGTAGCCATAGGAGCGATACTCCTAGATATATAGACACCAGCTGGCCCACTTCACTGTTTTCCACCACACTAATTTATCGTAAAATTTATGTGTGTTGTTAGAGAAGTTTAAGTGGAAGAGGTTCTGGATAGAATACATGCGCGCTGAATAAGCGTTCGCTTCGTCCAAAGCATACATTGTAAATCTGACTCTCTTGCTCTTCTGAAAACAACCCCTCCCCTCTTCTACAAACAACTCTCTCCCATTTTTGGTTGTAGGAGGGTGGAAGTAAAGGAGATGCCAAAAAACAACTCAGAGCGATCTGTATTGTTCGTTGTACTCCTTAACAGCAAAAAAGCAAAAATAGATTTGATCACGAAGTCATAGATAGAACACAGCCAGGATTTAGAAAAAACGGATTTTTATTTTTCCTTTATCGAATAAAGGAAAAATCTTAGTATGATGGATTTCTTTTTTCATAAGGAGGTGCAAGCTCCTCTGTTAGCCATGTTTATGCAATTTAAGTTCTCACTGAAGTAATCAAAATAAGATAAATACCAATATCTGAATCCGAAGCTAAGTGCCCTCATTGTTCAGCGTGTAGACTGCAGAACATATTTCCATATGTTGCAAACTACGTGCTCTGAAATTCTTCTCTAATAAAATAAAAAGATTTATTTGAAATTTTGTTTAGGAGATTTTAAAGAACGGCTTTTTATAGTGCCTATTGTAATCTTATTAGACTACTTTAATGTTTTTCCTTCGAGTAAATTTCAATTTTTAACTATGACATCGAAATAAAGAAATAGGTTTGCAACGCAGTTTTGCCATTGATCCGACAGACTTTTGGAAAAAAAAAAAATAATAAAAACAACAAAAACTATCACTTAAGTCAACAGCAAAAGACTCCAATTGCTTTTTTTTTGGTTGCAGTGTCAGTTTTTTTTTTTAGGTTACTATTCTGAAATAAGTAAGTTTGGATGGAAGAAGTATTGTTGCTGTCTGAAGAAGAGAAAATCCTGAAAGATTACCAATAACGGAATCAGTCGACGTGTAATGAAAGGGAAATGAACGGATGAACGCTAATGTAGAAAACGAAAGACAATCTTAGCGAAATATATATAAAAAATAGCAGTTAGAGCCTGAAAGAAAGAAGGAAGGGATTTATGAAGTTAAGATGAAATAATGGATCATGAAAGAGAAACCAGTAAGGAGGCAAAAATGTGCGAAGAAATCAATACAGATGACCCATTACATCCAAACTGCAGGGCGTAATGAAGTAATGTTGGTTGGGATCAACTGTATCCTTAGATGCGTTAACAACATAGAAAAAATAAAGAGGAAGAACAAACCAAGAAGGAGGGTTGTTAAGATGCTAAAAAGACGAAACGTTCTGCTCGAAAAATAGAGTTCATTAAATGTACTGAATGTTTGAAATTAAGCAGTTATATTATTCCAGAAGATAAAAAAATTAGGCGATCATTTGCAACAGCGAGCTCTAACAATAGACTGAAGCGCGAGAACGATTCTTTACTACAATGAGATCAAACAATTGACTGAAGCACGAGTGAGATTCTTTATAACAATGAGATCTAACAATCGCTGAATCGTTAGATCTCATTGTTGAGACCTACAATTTAACAATAGACGAAGCGCGAGAGCAGTATTTTGCAACAATGAGATCTAACAATTGACTGTAATGCGAAAGAAATTCTTTGTAACAATAAATGTAAGTTATTCTAACAATTGGCTATAATTCATAAGGCATTCTGATGAAATTTAGCTTTTAGCGTAAATCTTTAAAATAAAAAGAGATTAGATTTGTTCAATGCGCATTACAAACGATCTGAAGTCAATAGTGATCCATAATGGCGACATTTAATTATCGTGAACATTTGAATATAATTTTCTTTACAACTTGCGAAATATTTAAATTATGTTTATTTTATTGTTCGGTAAATTTTGTTTTTATAATTATGAAACTCTCATATTTAACAATTTCACGTTCAGAAAACATTTAAAAAGAAATCTTATTTTCTCTCCTTACGTCCTTTGTAAGCTGCTTTGTTTTTATTTTTTTCTCTCTTTTATCTCGCTTACCACATTACATAAAAGTCCAGAGAAGCCTGAAATGTACTTCGTCCGGTGTCATTATGTTCGTGTAAGGAGAGCGTTCATCTGAAATGAATAAGAAACAGGATCGGGCATCAGAAGGCGTGGTTTAGGTAAGGGGTGAGGGTGGAGAATAAGAACGTTATAAAAGAAAGATTTTCCTGTGAGCGATACGGTTTGTCAGCCCGAGCTTCTAATTTTACACTGTCGGAACTTGAACAAAGCGGATTTCTCGTAAGCCCATCATGACTTGAGCAGGAAGTGTCGAACAGCACAGCGACATTGACAATGACATCTTAGATATCCTTTCATAGTGATTGTCTCTGTCGCTATAGTTTTTCTGGGTTACTGATCTTATTACATTCCTTATTCACAATGCTGATTGCTCTGCCGTTTTTATGGATTCACTTGCTGGGAACTGTCACTGAAGCTGTGTTTTCTTGTAAATTACTCTTTCTTTTTTGGTATTTAGCTTCATATTTTATTTCAATCGTGAACTCTGTTTGTCGAACGACAGAATATTCGTTTGTTTTTTTTAGAAATCGCGACATTTAAAGTTTGCATTTTCTTTTGATGACGCATCAAATATTTTATGTCTAACTGCAATAAAGTAATAAACCTCCCACGTCCTGAAACGTGAGCAGACAGCGCGACATGAAAGCATTAGGAGTTATCAATGGAGAAAGTGATACGCGTCACATTTGGTGATGAAGCCAATAAGAATGCCACATTCCTGAAACAAAGTAAATAAAAAGCTGCGCTATTTGACAAGGAATTACAAGTTAAGCTTCAGTTTGGCAGCCTCAGCTTAAGAGTAAGGTCTGCTATTGGCTGTGATCGTCAGGTTTTCCTCCGAGGACTGATTACTGGTTAATTACACATGTTGTAGAATGGAAACCGCCTTTGGCCTCTTCCTTTTCTCTCCCCTGAAGTAGGGACCATAAAAACAGCTGTCAGAACAACGCAGTTCCGAATATGATTGTTCCATTCGAAAATTTCGCTTTTCATCCCGCAAAACAAACAAATTGGCCAAATAACACACGCAATTACAGACAATACAAGCTTCTGCTGCTATATCATGGACTCAGTTTTCTTTGCGTATTTTTAAATTTCTTTCGCGGATGACATAAAGAAGACATGTGATCGGTGATCATTTTTAACGGCTTCTTCTTCTCATTAATGACACATCCTCCATTCTCTCCCTGAATATAGTGCAAATATTTATCAGCGCGATGAAAACATTTCTACTTGTTTTTAATGCATTTTTATTCTAAGTTTTAAAAAAGGAAAAGTTGCAAATGAAAGCGGCTGATACGAAATTAAAAGCATGCATATTCAAGCGAACTGGTTTCCAGCTTTTCCTAATCACTTTCGATATTAGTTTCAAGCAGCAAATGACTTAATTTGATTTCTATCGCCATTTTCGCAGTGCGTGCAGGTTGGTTAATGATCAAATTACTATGGAAAAAATCGAGAATTTTCAATCAGTCTAGTCTAAAATGCCCGTGTTATGCGATTAGTAAATAGAGAATAATCGCGTAATTGTGAATAAGGATGGTGCTTATTTAAAACCAACTCAATTCTAAGAATAAGTAAACTATTTTATAAACCTTTCAACTTTTCACTGGATTTCGATTAGCTGTCGTTGTTTGTTATTCAAATTTAACTTTAGTAACTGTGAGGTAATTTTTCTTGGGATTTTAATGTTCACAACTTCACCTGGCTTCAGTTTTTGCAATTACACGGACTGACCAACTTAATAAAGATGCTGAAGCTTTTGGATGATGTTCATTTACTTACCAGACTATCCTAACCACACACCCAACGCCCTTGATCTTTTTCTCACCAGCAACCCTTCAAAGTGCACAATCAGTGTTAACAGTCTACCACCTCAGATGACAATTTGGTGGTAGTCTCTTCTCCGATGGAGCCTCTCTCAACCTAGTTTTGGAATTATTAGAATGCAATGATCTGTGCGATTTCTTGTCGGGATGAAATTCTTTATTCCGCATTACATCCTTTATGTAAACTTTGGTTTTCCTATAAACGTGCTGTTCAAGACAAGAGTTGCATTTAGCACTCCCACGCCATTTTCTGCCAAGCTAAAGTTTGCAACAACTGTAAAACAGTTATTAATCAACCCGAACTCTATTTTGAATAGGCTAAGAGGAAAACTAGTTTCCTGTCCAAGTGGTAGTCTAGCATTTTAATTTCTTGTCAAACCTGTTGGCCTCAGATTCTGTCCATCTCTGTTACAGGATTCCATTGTATCTACAGCTAACGCTGACTTACTATCCTCCTATTTTTTCAAATTTTCTTCTAAATCTTGTATCGACGAGCTTAGTAAACCAATTTCATTTCTACCAAACCTTGCACACTGAATTCAATACCTTCAGTGGTCTTCAGCCAGAGGGACATTACAAGAATTCTGGACAATGTTGATGGCATTTATTCATTTTTTCTCCAAATTTGTGGGCCTGAACTTGCTTCTGTTTTCTGTCGCCTTTTTTACATTTTTTTATTCCACTGGCGTTTTTCCTTGAAAATATGCTCATATCCAGCCAGTTCATACCATGGTTGATAAATCCTTCCAATCTAGTTATTGCCCCATTGAATTTTCCCCTCCTTTTTTCCATCGTAATGTGGAAATCTATCAAGTACCATCTCTTAACCTGTCTCGAAACCTTCCATCTGATTAATAATCACCAATAAGGATTCCGTTAGTGTCGATCCACCGGTGATATTCAGGCTTATATTTATTCATGTGTGGAAAAATTCAACGGAAATGTTTGATGAAACTGAAGCAGTCGCTATTGATATTTCTAAGGCTTTTGATTTTTCTCTAAGGGTCAGTTCTTTCTTTCACTCTTGGATATTAATGACATTCTTCCGCTGAGTGGAAATCCTATCCATTGGTCTTCTGCTGATAGTATACTACATTCCACCTTCCAGCTTGAGAAGCATTTCCCTCCACAATTACTTTAAACATCTCGAATATCGACAACCAGTTCTTTAAATGCTGATCTCTAGGTAGTTTTTCAGCTGGGCAGAGAACATTTAATTAAATTTAATCCATCTAAAACTCTGTCCCGTCTTATTTATCGCAGAACGAGAGTCTAGTGCTCACCCCCAATGACACACAGATTTCAAGACAAAATCGTATAACTCTGTTAGAAATTACTGTGACATCTGATCTCTCTTGGTATAATCACATCACAAATATTGATTCCTTGTAAAGAAAGAGAAGAAATTTAGACAGTGGTTTTAATGATGTGAAAAATGACTATAAAAAAGGGGTCTATTTATTCGCCGAATGTATGATCAAGCACGAATTTAAGCAAAAAATAAAGATCAACTTACATGCCAGAATATACCATATGTATCCCAAAAATAACTGTCCCTCTTTCAGAGTACATATGTAAAACTGGACACGATATCAAACATATACGCCTAGAAAGAAACCAAATTTTACAATCCTCCATAAATCATTGCTATTATAAGAGAGGGGAAAAAAAGTTGTGTGGGACAATCCGTCTGATATATCCCGAATTGGAGTGGTTCTCTCCTTACATATGGGCAATCACATCCCTAGCGTGCGTCCTTCTGAAGAAAACGACCAATTCATGCCCGGATGTGTTCGGAGTTCCTTGAGCCATAAACATGCATCGCGAATATGGTATAATGCATTCGTCGGGCGTGCTGCCTACGGGCCTCCTCCCTGCTCAATTTCCACATGCGTCCTTGCACTCTTTCGCAGCCTTCCCCAGTAGTCTTTGCATGTGTGCATCATAAGCTTTATCTTCAGCGTGATCGGGTTTCTTTGATATCTTCGAACAGATGAAAGCTTCAGTGCTATACGGGCTGAGATGATGTCAACAGAAGTTATTTCGTGGAGAAAAGAAATGCAAAAGGAAATATTTTCTTTGCGTGGGTCTGCAAGCTCAAAGACCAAAGTCATACACACTCAAAGAATGTCTTAATTTCATCGATGACAATTTTCTATATGTGTTAACGATTATCCTCAAAGGGATGGTGTTTTTGAAGGATAATCCAATGTTCTGCGTGTCATATTATATAACAGATGTCTCTAATAAAGAATTAAACAATCACAGAAGATGCATGGTAAATTAGAGCTACCCATCCATTAATGCAATTTGCTGGAAGCTAAAAGATTGATGTTTATCCATGTAATGAGAATATATCTCAGGTAATATTTATGATTTACTGCTAACTGCTTTTATAATAAATCCTGATACAGTAACATATCCTTTCTTTCCTCAATGAAGTTCGTTATGCACCTACTGAGAGAGAGAAAGAGGGAGAGACGCTACCTCATAATAATAATCGGTTCTTGGTAAAATGGAAACGCTACAATTTCGGTAATTGCTTTCTGTAGTCCTTAGGCTCACAGAGGATAAATGCTTAATGCTATTACCAGCTAATATGTGCTCGCTGTATCATACTTGGGATTTTGGATAGTCAGCAGTTACCACGTGCGTCAGTGAGGCAGGCAAAGAGATGCTGGATATGAAGGAAATTGTGTGCATCTGAGTAATACTAAAGATTGTTTTTGTTACCAAAAGGTTATTTTTGGAGTGAACATTTAATAGAATGATATGATGCTAAATATTTGAATTTCTATTTAGACAAAAAATGGTGTTTACCCTTCAACACGTATGAAATGTTAAAATCTGTTTATGATGATGAAGTTAAGTAGTATCGGCGATTAAATGGTATAAGCAGTTCAAAGATGGGCATGAGGATGTTCGTGATGACCTGAGAAATGGGTGTTTGTCAACCTCTAGAAGTGAGGAGCTTTAAAAGTTGGGAAATTGTTTCAAGAGATAGTCGTTTGACTCTTATAGTGATGGCTGATGAGTTGGATAACAATAAGGAGACGATTTGTCAAATTCTGCATGAAAATTTAAGGGAAGATCTGTGCAAAATTTATGCCGCAGAGTTTCACGTATTAGCAGAAGCAACGAAGAATATAATCATGCAAAGCCTTCATCCAGACTTATCAAGATAATCCTAATTTCCTCGGCTGTATTGTCACTGGAGATGAGCGTTGGGTGCTTCAGAACGACCCACAGAAGAAGCGTCAGGGCATGCAGTGGACTTAAATCATCACAAAGGTGTGAAATGTTTCATTTACAGAAATTCAGGATCAAGACGATGCTGATCATGTTTTTCAACAAACAGGGTGTGATTCGCAAGGAATTTGTACTGAAGGAGAGAGAGAGTCAGTGCTGCCTTGTACATTCAGATGCTTCGATGACTATTGCAGCTAACTTCCAGGGTGAGGTTGAACTTCGAGGAAAAGGTTATTGATTCTTCTTGCACGAAAATGCCCCACCCATTCAGCACTTGCTGTGAAGACATTTCTGACGAAACATGGCATTGTATAGATCAACCATCTACCGTACTTTCTCGATCTAGTACCATCGGACTTCTTTCCCAAGGTGAAAACTGCCTCCAAAGGAAAGATTTCAGGATATTGAGGTCATAAAGGAAAACGTAACCCCCAAATTGAATATCATCTCTTTGGACGCCTTCTCTAACTCTTTTCAAAAACTTTTAGAACAGTATAATAAGTGTATTCAATCAGTTGATTACTTTGAATAAAAAGTCCGGGAATTTTATTTCCACACGTCTTATTTTCCTGGTGGAACAAATTTTTCTGTAATTCATTCTTATTTGAATCGTCTCCATAATTTGTTACCAAATATTAATGCTTTACATTAATTAGTTTTCTTAGAAGTAGAGATTTAAGTAGCCGTCCAGTGTTTTGATTTTGACTCATCACCTGCTTGGTCCTCTAAAAAAAATCCCATAAAGTGAAAAATCCATCTTATAATTTGGGATTCGTGGAGTTCACGCTGAAAGTGAAAAATCAATTTTAAAATGGCGTTTCTGTTGCATGCAGTTCATGAAAAATTATAGTAGTTCAGTGGTTGACAATCTGTGTACAAAGCATCGACATCCTTAAAATTAATCTTCTTTATTAAGCGTCTTGTATTACGCTAATGCTCTGGTCGTATACGACTGCATGCTTTAATGGAATGCAAGCTTCAGAAAAATAATTAAAATAATTACCATCCCTTTGCTATGTAATTGAACATTCACTTAATGCGAGGCACTTACACTAATATCAACTTAGCAAAAGTTAGGGGTAAAATCATTACATGTATTGGAAGATAAAACCATTAATAGCCTAAACTCCAAATTACTGAATATTTTATCTTGGACTTTGTTTTCGTTCAATTATTTAAATTCCGATATCGAAGAGGCTTAGATTTGATTGAGTTGTGGCTATTGTTAAAAGAACGAAGCCTGAATTTTTATCACGGGAGAGCTACCAGTTTCTTTTTCTATCTCCAGGAGCTTGTGCAAAGAAAAATTTCCATTATTTGTCCAAGTCTCAATAGGTCTCTATTTATTCACGATTCGGGGAAGAGAAAAGTGGCCCTCTATCGTACCAACTCACCTTTAACCATCTGTTTTATGTGGCTAGCAAAGACAGAGTCCCACGCCACCTAATTTCTTATACTTTCTATTTCACGCCCTTCTCTTGCTTCCAGAATAGGACAAAAGAAAACAGGACTCGCCATTAAACCGAGACCAGGGTCATTATAGTAGATCCGTTGTGCCGCCTCAAGCTTTTAGTGACGTGCTGAAGGGGCACAAAGACCTTAGCTGCAGAGACAGAGGATTCCCTTTACTTCGTCCGTAAAATTATACGGCACAGGGAGAGTAATGGCATTCTGAAAACGCTGTAGTAAGAAGCTGAAGATTTCTTCTATCGGCTGAGGACAGTAAAGTCCACGTCCGTAGGGCTACCATGTTTATCTGCGGTAATTAGGACTACAGATTGAACCAAAATGGCCGCTGTTGAAAAGTAGATCGTTAATCAGGGCTGTCGCCCGTTTAATTGGGCCGATAGTTCGGGAGGTTTTTCATTAATTACGCTAGACGAAGAAAAAACAGAATTTAATGAGCCAAAAATTTTAGATAATCTCCATTGTATTATAAATTGCGTCTGTCAGACCCTCTCATAATAGGAACAAATGTTGCATTTAGAGAGCAACAACATTGACGTCATTTATTAAAATTGCTTATAGTTAGTGAACAGTTCTAGTGTCAGTAGAAAGCTTTCTGTGGGCAACCAGTCCAGTTAGAAAGAAGAACAAGATTTTGTTTTTGCTGTGTACCAAAATGGCCGCCGCTTTTTCAGTTGGCCATTGTTGGACACCGAAATGACGAAACCCTGCTTTAAAACAGATGGTAAAAGCAATGGCAAGGAATTGAACCCGAGTTTGGAAATGGCTTTCATAGGATGAGATATTAAAGATCGAGTACATATAATGAGGGATGAAAAACCTCAGGAGTTTTATGAGCGGATATTTAAGAACTTAACTTTTGCTTTTTAAGGATGAAAAACCTCAGGAGCTCTGTGAACGTGACATAAGCGGTTATTTAAGAACTTAGATGTTTGTTTTAGGAATGAAAAACCTCAGCTCTGTGAACGTGACATTTAAAAACTTAGACTGTTTTACTTGTTGCAATTTTGAAATTTATTAGGGATGAAATCAGAGTCCCTTTGAGACAGATTCGAATAGGAAGACTGCTTTCAATCTCAGTAAATTACAAATAAAACTCCAGAAAGGGAAACAAAAAACTCATGTACGTGTATAATAATTTTCATTTCATAAATGTTGTTTAGTATCTAGGTTTCGTTGTAAATTAACCTTTATTCGGCCTTGTTGCGATAGCTAAACTAAAAGAAACTCCAGTTATTTAAAGAAGACCACTTTAATTACACGGATGCTTTTATGCTAATTGAGAAGCTCGTAATTAATGAAACGAAAGCATGACTTCCTTCATAAACAATTTCCGATTATGTAATACTCTACTTCCCTTTCATCTTCAACCTTTCGTGGATTGTATTTCCCCGAATCCTTTCGCAAAAGTGCACAAAACGGAAACAGGATAATGACTGTAATAACCAAGGCGTTCTGCTACAGCAGACTGCAAATTCCTCTTAGTTTTCACTTGTTTTCTATCATCCAAAATCTATTATTTGTAACAAGAGATAGAGAAAGAGACATTGAAATCTTTTTAGAGATGTATTCCAACAAATCCTTTTAGGACCATATTTGAATAGAAAGTAGGTAAACAGGATTACCAAAAGCACTGTACACCAGGAATAATCTCACGTGTTATTCAAATATTGTAAAGAATTGGAGGTTACAAGAATATATACTGTTCTGGTTGAATAATGAAATTTTACCTTTTGGAACATTTTAGAGAATGCAGTCAGCAGATTCATTAAAATAAAAAGTTCTTTTTGTTTGCCGATTTTCTCTGCCAACTGAAGTGGGTAATGTATTGTGGTGATAATCTCTCTACATAATGCACAGAAAACTTTACAAATTGAAAAATTGCGAGCGTTTGTTTTCGTTCTTCTGCGTCAAATCATTAATATTTGTTAAGGGCCCTTAAAGTAATGTCGCACCAAGTTATCGCTGGTTTAAAGAGTAGTTCTGTGGCACCTAAATTGTTCTTTTGGAAACTAATGGCAGCTATAATTCAACAAATGACATTTTGGGGAGTTTCTAACGCCAAGAAACTTTAAAGGAAATTTTAATGAAGCCACTTTGATTATTTTTAAAAATCCTAGCGCTGGAGTAGAATTTTACGATATTTATTTCCAGTAGTAATTTATTAACAGTGGATTGGCTTAACTTCTATCGTAGCAACTCATAACTGGAACTGAGACCTCTCCAGGCAAGTGACAAGTGACAAAACAAATATACAATCACGAATGAAGAATGTCTTAAGAAAATTCCAATTAAAAATAGTAATATTTAAATACATATATGGAAAATGTCTTTAATACTTTAACAGCGTCATGATTTCCAGGGGAAGACAAAGACATCTTGGTCTTTAAAATAATTTAAATTAATGTATTTTAATGCTTTTATATTATACATATATATATACGAGGTATGGTGATAAAGTTCCCGGACTGGTGCTGTTGCGAGCATGTGCCACGAGTTTGAAAATAAACTGATGTTGGTTGTAGTTCGAACTTCCTCCAACAGATCGTGGTACAGATGGACGTGAGGATGTTCGCGATGACCCTCAACCTCTCGAAAATGAGGAGAGAGTTGCAAAAGATCGTCGTTTGACCCTCATAAATGATGACTGATGAGTTGGATACGAATAACGAGACAATTCTTCGTCAAATTCTGCATCAAGATTTAGGGAAAGGACTGTGCAAAATTGGTGCTTCACAGATGAGCAGAAGAATGAAGAGTATCATCATGCTAAAATTTCATCTAGACTTGTCAAGAAACTCTTAATTTCCTCGACTTTATTATCATTGGAGATGAGTGTTGGGTGAATCAGTACGAACCATAGACGAAGCGCCAGAACTTGCACAGTGGATTCACAATCATCACCAAGGCCCAAAAAGTTTAATTTGCAGAAGTCCAGGATCAAGAAGATGCTGTAATTTTTACTTGATTTCTGCGAAGAAAGGCAGAAATTAAGCCTTATCCTTCGGTTACTGGGTTACCTCATTCTTCATTTATTTAATTATGAATGCTTATAGGAACTTTCAAAAATATTAGTTTCTTTGCATTATTTATTAAGATGAATACTTTTTCTTATCTGTTTATGTAAATAAAGGTTTAATGCAGTCGTTTTATTGATATAAAGTAGATAAATAATTGTCTAATTCATCTTTCCTCTCGATTTAACTTTCAAAACCCGTTATCTTGTATTGAGCATCTTCTGCCAAGATCACTAAATTTCTCCATTTCTCGGTGTCTATTTGGAACTTGGATTAACTGACAAGAAGTCCTTCTGTGACGCATTTCATACATTTATGCATCCATATTTATAGGTAGGATTAGGTTACTGGGGGGGGGGGTGCACGCCTGTAGTAATTCGGTTTCCCTGCAAATGCTCTATCTAAATTAATGACATTGTTCGCTAGAAATCTGCCATCGTGCGTACACCATTTTCTGTCGGGACCTGGCGGGAGTTGTTAAAATGTCATTAATCATATCTAGACAGATACTTAGCCGGACATGTTACGTGCTTCTTATCTACCTAACTGCGAAGTGAAGGGGAGGGGGAAAGGCCGAACGAAAGATGGTCCAATAAAACATTTAATGCTCCTAGAACTGCATTCGCATATCAGGTGAGTTATTTACACTTCTAAAAATGACACACCAAAACTGCCCTCGTATAATTAACCGCTTTATTCCCCGGGAGGTGCACATTATACTAATTTACGCCCTTCGGTTATTATAATTTTAATGCATTGCCTCAATACAACGTCACTAACGAGCAATCAGTTAATAAGGTTTAGGGATAGTTCTTGGGTAATTAAATACATCGAGAGATCTATTGATTGGTGGGTGTACATTGGAGAGTTCATAAAGCATTCTCAACAGCGGTTTCGCTCTGTTCTAAGGAATGTTATGTTGTTTAATTAAGTATTCGTGGGGGGCTGTACTTTGACATTAATTTTGTTTCTTCTTAATATGTTTGTAGACAAAAATGGCGATTTTGCTTTTGTCATTAAGAGCTGTTAGTGTTCCCCCCACCTTTTGTTTTTTTTAACTTGCATGTCTGTTTTCTTATTACTTCTAATATATTCGCCTGTCGGAAGTCGATTAGTTCGTAAATTACCAAGAATGTTGGCCCTTGAAAGAGAAAGAAAGTGGGCTTAAAAAAAAAGAAAGAAAGAAACGGCGCTTTTTGGCATTGAGAAATGAGTCTTTAATTTGCTTCATTAACATAATTGAAAATGTGGGAAAAAAAGCAAAGGCAGAATGGAAAAATCTCCACGCTGCCCCTGGTTATTGCATTAGGAAGTGGATCGAAGTTGGTCATAAGTGAGGTCGTTTGCAGAACTGGTCTTCAAGATTAAGTAATTTTGGCAGATATCTACAGATCAGCGAGAAAAAAAAAAGAAATAAATCATGTCGAACTTGACTTCGTACAATGCTATTTTATGTGTCACTATTTCAAATTTGAGTTTCAATAAAAAAAATGCCAGATCGATGACCTTTTGTTAAAGTTACAGATCGATGTCGTTCCCAGAATAAACGAAACTTTTTGGATTTGCTGGAAAAGCAGCATTCTTTCGAATAAACTTTTCCTCGTTCAGTTCACTAGCTGGAATTAAACTGCTTTGTTAATGCACCCCTTTTAATGCTTGCACTAATTTTAAAACAATACAAAGAAAAAAATCTGCCATTTCCGTCCGATGTGTATCTGTCCTTCCGCATTCAACAACTGGACTCCCAGTGGATGGATGGATCTTCATGTAATTTTATATTTGGACATTTTAAAAATATTCGTAGAGCTCTTACAAATTTCATTAAAATCGGACAAATAGAAATCCGGATATTATTATTTCTAATGTATCATGGTCTTCCATCTCCTCACCTCGACCCCAGAAATCTATTCATAAAAGAAAGCGTATTTTGCGCATTCCTATAGAACTAAAAGTCGAATAGAAGCAAAAATTTCAACCTAAGTTCTGTTAGTCTTTGGGAAAATTTCAGGTCCAGTTATGATTTCACAGCCCATGGACTGCTACCAAATTTTCAACATGTATTCTGTTGGCCCCTTGGATGGTTCTAAGTTCAATTCCGATTTCGTAGTATTCCCTCCCCAGTTTAAATATTGAAATTAGCGCAATACTTAACCAACTCATGGTGCAAGAATCTGTCGTGAGTACTTAGGTCATTAATATCCACTGCAGCTTAAAATCTAGCCAAAAACACAGAAGTGGCAGTCCAGATTGCTTTTCTCTTAGTTCTTAAATTTCTGTCATAGTTAAATATTTATTTTCTCAAAAAATTACTGAAAGTCAGGTGAAACACAGAGAGAGATCAAAACCACCAACATCAGTTCAAACTCCGTGACCGCTTTTTACCTGGGTTCAATTCAGAGTTTGATGGAATTCGGGAGCAGCTTCAGTAGCTGTACTTAAAATAGATGAATGTGGGGCAACTCTAGGCAGTTGCCACAGGTTCACTGTACCTTAGTAGCTCTTGAGTTAGAATCAAACTTTGACCAGTGTTGGGCTTTCAAATTAAAGCAACTAGAATAATTGCACTGTGCTATTGTTTTGATTTGTTGACCTTGATGAGGAAATTGGTATTATTCAGAAGTGAGATGTCTTTTTATAGAGTTTAAGTAAAAATCCGAAAGTTGTGTTGCTTCACAATGGAAATATATATATATATATATACGAAAACCTGAGTATGTTTTTTTCAGTGAGAAAGCACCGTAGGAGATAACCACGAACTTTAGTATACTTAGATCTTGACTTGTCGCGTTATAGCCTCAGCTGCCAATGCGCCATAAGAAAACCAAGCCAAGCAACAATACTTAGATCGCTTGCTCAATATGGCTGTCACTGAAAAATATGAATAGAAAACTTCTACATAAGTTGTTCTTGGTATATACACTGTGCTTTTATTCTTCTACTATCATAAGGACTGAGTTCTTGAACGATGAATTCGCATGTACTAAAACATTAAATTATTTAGTATTCATCCTATAATCTATATTGAGAAACGTAAACATATTTTCAAGGGCATAAAATATAACAATATTATACCTATATTTGAAAACAATCATATTTTATCACTTGAAAATGCACTGTTTACGATTAACTTGTAAATATTATATAATGATGCCATTACGATTATTAAAAAAAAAAAGTGTAAATTCTAATAAACAGCCACAGACATTTTTATGCACCTGATTGTCTCTTTTAATAAAGAATATTTATCTCTCAGCATTTGTTTCCTTGAAATGTTCATTTATAAATATTCACAATAATTGGCCAAGTTATGTAGCGAATCCCCATCCCTAAACGAACCAAATGGATGCCATTATGGTATTATTTCGGACCACTTCAATACCACCATCAGGCGCGCGGGTGCATAAGTACACATGCCTTGAGTGACCGGGGTTCAAGCCCGTGACTGCTGAATACGGTGCTGTTTCTTGTATTCTGTCTATCTTGTTAACTCCTCTGACTGTTTGGTCGTCCCGGAGTATAAACAGAAAATTTATTTATTTATTTATTTATCATTCTTCTGCATGGTATTATTTCTGACCACTTCAATACCACGAATCATTCCACTACCAGTTCTTGACCACTTCAATACCACGAATCATTCCACTACCAGTTATTTCTGACCACTTCAATACCACGCATAATTCTACCAACAGTTACTATTTCTGACCACACATCATTCTACCAGTTCTTATTTCTAACCACTTTAATACCAAGCATCATTCTCTTACCAGTTATTTCTGTGACCACTTCAATACAACGAATCATTCTCCTACCAATTCTTATTTCTGACCACTTTAATACCAGGCATCATTTTCCTACATGTTCAATACCAGGCATCATTTTCCTACATGTTCAATACCAGGCATCATTCTCCTACTAGTTATTATTTCTAACCACCTGAATACCACGCATCATTCTACTACCAGTTCTTATTTCTGACGACTTCAATACCAAGCATCGTTCTCCTACCAGTTCTTATTTCTGACGACTTCAATACCAAGCGTCATTCTTCTACCAGTTCTTATTTCTAACCATTTCAATACCAGGCATCATTCTTCTACCAGTTCTTATTTCTAACCATTTCAATACCAAGCATCATTCTCCTACTAGTTATTATTTCTAACCACCTGAATACCACGCATCATTCTACTACCAGTTCTTATTTCTGACGACTTCAATACCAAGCGTCATTCTTCTACCAGTTCTTATTTCTAACCATTTCAATACCAGGCATCATTCTTCTACCAGTTCTTATTTCTAACCATTTCAATACCAAGCATCATTCTCCTACTAGTTATTATTTCTAACCACCTGAATACCACGCATCATTCTACTACCAGTTCTTATTTCTGACGACTTCAATACCAAGCATCGTTCTCCTACCAGTTCTTATTTCTGAAGACTTCAATACCAAGCATCATTCTCCTACATGTTCAATACCAGGCATCATTCTTCTACCAGTTCAATACCAAGCATCATTCTCCTACTAGTTATTATTTCTAACCACCTCAATACCACGCATCATTCTCCTACTAGTTATTATTTCTAACCACCTCAATACCACGCATCATTCTACTACCAGTTCTTATTTCTGACGACTCCAATACCAAGCATCATTCTCCTACATGTTCAATTCCAGGCATCATTCTTCTACCAGTTCAATACCAAGCATCATTCTCCTACTAGTTATTATTTCTAACCACTTCAATACCACGCATCATTCTACTACCAGTTCTTATTTCTGACGACTTCAATACCACGCATCGTTCTCCTAAATGCTCTGGGCAAGCGACTGTGGCTGTTAAAATGTAATTTCATTTGTTTTGAAAAGTATTATATAACTAAGAACTGCGATATATTTTGTGGTGTGGGTTAATGCTATTCTCCTTCAGAAACAGTCAGATCTAAACATATTTGAAAAAATTATTCAGCCACGTGATAAAATTTAAAACTTCGAAGCTTAGTTATAATATATAATCAAAAAATAGCGTTGGAGGGGCTCCACACATTCCTTTCACATTATTGGTTTTCCTCAGTGTGTTCAGTATTCAAAGATTCGGAATTTCTAAAAACTCCTTTCTCATCTTTTCGCACTGTAACTGTGAAAGTCTTACGGAAAATTCAGAATATAAATTACATGGAAATTTGCTTTCTCACAGTTTTCTGCAAAATTTGTGACGTCTGATAAAAAGAAAGGATGATCGCCATTCTAAAGCAGCCCGAAGAAATTTAACTCAATAGACTTAAAGTATTGCTCTCTCTCTTGAATCATGCATTACCACATTTTGTGTCGCGCACACGTGAACAAAGATGTTTTTATTTGACTTTCTGCATTTCTTGTTAATATTATAAACAGCGAGTAATATTTAACGTTCAAGAATATTTGACTTTTTGATTACGTAATAGAAGTGGGAATTAAATTAGGGTCGCATAAATAGAGAGAGAGAAATAATTCTTCGAAAGAAATCGCCAAAACCACTTCTGTGCGTGATTCAATCACACTGTTATTTGAATGGTAGCATTCGGGATCTGCGCGTGTGATGAAGAATTTAGATTTATAAGAAGAAAGAAAAATTCCAATGAATAGAAAATGCCTAAAGCAAAATTCCACCTTGTACAGAACAGTAAGTTTAAATTTTTTTTCTAGGTGGAATGTGGTTTGGATTTTGTAAGAAGTATTGGAGATGTCAGATTTATTGAACGCGTTTTAATAAGGGGGGGGGGGTTTAAGCTCTGCTTTAAGATTTACAAAGATCTAAGTATCGTAGATTAAGCCCCCGATATCTCATTCTCTTAAACTGCGCCGGTTGTTTATTGGCACATTACAATGACCCTGATCCTTAGAGTTTTGTGTTTGGGTGTGTAGGGATGGATAAAAAATTATTCCTTTCAACAAGTAGAGCATTAATAATGAATAATTTTTACCCATGCGTTGACGAAGTATTGCAGGTACCACCATTCATTTTGGTGTCTATGTCCCAGCCTTTTTCACTCTGTATTATCGATACTTTGTCAGATATAGCAGATGTTCTGTTTCTGAGCAGTACGAAGAGAAATGTGGCTTGCCACAACCTATCTCGCCGCACGGATAACTGTTGTTGTTTGTTGATTAATATCCATGAGTTGGCTAGCTCTATCGCCTTCTCCTAGACAGGTACTGAGACCGTGAATAATGAGTGATCAGGTAGTTTTTGCCGTGTTGCGAAAGGTGAGATCAATAACTTGAATCTCCGCTGAGAACCCTAAGCAAGGTTGACATGTTCACGAGCTTAGATGACAATGATATGCATCAAAGTTAAAGTGTAGCGTACCCCTCAAACTCTTGCCTTTCGCTGTTCTCTACTTTTTAATTGTAATTTCATATAAGAAAGGTTATACAGGGTTAATAGGTGGAAGAAGAGGTATGCATAAACAGGGCTTGACAATCACCATGGCGATTAGCATTTTAAAGGTCAAACTGCCAGTTGTATGCAAAGGTATAGTAAGATGGACTCTTAGAAGAACTTTACATTAATGTATCACAATATATTTGGTCACTACATTTTATATTCCAGACAACGAAAACAAAGAAATGGCCTGCATATATAGAAATCTTCCTTTGTGTGATTGGCAATGCTGGTCATGTTTTTATTTCGATGCAGTCTTAGTTGAGAGAGAGAGAGAGAGAGATGATGAGATAGACGTAGTTCGGAAGAGAAGTGGCGTCTTGTTCCGTGATGTGTTAATGCTTCCTTTACCGGTTGGTGCCCAGCAATAGCACACGTCGCCAGAATGCACCCAACCATCAAATATCTATCGTATAAGTGAGGCGCTAGAGGAAATTGGCATCACAGAGCTAAATAGGATGACCAGTGGCACGTAAAAGATGCCTGTCCTATAACTAATACCGAAAAACCAGACGTTCATTGAGAGCACAATGAGTGGGCACACGAATTTATTCTCGGAAGGAATTAGAATTTTTAAAAACTACCGAGGTATGCAAGAAAGTTGACGAAAGTCTGCTCGCTATCTGCATGTCTTCCCCTGCAGGAAACAAAGGGTAAAGGTTGGTAAACAATCTGACAAAAGATCTGGTCTCGACAGAACTTCCTTCAATGGTAGGTTAAGATGGGTATGACACGCTTTTATTATAAAATTCAATATGCATCAGTACTTAAATGCAATTAATAAATTTCCCTAGCGTATTCTAGTTAAGAAGTTTTTTGTTTTGGAAATAAATCTACATAAAACTTGAAAATAATCTGATTTTGTATGAGATGAAAGTCTAAAGCTTTATATTCGAGTCATTTATTGCACAAAACGACCAGGCATGCTTCTCTTGAAATGTAGAACAAGTATAAATCGCAGAAAACTAGTTTCGGTTCTATTCTTGTTATTTAATTTTATAAATAAAAAATACAGGTAGTTTTTCATCCTTTTAGTGACTGAAGATAAAACATGGTTACATTTTTACAAACTCCTGTTCCCTCATGGGTAGTACAGTTGGTAGAATTGCTGTCCTCCCCACATCGGGTGATCAAGACCTCAGTTCGAGTTCCGTCGACGACATTAATTTAAGGGCATTTTTCACAACATGGCTGAGTTTGTCTGTCCCAGGCGAGGTTAACGTGGTTTTTCATCCA
The DNA here is from genome assembly GCF_048544385.1 of Mastigoproctus giganteus. NCBI lineage: Eukaryota > Metazoa > Arthropoda > Arachnida > Uropygi > Thelyphonidae > Mastigoproctus > Mastigoproctus giganteus. The sequence continues at coordinate 41,191,743 of NC_143588.1, forward strand.
GAAATCAGAAAATCGACCACAGAACACACGCAGTTTATAGACAGAAATATGGCCTTCCTCGCTGATGCTCCTAAAATCCTACAACAACAAAAGACCTGAGCATTCAAGTTGTAGTCAGTGAAAAAGAAGCATAACAGGGTCTTCACTTGCAAAAAATTTCTAATCCTAACATCAATCGGCCTCGATTTTTAGGCAAACTCAAAGAGAACATTACTGATAGATTGCCTATCACTTATTTTACCAGTCAAAGGGTAGAACTATGCAAAGCTCTTGCCAAAACTTGAAACCGTGTGTAGATTATTTAAACTATCCTGCCCCTTAATTTTTCCTAGACAATAAATTTTAAACAGTATGGTGTCCCTTTAGATTAAGATCAATTTTGCAATAATTGTAAGTTAAGAAAGGTGTTGGGAGTAGAACCGGGATGAAAAGCCAGCGAACAGTTTCATTATCAGAATTAACCACGTTTAAATTCGTTTTATATTCCTAATTAAGTAATAAAAGGCATATTTTCTATTAAAACCGGCTGTAACGAGTCTTATAAACCAGAAATAGTTGAGAAATTCGATTAGCAAGTGTTTCATGTTTAAGCTAGCTAATAGGAGTTAAAGCGACCGTAATGTATATAAGGGAGGAAAACGATGAAATGTAAATGCAGTAATTATGAGGGAGCTTAGTGAAAGAGAGGATGATTGAGTTGCGTTAGTCGGATGCTAAACTGCCACGTGTGGGTTAATAAGGCTGGGGATTTGGAATAAATTGAAAACAACCGAAACCCAAATGAAAGGCATTCAGAAGATACAATAAACCTTTATTCGATCTCAAAGCGAGGTTGATTAAAGCAAATAATTATTGACATAAGTGAATGAGAATGAACTCGTTGCTTAAATCCCTGGCCTAGTTTTGATCTTTGAATTAGGATGTCGCACTGGCTTGCTTATCACCACTTCACTGTGTCTTTAATAACTTCGACGCTTCCTTTCAATCTTGCTGTAATTTCATTTAAACTAAAACGTACCTAAGTAAAGAATTGTAATCTTCTTTAAATCTTTAAAGAGAAATCGAAATAGAAACGCTTCCATTACGGCAGTTCCGCCCTCCCCCTCGACGTGTGATGGCGACCTCAAGTAGAGGATAAAAAACTTCAGTCAAACTGAAACTCATTCCTGTTTTAGTTTTATAAAAAAAAAGCTTTATGCTGGTATTCGATGGCGCTCAGAATTCTAGAGAAGATCATTATGTTTATTGGAGATTATCTTGACTTCTAAGCATACCATTACTAAACAACCGGGTTTTCTTTTTCGTTCAGCGTTGCTTTCCATCGACACGGTTCTTCCGAATTGGCATTGTAATTCCTCCACTCTCTTCTAAAGCATTCCAAACACGTGCCCCAATTAGCCAACATTCTTTACGGTTCAATGCCAAACTCACGTAACTAACTTTCCCACTTCCTCATCATTCTGTTCTCCGGAACAATCTTCCTTAACGTGTATTTCCTGAAAATTACAATCTACAGAAATTAAAGTCTTCTGTCTTCTCAAACTTTAACCCATATACCATACAAAGTACTATTGATTAACACTTTTTTAACGTGTATTTCCTGAAAATTACAATCTACAGAAATTAAAGTCTTCTGTCTTCTCAAACTTTAACCCATATACCATACAAAGTACTATTGATTAACACTTTTCGTGCTTGGGATTACCATAAAAATATGTAGTGTAAATTTAATTTAGATTGGAGTATAAACCTAAATATGCACAATAATATTCCTTCTTTGAGTTAACTATTTAGATAGAGACGTAGCCTTGAGTTTCCCGTGAGTCAAAGAAGACTCGGTTGCGCTGGGCCCATGGAATCCAAGTAGATCAAGAAAGGACACATCTGTATTTATAAAACTTCATCTTAAAATTTTAAGATTTCTTAATTTCACATGGGCAATGCGTAGATTTACACCGAGATGGGAACACTTTACAGAAAAATTATTTTATCGTTAGAATTGGTCGTAAAGGTCAATGGTCAAAGACCGATGATCCCTTCGTGAGGTTTTTCCGCAAACAGATGATAACAATTTCCTCACATTCTTTACGTGATAGCAGAAAGAATGAACGCGTAGTATCGGAAGAGTTTCCAAGAGGATATATCGAGACAAATTCCCAGGGAATACGACCATAGATCGAGCGAGTATAAATGACGGCACGCGATGCAAGTGAAGGAATCGTATGAACTATAGTTATTAAACTTTGGCCCACACTCGGGAAGCTTCATTAAGTTATGAAAGATTCAATTAAATTAATGACTGTTTGGTGATAGAAATCCGAGTGAAGAAACCATGCTCGCATCCCATATTGACCACACAATTATCTTAATGTTGTTAGCTTTAATTTTCTCGCTTAAATTCTACCTTCCAAAGTTAAACGATTACCTTATCTTCCTATACGTAAATGGATTCGTTTAAACATTTGGCGCTAATGAAGTCAGCTGCAAGAAATGGAATCCCGAAAGTGGGGGAAGGGAGAGAGGGAGGTATTATTATATGACGCGAATTCCCTAATGATAGTCGTCATACAGGAAGCCAATTAAAATAATCGGTCCAAGCTATTCACAGTGATCCAATTAATTAACTGAGAACCGCTCTTTAAGGACAGGCAATTGGATAAAAAAAAAACCCACTGGGCGTGCACGTGCGCGCTCGTGTTAGACCCTGTGACAGCCAGCTAACAAACTCGGATTTAGGAGACAGGTGTGGCGTCTATGGTTTTCGCATACTGCACGGATTTTATTCGATTAGCGTCAAACAACGCGAAAAGAATTTGCTTCAGACAGCAGTGAAAGATACGAAATTTGTGAGGAAATCTGTTTTATCCAGTAGATTTGGAGCACTATGGCCAGAGATGCTGATGCGCCCAATTAAATCCCCAAACAAACAATCCAGTAGAATTGTTAAAGGAGAAACAAGAGGAATCCCCATTTTTGGAGTAAAATCCGTAATGAATATCGGGATGAAAAACGTTAGCACCATCATTTTCTTCTAAATGGCTAGCAGAGAGGGCTCGAAATTAGCGAATCTCAACTTAGGATCTATTTAATTACCATCAAACAGAAATACACCGATACGCAAAAGTTAAGGAACAAACAAAAAGCCGAATATATTTTATTTTCGCTGATCGTTTAATTCCTGAAATGGCAGTGCCATCATAAACAATCACTGACGTTTCAGCGAAATGCGAGTAGATGGTAGGAGAGAGAATGTAAGTTCAACAATAAGCAGAAATAGTTGCAAGTTATAGTATATTATTTGGTAGTTTCAAAGTGGCTCAAGTTACGTGCTGTTAGTGAGTTGCATAATGGAAGATAAACCAGAATAAAAACTTAGTTCTTACAGATGAAACAAGACAATTTAAAACGCTACCCTCTACTCTAATCCACAGCAGTCATGCCAAGTAGTAGCCAGTACTTTATAAGCAAGCATTTCAGTTTTATTAGAGTGATATATTCGCCACGTTACTTAATGTTTATCCTTCTCGCGTGACAATTTTATACGATGATACCCGTGAAAGGAGTGCTTCAGAAATGATAAGCATCCCTCCAGTTCGCGTATAAAAACTGCTTCTTCTCTTCTGGCATTAAATAATAGTGGGACGAGAACACGAACAGCACCTTATCAGTCTTTATAACGAGAATGAATGGCTACTTGGAAGTTTCGTGTCTTGAATCTGTGCTGATGGCAAGTTAGACTTTTAAAGAATTGCCTGAAAACATGAAGAGGTGTACTTTTCATTAAGCTAAGACAATGACAACTCGACGGAGTGTAGCGTGGACACCACTAATAGGCACATCTGCGATGATGACTCCCCTATTACTTTCTCAATAGACACCAAACATCAATCCTCATTAACGGTTCCATCTCGACTTGGCTTTCATTACAAGCAGCTACTAGAAAAGTTATGTCCTTTAAACACAACTTAATTAAAGTACGCGCATTCTTCTTATCAGAAGAAAGCAGCTCTTACGTATGTCTCATACACTTGAATTGAAAACACTTTGATATTTTCAAGTCCAGTTGGCGAACTGAAATTTACAAAAATGGTGGCGTCAGATGTTGTTGAACAGCAGACACCGTTAAATTCAAACTGTTTTGTATTGAAGCACGCAGATAATGAAACCACTTAAAAATATCCGACAGAGACCCAAAGAGTTCGTTCCACAATGTTGAAAAGATCTAGGTTTAAATATAGCCTCGACAACAGGAATTTTTTTTTGGATTGACACCGTGGTTGAGTTAGGTGGTTCCAGTTGAGGATTGCATGGTCTTTAATCGAAAAAAAAACATTAAAACGACTATAGAATACAAGAAATTTACAGGCAAATATATTGACACCTCGCGGCCTTAATTTCCTTTGCTCAAATATTAAACCAAAACAACATCAGTATGTTGTGTCTGTAAATTTCTGTCTAAATTGTAATTACATGAAATTTTTCGTATTTCAATGCATCTGAAGTTTTGAAGGATGATCCCATCTTTGCTTGGGTCAGGGAGTGTGTGTTGTCTTCGATATTGTCCACTATTTTGTGAATATGTCTTTACGTTATCGCACAGCTTGAAAACACTTTCATAATGCATTATCTTTGCAAATACTAGGTACCAGTCTGTCACATGGGTCGATGAAACTTTCTGCTTCTATAATTTCAGTTTTCTGCTTTTTAACCAACAATTTCAATAAAATATACTTGTTCGTTAGGATGCTAATACACTCATTGACCAAAAAATTGAGTATCCTTTATTGAGTAGACCCACCATTTGCCGAATTACATCCTGGCATGGATTCCACTAGGTGTCTGAGGTTCATCAGGATATTTTTCAATTTCTGTATTGTTGGTAGAGAACAGCGAAGCCGAACTGCCCTTCCAACTCATCCCACACTTCTCAATTGGATTCAGATCCAGAATTAGGGGGCAGGGTAGATGTTGGAAACTTTGGGAATTTTGCACTGTGGATAGTTGCATTGAATCCATCGCAATCCTTCAAATGATCTCGTTGTATAGTTCTGTTGAAAAAATCTTCTCAAATTTTTCAGTAATTTACTGCACACTGGACCTGTTCTACCATGCAACTCAAATTCCTGCAGTCCGGTTGTTGGAGTACAACCGGACCTCAGGAAATTGAGCTGATACTTTTGACCTGGTTGCTTTCGAGACACCACTGATGGCCTTTGTTTTCTCAATTGCGGTTCCTGCTAAACATACTCCAACAATACCATCTTATTGGAAGTCGGAATGGCCACTGTCTTGTCTTCCCTTTGATCAGGTAGGAAGCCCCAGGAAAGCATATCGTATTTATCTGGTACCAAGGAACTTGTACACCATACTTTTAATTATCTGTTGACGCCAATTGCTAAAGGTTCCTAATTTTTTGCTCAGTGAATGTAGATTAGTTCTCTTATATGAAGACTGCTTGATATAAGCGAACACAGGAAACAATATTTTTATGACAAAAGATTATTTAAACTTGACTTTGCCTATAAAAAGTAATAGAAATTCCAGGAGACCAGAAGGAAACTCGTATTATTTTCTGTTTTATGAGAGCATCGCTGAAGGTTGTCAGGGTTATGCGAGTAAGATGTATGGAGTGATAGACAATTGAGTGCAGTGATTTTAAATTGGATCGCGAAAGACAAATTTGTTTATGTTACACTGAATTACTGGTCACCGCATGTTCTCCATTGCTGTATAAAAGATGATGGGACAGTCTCTTCGGCTCTCTTTGCTGATCTGTCGACTACGTAATAAATTCTTTTTATTCTGAGAGAAGATTCTGCTGCAAAACAGAGCTGACACACGCTCTTCCGCTTTGCTGTTGACATCGCCAGTGATCAATTCATCCTCATATGTAGCGTTTGCTGTTAGTTTGAAAAGTGGATGGACTTTGTTTTATGTATGCATACTTCTCTTTTCGATCCCACTTGGATCACGAGAAAGTTATTCGCTGTAAGAAAAGTTGAATTTATGGGAGTGACTAGTCGGTTACAATTTTCGATAAACTGTCCCGATTATCCGAAGCAAACGACACTTCAATAATTACTCCCGATTATCCGAAGGAAACACTTCAATGATTATTTCCCATTATCCATGAAAACGCCACTTTAGGAGTCATTTTGACGTATATCCGAAGTAGACAACAGTTCAATAATTGTTCCCGATCATCCGAAGTAAACGACACTTCAATAATTACTCCCGATTATCCGAAGGAAACAACATTTCGATAATTATTTCCGAGAAAACAAATACTTTAGTAATTTTCACGATACTCCAAAGTAAACAAACACTTCAATAATCACCAACACTACGATGAAACAACGCTTAGATAATTAATCCCGATTATCCGAAGAAAACAACACTTCAATAATTATTCCCGATTATCCGATGAAAATTACACTTCGTTAATTTTTCCAATTATCCGAAGGAAACAATATTTTAGTGAAATACAATAATTCGAAATAAACAGCAGTTCAAATAGTATTCTCGATTATCCGAAGGAAACATTATTATCTCAAGTTCAGTTTGTTATTTTTTTTATTACCCTACAGCTGAGCAGATGTGATGGTAAAAATGCAGTTATTTAAAGGAAAATTAGTTTGGTTTTCTGCTGCATACCTTTTTCCTGCGTGTAATAAACACTGTATGTAATATTTGTTAATGAAAATTCTTGAATTTCCACCATATTGTCATTTAACGCAGATTTTATGTCGTACTTTAAGGGACAGGTAGATTATTAGTAATCCTCGCTTGCATCTGCTTTTTCGCCTGTAAACTTTCTATTTTAATTAGCGACCCACCATTTTCGCATTTGAGTGTCGCCATTCTTCATTATTATCTGTACAAGTTAATGAAAGCGCGATCTTTATACCCGCATCTGAACAAATTTTAAGCATTTATGTGACAACAAAATTATATAGAGGAACGTGGGTTTGAAGGTACATGCCTAAAATGATTTACAATAATAAAAAAGATATCACAATGTCGTCAGTCGTACAGGAACATGCTAGCTAACAGCAAAATTTCTGAGACCACCTCCAGCCATGACTTTAATTAAACGAAAGCTGGTTTATGTCATCAACTAGAAAATTTATAAGCAGTGACGAAAAAGATGGCTTAATTTTTATTAATAATCCGATGGCTTTACCGAAGCTGACAATGACTTTTGGCTCGTGAATATCACGTTCCATAAAACCACTGATTTAATTCACAAACGGTGTTCTATAGGCGTACAGAACTCATTTATTTGTAAAAGACAGTGCCCTTTTCCATTCCTTTTAGTATTTATAAGAAAACATTCTAAAGGTTTTTAGGTGGATTCACTTCCAACCCATTGTTTTCTACCCAGGTGACAAATTCTTATTTTTTTCTGTAGTGTATATGCATCTTAAGATTCTGGCAGTGGAAAAAAATTTTACGTCATCAACAAACAATATCTGCACGTTGCGGTCAACATGTTTGACAAAATTATCTAGAAATGATAACAAGAGTGGGCCGAGTGCAGGCCCTTGTGGGACTCCACTGTGGCGCCCGAATACATGTGAATATTAACCCTGTTATGTAACTCTGGTTTTCTGTTGTTCATACGCTATGGGCTCTCAGTTGAAGCACAGTTGGTAGGATCACCGGATGGAAAAGACCGGAGTTTGAATCTCTCCGATGATGGGAGGAAATTTTATGAGTCTTTTTCACAACGTGGCTGAGTTAATCGGTCTCAGGCGAGAGTAGGATGGTTTTTCTCCCGGAAACTCGGGTGTTTTGACCATTAAACAGAAAATCGATCTCAGAACACACGGAGTAACTTGGCCTTAGTCGCCGATCCCTCTAAAACGCAATAACAACAACATACGGCATGGCTGGATAGGATCCAACGTTCCATTGTGGTAAAGTTTATTTCCAAGAAGTTTGCATGAAAGATAAGTGCAAATATTATCCACCCGATACTCCTTATTGACACCGTTGGAAACAAATTACCAGAAATCTGCCTTTTTCATGCCGTTACTGTAGGTGAAGTAGTCAAGAAACAGAAGGCTAACAGGTATGTAGTTCTCACCTCCTCATTTTCTTCAGATTTATACTGTCCTCTTAATATGGTATCGATACTTACTAGTTTTAACAAAGATTTTGATAAAATGAAGAATAATAAGCAAGGTAGATTTCTCTTAGAATATAGTGGAAATTTTACCCTGTCTCAATGATTAATCCTTTCCCCGCTTGTTAAGAGTGTATTTAACGAAAAGTCTGTTTATAATGAGATCAAATATATTGTATTTTGCCGCACTGTCCGACTGTTGTTGCTAAGAGCCATTAACTCGAAGAATTCAGCAACCCGAACTGGATGTTCTTCTAGTACTGAGCATCTGATTGAATCAAGAATCGCAATAGTCGACATGTTTCTTTCGCAGATTCCAGAAGGGTTTTATGTAATTGCATAGCGGGACTTCGTACACGTTCAAGGTTTCTCTCTCATATTGCTTCTTAGTATTGGTATTTGTAGTAAAAAAGGATGCAATAAAGTAATTTATTGAATCCTTCTTTAAAGCTCTTCAAACTTCCCACTTTCACAACACCATATGGAAGTTTGTCCCAGCGATCAACTACCTGTTGGCTGAAAGCAAAATTCTGCACCCATCATTCCTCAATTTAAATTTGTCCTCTTGTGTCTGTTGTTGGAACAAGAGGAAGTATTCTATCAGCATTGAGTTTGCTTAAACACCTCATCCGATCATCTCGCAGTTGCTGCTATTAGAAGAACTGAAGCCTTTCTTGATAAGACTACCCTTTTGCTCCCCTCACTAATCTTGTTTCCCTTATCTGAATCTGCCCCAACAGATTCACGCCTTTCCGCAAATGAGACCGACCTCTAGACTTGTATGCAGTACTGAAGATGTGGCCTGATAATTCCTATTTATCCCAGCTAGCAGAATTTTTATATATCATTGATCCCATGAGCTGTCCTGTCAGCCTATCCGCTACTTAGAGAACTCAATATCTAGCTGCACAATTATCCAAAGATCTTTTTCACTTTCAACTATCCTGAGTGCAATGCTGGTACATTAATCTGGAATTACTGCTACCAATATGCAGTACCATGCATTTGTCAATGTTAAATTTCTCAGCCCATCTACATGTTGTTGCAGTAACTTACCTTCCTTACTGTCTTTGTATCATCTGCAAATTTAGGAGATCTGCGATTGTATTCTCAATTAACAAAGGAGGAAAGAATGAAATGGTGAAGTGAGTATTAGAGACCTGTTAGCTTGACTTTTCTTCCAGAGAAAATAATGGTGGAGTCACTGGTTAAAGAAGTAATGTGGCACCATCTAGACAACAATGCAGTTATATGGTAATTACAGCATGGACTTGCTAAGGGCCTATCTTGTCTGAACAGTCTGATGGGAAGTTATGATGCTATAACAAAGGAATTGGATGCAAAAATACATCACATTCTTAGATTTAAAAAAGCTTTTGATAATGGCACATAGGACTTCTGTACAAACTGGTGCAATGTGGGATTAAGGACAAGTTACTGCTATAGGTAAAGGGATGGTTGGGTGGAAGAAGACAGAGAGTGGTTATTAATGGAGTCCCCTAGGGTTCAGTACTGGGCCCATTATTGTTTTCTATATTTATTAATGATTTTGATGAAGGTGTATCATGCTTAATGTTTAAGTTTGCAGAGTGTTAATGACAAAATCAGGGTATCCTATCGCAGCAGGATCTATAAAAATTAGGCAGATGGGCTAAGAAGTGGCGATCAAAGTAGAGAATGAAAAAGACTTGGGTGTAATTGTGCAGTTAAATATGAAGATTTCTGAGCAGGGCAGCTCATGGGACTATGTCAACAATATACAGGGATAAGGCAATGGTTATGCCTCGTTTTAGGAAGGATGTGGGTCTGCTGGAACGGGTGCAGAGAAGGACAAAGAGAGTGGTGAGCGGAACAAAGGGATACCCTTACCAAGAAAGGCTTCATTTCTACAAATTGCAGCACCTGGAGTCTTGAAACCTACGAGTAGTTCTGATTGAAGTGTTTAAAGTCTTGAATGGATTGTGTAAGTTCAATACCGACGGCATCGATCCGCTATGCCCAAAAGACACTCATGAGGAAAGATGGCTGCTAGATAAATGTGCGGAAATTTGATCAGCCAACGGGTAGTTAATGGGAAGAATAAACATCCATCTTGTTCTGTGGACGTGGGTAGTTTGAATAAATTTAAGGAAGAACTAGGAGTTGAACAGGTGATGTGGGAGGTGTTTGTTTTGGGAGGGGTGACTACGTATAAGCTTGCTGTATTGATAATTTGCTACTACTGAGACTGATCTCTCGTGACACATGCCGAGACATAATCGTAAGTTCACTTTGCAAAGTCTCCTCCCACATTTGTTAGTGGATATAAAGACAGAAGCGAAAAATGCATAGAAGATGCTGGTTGAGACTTGTAGTGATGTTTTTCTGCTACTGTGTCATTTTTTGCTGCATAACAATGAAGATCAACTTCAGGGCCTTGCGAGTTAGTACGGAATCCACACTGTTCTTCACAAAGATGTTTCATTAATAGTGCAAGGGTTTTAAATTTCAAACAAAGAGAAATAGGTTTATTGAATTTAATACAGATTCTTATTTAGGTGCATCATCATCGTCTTTGAATTCAAAACAATCTCTATATTGTAGGAGAATTCGATTATAAAATTGTAGAATAAGTATGATTAACTGGGGAATACAGTTTGGCCTTTCGCTTTTTTTTCCGCTTCGGTTAGTGAAACTATCTCGTCTTTTCCGGAGCAGCGAATAAGAAACTTACACTAAACGTGTAGTCAAGGCATTCACACAAAACCAGTTTAGAAAAGGGTGTTTATCTTTTTTTTTTCTTTTTATGCTTTGCGTTCACACAGCTCACTCCGCAGATTGGATACGGCTGTAGCCAGAGCGCGAGCACTGTAAGACAGATGCAGTTTCTATCTCACTAATTGAAACGGATGGGAATTTAGAAAGTTTTCTATGTCGTGTACTGAACCGTATTAGATTGGTACTGCCGTCGTTGCACCCCAGATAGACGAAGATAAGCGTGACCTTTCTCTATTGCTATTCGATAATGGGTTAGTTTGAAGTCCCTAACACACGACAGATCTTTTATTTTTTCTTTATGGGGATTAGGCTTAAGATAAGGAAACTTTAGATGTTCGGTAAGGAAATCTATCAAAAGTACATTGAGGGGGTTGCCACGTATTTATTATTAAACTATGAAAACCACGAAACTTATAATATTTGTTGAGAGAGATAACAGAAAAATATGTTAAGTGAAATGTATCGAGTACGTGAATTGGAGAGCGGGGGATGGGGGACACAATAGCTCGCATATTTTACACTACCGTGGAATACATTCCACATTCGAGGTTGGCATTCGAGGTGAGCGGACGCGCTTAGACAGGGCTCCTCAGTTAAGTGGTTTACTTTTGGATAGTGCTTTTAAATATTTGATTTATTTAGATATTGTTGGATTATTTTGTTATAGGTTTTCCTGTAACTGTTTGATTTTAATAATATTATAGATATAATTTTTTAAAGTTACTTTCATTGATATTTATTTAATTTTATAATGGTAGTTACGAGATCTGCCTTAAACACGTCACAGGGTATCGTGACTCACACGGAAATAGCAGATGGCGATTTACGGGTGAGTCATGATTTAATCCGTTGTGGAACCTGTGGAATGTTTTCCAAGGTCGACCTGGTGACTAATCCTACCTCACCTGGGGATTCTTTTCTTTGTGATCGATGTAAGGAGTGCACCGATCTTAAATTACAATTTGGTGCACTGAGGGAACAATTTGAGTCCCTGAAAAAACGAGTGCTTGCCCTCGAAAATAATGCATCTGGGAGCTCGTCAGGGACTCAAAACTCCAGCAATCTACCAAGTGATGCACACCCGATTCGAGCCTCTAAACAGAAAAACCAAGTGCAAACTACTCTGGTTAAAAAGGACATTGTATTATTAGGAGACTCCATTGTCAGGGAAACGGGGAATATTTTTTGTAATAAAGATAGGTGGAGGAGAACCAGGGTATGTCTGCCGGGAGCAACTATTGATGATGTCACCAACAGACTGTCAGATTTTAAAGGGGGTAAAGAAAATATTATTATTCATGTGGGGACAAACGATATTAAACGTACACGATCTGACGATTTGTTGGAAAAATACAGAACCATGCTGAGGAAATGTCGCGAGCTAGGCCATAATGTCTATGTGTCTGCAATTCTGCCCAGACACGATAGGAGGGATTATATGTTAAGAGCCTTGTGGATTAACTCAAGACTTGAAGGAATCTGCAAGGCTTTAGGGGGTAAATTTCTATCAGCATGGCCCACACTTGTAGGTAGAAGGAATTTGTTTTGTAGAGATGGGATACACTTAAACAAAGGTGGTGCAAATGTTTTTGCCAGTATTATTCAGGATACCTTAAAGGTTCAGGGAAACTGCTAGTTAGGGGGGATGTGGGTAATACTGACACGCGTTTATCTGATAATATTGGTCAAAGTAACTCTTGCACATACCTCAAGAGTTCTTATCTGTTACCCCAACTGGACGTATTATCTAGATGTTCTGGGGGCACAAACGTTTCACGTGGGCGGGTAGCTAATGCCAGGGAAGAGAGCCTAAAAAACTTCAAGGGTTGTGTTAGGGTTGTTAAATATACAAGAACAGTAAATCGTAATTGTTTATACAGTAACGTTAGAAGTGTCGTCAATAAAATGAGCGAATTCGAACTGCTGGTTAAAACAAGTAACGCGGACATAATAGGGCTTACAGAGACGTGGTGCCACCCGGAAATTGGGGATGATGAGTTTCAGTACGGCTTGTATAATGTATTTAGGAAGGATAGGTTAGATAGAAGGGGTGGTGGGGTAATGCTTCTTATCAGAAGCAGCCTGAGTGCGACGATAGCTTTCCCGGATTCAGACGTTTCACATGCTAGTATAGAGTCTGTATGGTGTGAGATAGTTGGAAACAAAAGTATAATGCGAGTAGGAGTAATCTACAGACCAGGTGATTGTGAAGATTATGACAAAAGCCTCTACATGCAAATGGAATGGGCAAGTAAGCGTCAATGCCTTATTATGGGTGATTTCAATTTGCCTCTAATTGATTGGAGTAAATGGGAAGGAAACTCGACATGGGGAACAAAATTTTTAAATCAACTAGATGACTGTTATTTGTATCAACATGTCAGGGAAAATACTAGAGAAAAGAATATCCTAGACCTCATCATCACACATGAATCAGAAGACATAACAGGGCTGACAGTAGAGGAACCAGTAGCAGGAAGTGATCACGGAGTTCTACGGTGGATGATGACGAGAGAGGTAGCAGAAGTAAAAGGCAAAGGAATGGGTTTTAATTTCAGAAAAGGAAATTACGATGCCTTAAGGTACTACATGGCCTCTATTAACTGGGTAGATATCGCGCAGAGAATGAATACGATTGAACTGTGGTACGCTTTTAAAACATTAATCACAGATGCCTTGAATGCGTATATACCATTAAAAAAATACTCCACGAGAAGGGTTCCAAGTTGGATGACTAGTGAAGTTGCCGCATTACTTGAGCAGAAAAAAGGTGGCATGGAAAGGTTACAGAACAATAAAAAGTACTGAAGCCTATAACAGCTACAAGGTGATGTGTAATAGAGCTACAGAAAAAGTTCGACAGGCAAAGGCAGTTTATGAGAAATCACTAGCAAACAGAGCAAAGAGGGGGGATAAAGAATTCTTCACATATATAAATGCCAAGAAGAGCAGGACAAACCAGATCGGACCTTTATGTAAGGGAAAGGGGATAGTAATAAATACACCAGCTGCCGTTGCAGATGAACTCAACAGTTATTTTGCATCGATATTTACAAATGAAAAGCCTTTTGTGGCAAAGGGAAATTGTGGGAGCGAAGTTAAAAAATATGTAATTAATGATATTGAAATTTCCCAAGATTATTTAATGAAAAAACTTTCGAGCCTACAGACCAGTAAGGCTCCTGGAGTTGATGGAATATACCCTATAATCTTAAGAGAGGCGGCAAGCGAGTGCATTGAACCATTGAGGCTAATTATGCGAGCATCACTAGACTCTGGGGAAATTCCCTTGGATTGGAAAAGTGCAAATGTATCTCCCATACATAAGGGTGGCTCTAAAAGTGAAGTTGGAAATTATCGACCTGTCAGTCTGACTTCAGTAGTAGGGAAAATCATGGAGGCAATGATCAAGGGTGGAATTCAGGATCATTTGGATCGAATTGAAATTCTCAAGGATACTCAGCATGGTTTCGTAAAGGGAAAATCATGTTTAACAAATCTGGTTCGCTATTTCGAAAGGGTCACTCACGAGCTGGATTTAGGGAATAATTTCGACATTGTTTATTTAGATTTCAGCAAAGCTTTTGACTCAGTCCCACATGAGCGGTTGCTTTATAAGCTGGAACAGGTTGGAATCACTGGGAAAATCCTTAGATGGATAGAAGGATGGCTTCAGGGCAGGAGGCAGAGGGTTGTGATAAATGGCTATTCCTCAGATTGGGTTGATGTAAGAAGTGGGGTTCCCCAAGGATCAGTATTAGGACCACTGTTGTTTTTAATTTTCATAAACGACATTGATGAAGGGATAGAGGGCGTGATGTTTAAATTTGCAGATGATGTTAAAATTGGGAGAGTAGTTAATGATCACTGTCAAGCTGAGCTTCTTCAGCGAGACCTAGATAGACTTCAGGAATGGTCAGAAAAATGGCAGCTGTGCTTTAATCCAACAAAGTGTAAGGTATTACACCTGGGAAACAGTAATCCCAAAAAAACTTATTCACTTGGTGGAGTTCAACTAAAGCCAGTACTGGAGGAAAGGGACTTGGGTGTTACGATACGGTCAGACATGAAATTCTCTGAGCATTGTAAACAGGTTGCAAGGAAGGCCCATGGTGTCCTATCAATGATCTATCGAACTTTTGCAAGTAGAGATAGGGACGTGATAATCCCATTATATAAGGCTTATGTTAGACCACACTTGGAATACTGTGTTCAAGTATGGAGACCGCACCTAAAGAAAGACATCGAGCTTCCTGAAAGGGTAACTCGCCTGGTGAGATCGGCAAAAGGGCGTCCTTATGAAGAAAGACTTCGAATATGTGGGTTGCAGAGTTTGGAAACTAGACACCTTAGAGGAGATTTGATTGAGGTGTTTAAGGCTCTGAGAGGCATCAGTAAAATGAATGAGGGCAACATTTTCAAGATTATAAATGATGCTAGAACTAGGGGACATAAATTCAAGTTACGGGGGGAAATGTTTAGATTGGATTGCAGGAAGTTCTATTTTAGCCAGCGAGTTATAAATTACTGGAATAAGTTGCCTTCATGGGTGGTAGAGGCCGAGAGTTTGGTGAAATTCAAAGGTCATCTGGATAGTACTTTCGGGTAAGGGAAGCACATAGGATGATAGGTTTAATTTCCTTTTTATTATTTTTTATTTTATTAATTATTATTATTTAGTTATTTATTTTTATTTTTTTGTTTTTATCATTGTTTTGTTCGGATTTATTTTTTTATTTATTTATTTTTTTATTTTTTATTTTTTTTTGGCTGGTGCAGCATAAGCCATAGGCTTTCTTGCACCATGCGGCCGTTACTAATACTAATACTATTATCTCAGATACATTAACTTTGGTAGAGTAAAGAATCAGTTGAAATGTATCTTTAATACTAGAATAGGATGGTGAAATTTTGCATATAAAACTCTGGTGAAAGTTTCAGGTTTTTCTTTCCATATAAATTAAATTCTGGTTAGTACACCACACCATACAGTGATGCTGCCTGACCTTAGCTACCTCTATGCTTATTCAAAATAGCCCTTTCCACTTCTAAAGAAGAATATCGAAACTGTTAATACACTATGAAAAAGGTAACCTTTTTCAACGAAAGTTTTATTAATACGATATTTAAACGCATTAATTAACGTCAATTAGGCTTTAATGACACTATCCTCATCGACACACTCCAAACCAACGTTTGATAAGACTTTCAAGGTCATCTTAAAGGTGTTCGGTGACGTTGGAGTCTGAGCAGGTAGCCTTTGTCTCCAGATCAACTCACTGCAGACTTAACACTCTGGCATGGTGCGTCCCGATACTTTTGTCTATATGGTGTATTTTATATTAACGTAATCCGTTGTTTTGATTCAAATAATTCGAACTGTCTTGGTGGAGAAACCATTCTTATTTTGCATTCCATTTTCCCTCATTTAAAAATAACTTTCTTTCATATTTAATATTTTTTTGAAGATGGATATAAGATTGCCCGTGGATCTTAAGAAATATGGCACGCTGGTCTCAGCTTTTCCACTAGCTGTAATGCATTAATATTGTACAAACTTTAATAGTTAGTCTGATTTTCTGCTAATGCAGAAGTTCAAGTCCCTCTGGTCTATCCATCTCCTCAAAAGAAAAGCGAAATGTATCTAGCAATTTATGAATTTGTTCTTAATAAATAGACTTAACTTTTTCCTTTATAAAAAAGAACCACCCTTCAGATAATCCTCGTACTCATTAGTTTTATGAAATATGATTCCTTGTGTCGGTGTTCTTAAAAGCCTTATTTGAAAAACACTTTTACGACTCAGGTGGCTTACAAACATAAATGGGAAAATAATGGATAATTAATTTTCCACGAGAGTATTTATGCCAGTTAGTAAGATGTCCAGAGTTGCATAATGTGAAACATTAAAGTAACTCTGTCATCTTTATTAATGAAATATAAACTTAAGTAAATACTGTACAGCGAGAAGAAATTTAGAGTGCAGGGAAACTTTGAACTATAGCCTAGTAAAGACACTTCGTAAACATGGGGACATCGTAAAGTACCAGGTACCTACATTAAAATAAAAAGGTCCATAAAAGTTCTTAATGTTTATTGTTATGGCAATATTTAAGTATGTTCTGATGTTCCTTAAAAAGACGTATGAGACACAGAGAGAGAGAAAATGAATTGCTGTCATCAGCGGAATAAAATATACAGCATTATCCAAAATGGTGCTTTTTATGGATGGGATCACGCGATAGAGGGAGCTGTACGTTGAATTTTTACTGCTTTTTATAGAATGGAAAAACTGTGACGTATAGACACAAGATTTTAAGCTTTTTTAAATCTGAGTTTTGGTATTTGCAGTTGCATCCCTAGTGGTATGTCCATGATTCTGCTCAGATCTGATAACCGACTTTGGTTTGGAGAATAGATGAGAAGATAGACCAGGTCCATCCAAGATGATGCCAGCGTCCTCAAGGACAACACAACCAAAGATGTGTGTTGTCCAGGGTGATGGCCAACATACATCTTTGGTTGTGTTGCTCGAGTCAAGCTTTATATCCATCCTTTCAATTACCAGTTTGATAACCGTCAATAAAATTAAATAGCTCATAATTTGATTTCATTATTTAATATTTTTTTTAGGTTTAAAAGGTTCAATACATGATGGATAGGAATCTAGACATCAAATTCGCCTGTTAGTTGTAGTAAGCTGGAACTATTCTAGTTTTTTCATCCGCTATGGATTTGAGCAGCTTTGTGTGATCATCAAAACTTCCAAGCTTTTAGACAATTAGAACTCGCACCTATTTTTCAAACGGAGCTTCCGAAACAGCACTTTTACAAAATGTTGGACAGTTTCAAACATCATTTAATAAGCATACTAGAAACATGACACGGGGGTAGTCATAGCAACGAAGCATCCTTCGTGTTCGCTCTCCTTTTGTTGTTTTAACGCCCCGCTTCGACCATGAATGAACCGAATTCTTTTGCTTATCTGTTTCTTAATGGAATTATTTAAAGTTTGTCTAGAGAAAAAAAAAGGAAAATCAATTGCCTACAGGCAGAGTGAAGTTTTTCTTTTTTTTTTCCATTGAAAACTGCAGAAGCTGCTTTTTCTCATTCGGTCTTTAATGATTATAGTAAGAAAAAGAAAATCTTATATCCGAATGGAGGTGAAATGACAGAGACACTGTTGGCAACTTCCCAAATTAAAAGTATTAGAGACGTTTCGTGAAAATGAGGGTCCTTTTAATGAAACGTTTCTTTTTTAACAATAGAAGTTCCGGCAAAATATTGGAGTTGGACTGACCTTTATGACGTCAATATACGATATTTTTTATTGGTTACTATTATTAATTTCTTTTTTTTTAATATGCAAGAGTCGGTTATGTAAATTAACACTTAAGTGACGAGCTGTTTTAAATAAATACTATGATTTATCATACTCAGCATTTTCTTTCTTCAAATTACTTTGTATCAGACTTCTCCATTGATTTTTTCATCCACGTGGTCACTGCAGCTTTCATTTCTCGGTCGCATGCTTTTTGGAGAGAAATGAATATCGAGCTTAATACTTTCATTTGTAGAAGGGGGTTTTAATATTTATCAAATTCGAATTTTCTAGGAAGACAAATAACTCCCAAGACATAACGAATTAATCTTACAGGTTTGGGCAAACGTATTTTCCCCGCATTATTCGATAACTGCTTTTTTTTTTTTGGTTGGAATATTTGCGAAATCCTATTTTTCAAATCTCCTTTTTTCTTTTACAGCCAGTGATCAAAAACGTTCTCAATTTCGCTCAGTCTCTGGTAATGGGATACTTTAATTTACAATAAAATCCCTGGCTGTTGTTGTCATTTACGGGCAGCGATAAAAAGCGAAATCAATTTATCGAGATATGATGTGGCTTCCGTAGAAGGCTACCAACACTCTTTGCAAAGTAATTTGTCAGAGAGAGGCTTACATCTGGACATAGAACTAAGCCCGCAATATTTCTTGTGTACGGAAACTAAAGCAATGTGATCGGTTGTAATAATAGCTTTTCGCTCTCCTCGGCTCCGGTTTGAAATTATAGCTTTCCAAGAAATGCGAGTTGTCTATCAAGCAGGCTTAATTTCTTAACACTAGAAGATGCAGGTAATGGCATGGTAAGGACCGGAAGAATTTGAAGGGAAGGTACATTGTATAATGATTATATTCTTAATGTTTTTATCTTTTGTGATCAACAGCGTTGTATATCTTTCATCGCACTTTTAATTCCACCTTCAACGTTGTTGTCATCTTGTTAGTTAGGTTACCCGGGTTTCTTAAATATCTTCTATAGATATCATGTCAACTTATGTCCTTTAAATTTTTGTCACATCTACTGCAAAAGTTTGACCAATTCGTCAAAGGCTTAGAAGGTAATTTCGATTCCTTAAAAATAAATATTGGTTATTATATTTCAAGAGATTAACAGTAGCTGTAACCCCTGAATAACTCTCTCTGTGGTACTGCTTGTCATCATGCGAAATTTGGTTGAAATTGGTAAATAACTAAATACAAATGGTCGGCCACTCTGATTCAAAATGGCCGACCTTGAAACAAAATCCTTCGAATACGTTGCATTACCATCAGAGGAAGAAATGAAAGTATCTTGATAAAGAAATTAAGGAAATTGAGCAAATAAGGTGATAGGATTTTCCCCTTATCTCCCTTTTTAATGCAATCACAAGCGAATTCCTAAACTGTATTCGTTTTGAATGAAAGTTAACCAAATATTGTTCGCAGATGAGAGTTTTCCATTTTTTTTTAAATCCAAGCCATCATTACGTTGTCTGTTTATGGAAGGGGTTCTCTCCCTCGAAAATCACCACGATTCCATGAATTTGTATTAAACAGTTTCCAAATGTTTAATGAGTTTGAATTGCAAATATCATTCTTCATATTTTGAAGATTCGCTGCGTTTATTTATTCCATCTTCTATTATGCAAATGAAATGAAAATCTGAATACTAGATGTCTTAAGGTGAAGTAATTAATAGTTTTTGTTTGGGCACAGCTTTTCTTTACGAATAATTAGTGTTTTTATCCGTCTTTGATTTCTTATTAATTTTTTTCACATCCTTTGTTGTGTGCGATCGATTTGAAGGTGTACACTTGAGTGTATGTTAACGAATGAATTTTAATGTCACGTCGAGATAAGAGAAAGGATGTTTTTCAATCATCCTTTGTGTTTTATAAAGGTCTCTCTACGACAAAATATGCATTTATTAAAGATAAAATGCATTAAGATGTGGTCTGTTAAGATACGCTGCTGTGTTTTGAAACTTTTAATATCTTTAAAACTCAATTTATCTTTCTCTAAATGCTTTAAAAGCTCTGCAAACGTGAAAGAAATAAAAATGCAGTGGATTCCTCATTATCCTTGTTTTTATTATATTTTCCGTGGTAATGGATTAAACGAAAAAGAAAGAATGGTTTCTTTGTGCCCCCTGATGGTAATGCTACGTATTCGAAACATTGTACCCCAAATAGTGGTAGGATTTAAGTCTCCTCAATATATCATGACCTTTGTTTTCTCAGAACTCAGTTGCTTTCAGAGAATCACCCTATTTACTTTCCCCAGACATTCTAAAATGTCTTAAAAGATAACCTATGGAAAAGACAATTAGAAAAAAAGTTAAAGAAACAATGCACTTATTCGTTCTACGCTGCTAAGATTTCTAGTCATTTCTTAGACTGCAAATGTTCGTAGACTTACTTTCAGGATGCTCGAAATATGACAAGATTAAAGAAAGCATTGCATTCATTTGGGAATAGCTTCTTAAGACGACGTGGTTCTTTTTTTCTTGTTTTTTCCCTCTAGGCCGTTATTCTTGATGATTCCTACGAATCATCCACTGTTAGTCTTGGCAGCAATAAAAACAAGCATCTCTCCATCTTCTTTGGCTCAGTGTTAATCGGATTACTGACATACTCCTAGATAAATGCTGTCGTAAAACCTTACTCGAAGTATAAGACAGACAAACACGCCAAGGAAGTATATGTTCTTAAAATCTTAAGTCTTTGAGAAATCCCGAGAGCGCAGAACAGAATAAAAGTCGCGATCTATAACCGCTTAAGAAAACCCCCTTTTTTCTGCGTCTACTTAACTGGAGATATTCTGTAGTTTTTTTTTTTTTGTCTCAGCTAGTAACAATAAATATATTATTACTGCTAATTCTGTGTTATAATGAGAGCATAGATGCATTAAAATAAACAATCTTTAGGTCTCAGAAAAAGAAGAAATTCTTTTTCTGAGAAAAGCTGTTTTAACAGTATTTTGTTGAAGTTTTGTTATAAGCAGCAATCTGTGATAAATCACTGTTAATCTTGTGAAAGACTGTCAGTCACAGGTATAGAATACTATGTGTATTTATGCCTAAGCTATAGAGATCCTGTTCTCTGTAATAGTGTTAGAAACGGGTTCAATACTATTCATTAAAACAACTTTCCAATTAAGGAGATAAACTATGAGTCTGTCCATGCATACAGAATTCAATTTCTAAATCCTATTTAGGATCTTAATAATATTTTATTGCTCACTTCTGAAGCAATTTAGTCTCCTTGCTGATCCAGTAGAGTAGTACATCAGAAAATCAATATTTGTTTTTTTTTTCGATTGGTTCTACTGAAGGTCCAATGAAATTCGGAATGTAGGATAAATGTACTTTTTGTATATTCTGGACAGTACAGGAATATGTAAGCTGTTTGCTTCAAAAGAAGTGTTAGAATTTGCATAACTTCGTAAATTGTTCGCATCTCTACTGGTAGTTGTGTTTTCTTTGAAATAAACCGCGGCCTGCATTTCCAGGAGCTGTTTGTCACTTACAGACCTGCTTTCATTCTTTATACAGGTGTTGAAAAGATAAAAATTCCAAGACCACAAGTGAACCAACATTATTGAGAATGAAGATTAGATGATAGAAGTTTTCGAACACATGTTTACATAGAAATTATGTAAATTGTCCACTTGGCTTTTAGTATGATGGTGAACAGCGTTTTCTGTGGTTAGTTTTGTACCATAACGTGGGATTCTCTTATGTTTTCCGAATTCGAACTAAAAAAAGTAGAAGCGAGAAAAGTCGCGCTAAAAGTAACATCTTTTGCATCACCAAGAAGTCCATCTATTGTAATAAGTTATTTGTTTGCATAAAGTTTATTTTATATTTTAAATGAGTTGTTATAATGGACGAATTTTTTGCATTTTAAAGAGGAAGTTTGGTGTTACCCCTGTATAGGTTGTTTAACGGCAGTACTTACATGTACTGCTAAGTAGCATCTCTAGGTTTTATTGTCAGTGTGCCCGAGAAAAGAAAATATATTTCTGAAGAAATTAAATTAGAATGACTATTAGATATACAATATTAAAATTTTAAATAAATTAATTTATTATTGCAAAATAGAGTTTCTAAATATTTGAAAAATATAATACTTATTGTTAGTAGAAAACCAAGTTAAAATGTATTTAATAATTATAAATTTATCGATTTCTAATACTATAGGCAGTTGTATTTTATTCTTTACATATTACGCACTGTTGCGAAAGAGGACCTTGATGGTCCATTTTCTCTGAAAGCCTTTTAAGTTGATCACCTTAAAGACAGATCTTCGGCGTGATTCATGTACTTGAAATGTTTCTAAAGAGTAGAACTCTCATAAATCAGACCACATTTAAAGTTGTCTATCAGGATTGTATGCTGATCTCAGCAGTAAAAATCTTTCCACGAAGTTTTTGCTTTCTTGGAAATTAGCCAGAGGCCTGGTTAGGACTTAAATTGTCTGATGATGAGTTTGATCTTTCTCAAGTTGGATGAAGTCATTACAACCGAACTTTAAACTCAACAGCTTTCTGATATATTTTAGATGACGCCATTTTGTGGTATGCACGGTTATCCTCATATTTTTTAACGATAAACATCATGATATTATGGGTAAAAAAGAAAAGGTTAGAAAATCTTTGACATTCTTTTAGTATTTATGAACAAGTTCTATGACCTTTCAAGGGGTTTTTCCTAAGTCTTTTTTTAACAGGGGTATATTTATTACAAAATGGAAAATTCCCGTTTTCTAAAACATTTAAAAATTAGTAATGATATAGGAGTAATTAAGGCGAGAAGAAAAGAATACGTTACTTGCATTCTTTTCTTCATTTATTATAGAGAAAATTCAGTCTTAAGTGTTGCTTCACCCTCCTACGTATCGACTAAGCTCAGAGTGATTTTCACATATTCTAGCTACTGAGAGAGGCACTCAGAGGACGCCATTTCTCGTCAAATGAAGAGTTCAGAGTGGAAGTGTACGAATAGCTCTGAGATCAGAGAAAAGATCCCTTCTCTCGAGAATATAGCTATTAATTCCGTACTGTATAAAGTGTAGTGCATGAACCTCCATTTTGAAACCATACAATAGTAAACAGAAGGAAACAGTTTATTTGAGATGACTTCAAGATGAGAATAACCGTCTAAGATTCAATTATTTACTCCAGTGAACTAATATAATAAGTAGGAATTTATATACTGTTCTCCTTTTGTGTTCGTCATCTGCATTATTAGTATTAAACATAAGTTCAGTTTATTCATACCTAAAAGACATTCCAGCTTTACCAAGAAAGGTAATGAAATACTCAGAAAACTATTCGGCTTACGTAGTTTAAGCTGAGCTTTATGGTAAATAATTTAAAGTAGTTAAGTAGGTAGTAATAAGCAGACACCGAGAGTAAATAAACAGGGACACACAATTGTGCAAGACTTTAAACCACTATCCTAAAGTTGTACATTACGTTAATGATCATTTATGAAGAAATAAAGAGTATCCATAAACTCAGAATAACGCTTAATGCATCTTTTATAATGGTTCTTAATGGCCAATAATTTACCGACAACATGCATGTCTGGGTTTGCGAAAAGGACAAGCTAACACAGTTTATTCTCAGAGCTTATATTCTGGTTATGGTAAGAAAATGTTGTTATTAAGAATAATCCAAAAGATGTCTGGTTTAATTATCTGTTTCCTGAACAGCAGTGAGGTAATGCAGGTTGCATAAAAGCGGATTTGTAAATCGATCTGCTGTCAGTGCTTTGGGACATTGGCGAAATTGCTGTCTATGGATGGGAATGCAGCCACATTACAAGCATCTGTGACGCCATATTTCACTGCTCTGCATTAGTGAGAGAGAAACTCCGAGAAGAAAAACAGAATTCAGCAGTTTTCCTGTTTTCTGCAAATGGGAACCGAATATGAGACCATTTTATCGATAGTGTAATGTACGTATTGGTTTCAAGGGAATAGACTTTGCTGTGGACGTATCACAACTACAGTCCTGTGATGTAATGAAGATAAGTTCTTCTCGAGACATCCTCATAAGAAGATCTACTCTCTCCTTCCTTTCATAGTATATTTAGAAAGTGTCGTCTAACGTCTACAACATCAGAACGAGTTAAGAAAAAAATAATTCTTTAATAACCAATTACGCAGTCATGTCTATTGGACTGTTATTTTACGATTTGCGGTCACTAAATTAAAGAAATAGCAACATATACCTCAGATTGTAGTATGCTGTCAACACTTTCGTAATGTACTTTAATTTTTTTCTGGATTTTTATAACAGTTGGAATATAGCATGTATTATTCACGTACATTCCTCCAGTAATCCGTGTAAATAAACAATACGTATTATACTTGTATATGTTTGCATGTTTTTAAATTAATTATAATTTCTGGATTTCCATCTGCCCAATTTTAATGAAATTTGTGTTGGTCAACAAATCTTTCTAAAAGAGCCAAATATAAACTTTCATTAAATTCTATCCATTGGGAGGCGAGTTACATGGTGATAAAAATAGTTTCTTATGCATGTATTTCCAAACTCACCTAATGTACCGCAAGAATCAGAATTCTGCAGATAAATACGGAATATCTGTAAAGGATCTAAAGTTAAAGCAAATCGGGAAAAAAAAAGAAATTTTATTTGCATAAAGGCAGAGAAAAATAAGTTGACTTTAGGGTTAACACCGTTACTTTAGAGAAGGTCCGGGGCGTATGCCTCGTCAATTTTCTTATATTGTGGCCCGACTACAATTCCCCAAGACGTCCGAGAAAATTCTTCGGCTGTTGAAAAGATGCACGTGCTACTGGAATGTGGAACCAGAGATTCTGTGACCAAAAAGGGGTTACATCGATCCCGAAAAGCAATAATATAGCTACGCCACCCACATCGGCTAAGATTCAACAAATCTGTTTGTTGAATCTTACCCATTCCCTCGACTAAGGCCGTTTCTATGGCAACAGCGCACATATTTTCGACACGTGCAAATACTTAGAAGCAGTATCAGATGTCTCGCATATCACTACGATGCATAGAATTATGTCCGAAGCCCATAAACTGAGAAGAGTGAACACGCTCGTGGGGGGCAGAGGGGGTGGAAAGAGAGAAAGGTGATGGGTTCGCTAATTCCCATATAAATTAGGCCGACAATATACACAGCCAACCTTCTCTTATTCCCCTCCCCCCATCCGAAACAGGCAGCGTAAGGTCAGAGAAGATAGACGACTAACGTATGCAGCTACAGTCGGGACAAATTAACTTTCTCTCAGATTTACAGCAGCAATTAACAAACGGGATTTAACAGCATTTGTTAAACAAACTTCAGCTCATTGTTTCTCGGGGAAGATTCACATAATCATTTCACAGAGCACTTGGCTGCAGTTCCCCTTCCTGTTAGTAATTCGTTTAATTGTACGTTCTCTTTATTACAGAATGTTTCCATTTCGATTTCCTCTTCCCTTTCACATTCCAGAAGAGAAAAGTTATTTTCTAACGTTACTTTATGTTTACATTTTTTTAAAATTAAAGTTGCTGTTTATTTGTATTTAAAATCTAATTATACTGATAATAAAGTATTTTTTAGTGCAACTTCTGGAAATACTACTGAGGGGGCGCTTTTTACATTGAATGACGTCATTATTTTTATTTAAAATCTAATTATACTGACAATAAAGTATTTATATTTTTTTTCCGTGCAACATCTGACAATACTACTGAGAGGGCGCTTTGTACATTGAATGACGTCACTGCAGAGTTAGGTGCTGTATTGTTTTTATACGAATTGTTATGAGTTTTAGTGATAGAAGCAAGCATTTTACATTTTTAATGAAATACCTATTACATAAAATACTTATTACTAAAGTGGTCTGATCATATTGGAATGGAGAAAGTTTCATTCAGTCTATTAAGCGAATATAATTAGTATTTAACGAAGTAATGCATTAATGACCACGTTTATCTTCAAAAACAGTTTTAGCTGACTAATATGTGGTGCATAATGGACTATTCGTTTGTGAAAGGGTTAAGCGTAATTATGCTTTTTCACCACGCTTGGGAAATCAGTTCGTCACGTTGGTAGAAAAACAAAGAACTTTTCCAGCTTAACTGGGTTAGCTAATAAAATTAAAACTGTTATTTTTTATTTGATTACCAGACTTTAGTTTCTTTCGTGATTCAAGCCGATTTGTTCTTTCTAGTTACTGCACATCAGGTGTGTCGGCGTGATAGCCTTTACCACGAAGAGGGTGTGGCTTCTTTATAATCACATTTCAAATCGTTCTAAGAGAGTAATGAATGCGTGTGTTTTCCACCCTTTTGTTTTGTTTTAATCGTTGTAATCTGAGCGCGGTTTGAAAAGAGTCGGAGAGGGAGGGCGGATGTGTATCATTTATCTTTTAAAGTGCGATGAATGCATGACTAAGGGGAAATCGGTTAAAACATACGAAATCCATCTTTGCAGCGTTGGGTATTGTCTCAAAATGTACGCGTGGGAAATGCACCACGCCTTTACAACTTGTCCACACCCTTTTCAATGAATGCTTTCGTTTATTTCCCAGCCGATTGCAGAAAGGCAACACTAAGTCGCCATGACACATGTCTCAATGCATTTTTTTTTCTGAACCTCTTTAATGACTCGGATAATGCTAGATTAAGTTTTTCGTTTTCCTTCCCTCTGTTTTTGTTA
Organism: Mastigoproctus giganteus; assembly: GCF_048544385.1. Classification (NCBI taxonomy): domain Eukaryota; kingdom Metazoa; phylum Arthropoda; class Arachnida; order Uropygi; family Thelyphonidae; genus Mastigoproctus; species Mastigoproctus giganteus. Next base: position 41,218,652 of record NC_143588.1, read on the forward strand.
TGCCATTGTTTCTTTGTCTGCCTTTCGGTTTTTCTTCTTTCTCTCGCTTTTTTTTTTTTTTTTTTTTTTTTTTGTCATTCTTTTGGGCTCTCTAGTTTCTACTCTGCTCTTCGATCTCTCATTTTTTACTTTCTTAAATAAATTTTAAAATTCTCCACGATTTTTGGTTTTAGGATCCCTTTGGATATCTGTATAGGCTGCCACCCTGAGAGTTGATGCTGGAAGAAGTAAAAATATTGGACATTTCATTAGCCAAGTTTCCATTATTATATTCTCTCCAGAACGTGATGCTGCTTATGGTCATTCGAGAACTTCTCTGCTATTTTTAACATTACAAGGATATTCCTTTTTTTTTTTTCAATTATTCACGATATTTAAACAAAATGAGATAGGATTTATTAAGAAACAGGATATTCTTATTTCACGCAAATCTCTTTAACTGTATAGCAGCTGGACCTGTTCCCCAGTTCATGTGAAATCCGAATTAATTTAGTTAGCAACACTTTATCTCCTAGTTGTGATCGAAGCAATCTGTCCTTCTACCTTTCCCTGGCAGGATCTCGAGAAATGTTCCCCTGATCTTGCAATAACCCTCATGACAAGCCATTCACATGAATTACGTCAACGAACTGGAGAACATCATGTAGTTAAAGATATTTGCATATCCTTCTTCCTAAATGCCATGTGAATAGATTTTGCACATATTTTAAATAAGCAGAAAATGACCATGGGTTGAAGAATCATATTCAGAATCACGATATCTGTTCGCCTTATTACAACTCGTCAAGAGTTTATTCTGAAGTTACCAATTTTTTTGCCGAAGAATTAAAGGCATCATCCACCGAGGAAACTGCATGTTTCTATGTTTGCATAGACAGTGGAGAAGAAAACATAGCAGTAGCACCCATACAGCTGGTAACATTCACTGAATTTCTGTTGTTTCTTCACTACTGGAGGTGGCAAGTTATTCTCAGGAAAAGAGCATCTGGACAATGGTGTCTAAAGGCTCAGAGTTCATGAATGAGCTTCGTGGTTGAGTTAATCGATGATCCATTTTGGCTCTTTGGAGATTCTCAAGAAATCAAGGTCCAGTTGTTGGACTAGGCTAAGCCTGTCTACGATGTGTAGTCTGTTTATTGGACACAGGGAAGGGGGTGACCATTAGGATACACATGGGAATCCTCCAGTGGTAGAACTGTACTGGAGGATACATGTAACCAACTGTTACATGTTTAAATCAATGTGCTGTTCAGCCAGGGATACGGAAATACTAGGCAGAGATGGATCTCATTTTGGTATCGTCTCAGGGAGAAGACTACTATAATGGATTTAGTAGGATTTATCTTCATTCTACAAATGGCAATATATTCTGATAACTGAGGATATCAGAATATATATTGCCTGAGGTCGTGGTTAATTAGCTGAGTAATGATTTAGGGATCACCATGTGCCTGAATGGTTGTCAATAGCTTGATATTAGGACAGCTTATGAAGTTTGGCTTTAATTTGAGGAACTGTAGCAACAGCAGCACACCACCTTAAGAGACCTCTGCTGTTTTACGGCTGGTTAATGATATTCCAAAGTCACCGTCGATATTATAGTAATACTTAAGGAGGTGGAATAGCCTTTGGATGTTGATGAAATCAGAAGCAGCACTGATATTCAGATCAGTTATAGCTAGTTGAGTATTTGCCTCGAAGGAGGATGGTATTAGGTGTGGATGGATTTTTTGATGCATAACGGATCTGTGATGGAGGCTGGGAAGTATGTGGGTGTGAGCGCGGAAGAGGAGCTTTTTCAAGTACCTTTAGAAGCATAGAGGCAGTTTTATTGGCCGATCAACTCTTTGGGGATAGGTCTAATAAAATAACAGGAAACATGCCTTGGTTGAGGATAGCATTCTAGATATTGACAAGGGGATCTGTAATATAAGGACTTGCAGCCCCCACGATGAAATGGGGACGTCATCAAGTCTCATTGGTAGTGAAATCGAAAATCCTGATATTCATACAGAGGAAGAAAGGAGTTTATCACGGGTGTATTTAATCTTGATATGTAGTGCATTCATTCGACTGAAGTAATATTGTTCCATGGATTTGTGAGGTTGCAGAAAGGATGCTTTCCTTTGACTAATGTGGCATGCATGTATTGTTTGATTTCAACCGACCTTTTCCTATTAAAAATGACACGTACTTTTGAGAAGGCAATTCTAGCTTATATGAGGCATGATTTTTTTCCACGCTTTGTCCCTGTTAATTTTTTCTTGAAATGCTGTTGATATCTATGGTGTCAATCATGCATTGCTAAAATCATCGTCCTCCCCACGTCGGGTGGAGAAGACCCGAGTTCGAATCCCGTTGAGGGGAGGAATTTGCCATTTTTGCCAACGTGAATGAGTTAGTTTGTCTCAGGCAGCATAGTTTTTCGTCCAGCAAACAGACATATTATAACGGCGCAATATGGTCTAAATTGTTAATATACCTAAGACCCTGCAACAACCAACCAGCATAAGAGGTAATAAGGTTTGATTTGATTTGGTAGTTGTTGGCGCATCGGCTTCTGTGGCCATATTGCACCTCCCAAGGTTTTTGCAGTACTTTGATCCAAGCCCGAGGCGGGAATCGAACCCGCGACCTTTGGGTTGCCGGGCAGGTACTTAACCCACTCGGCTAGCCCGGTCGGCAGGTAATAAGGTTAAGCCATCTTGTCATGAGGGTTATTGCAAGATCAGGGGAACATTTCTCGAGGTCCTGCCAGGGAAAGATAGACAGATTGCTTCGATCACAACTAGGAAATAAAGTGTTGCTAATTAAATTGGAAGATATGTCTGGTAAAAGCAATGTTGAAGGAAATGACCAGAGCAACAAGTACTTTGACTTCAATCAAATAAAGCAAGATACCATGTTCTAAGACCAACAGAAATGCATATATAATAGCGTTATTTGGTTTTATCATCTTTTCATTAGATTTCGTCGCTTTGTTCAAAAAAACCTGTCTTGGGTTCACTTGTTTTGCATAGGTAAGCTAAATAAGCCGCTCAAACAGTGAACAGTAAGCGCAGCAGGTTTCTGACACAGGATCACAACAATTTGGTGAAATTTGGGAGAAAGTCCAAAAAAAAAGCGCCACGGACAAATTAGAGATTGAGATAGATACAACCTTGTTCACACATTTGGGGTGGTGGTTGTTCCTGAGATCATTAATGTATGCCGTATAGGTTAAGGGCAAGCATCCTTGGAGATTGTGTAGGGGTTGAATTGGAGTTCGAGTCTCTTACATGGGAAAACTGTGGCCCAGTGAGGCGTTTTCACCAGGGCCAGTTTTCGACGCTCTTGACTAAGGGATGGTATGAGAAGGATTAGCGTGAATTCTCCTTTCTGAGTGACCCAAGTTTTTCTTGTTTCCTAAACCTTTTATTTCATCGATTTTTTTATTTCTGATGCCTGTGTGACACACAAAAAGGTTTTTCTGGTCCTAATAGTTTCCTTTATATGGAATGTTTAGAATTTAAGCTCAGAATTCGCTGCAGTGTAAATTAACCAGATTTTATTCCTGGTCGTAACTCGTTACCAGAAGGCTGCTAGAAAATTAACCGTCCCAAGTGATTGAATCAGGTGTATTGTGTGTTGATCTTAACCTTGAAAGATTTCCAGATCTTACTGAACACTCACAGGCTTTAGCCAATCTTCTTTAACGGGTACATTAAGTTTGATTACTTCAGGAAGGTATTTTGTAGCGCGTAATTATAAATCACTAAAGAAAAATGTTCTCAGACTTATCTGTTCTTCTTCTATAATATCTATAAACGGAAAAGTTTCTCACGTAAGTGTATGATCAGTGGTAATTTTTCCACAGGAAATGGACACTTTAGGCTATGCACGAGCCATAAGCGTGTACCTGATACTAAATTATGGTGCAGAAGTGCTAAAACTGTAAGGAATGAACTGTACGACTGGAAGCTTCTGCAGGCCAACCGATAACGCACTTACGACGTTATTCCGTCACCATAAACCCGTCCCCCCCACCTTTACTGATCGTAGCTTACTAGAGAAAGAAAACGTCATTTGCCACGTTAGCACGTTCAAATCGATAAACGCTTAGACCCTTTTAGTTGTTTCTTGGCTATCCACTGTTCCAGTGGGAGCTTTTTACATTTGTTCAGCGGAAATGGCATCGCCCATACGAACAGAGGTCACAGCTGTTATGTTTGAACTTCAGTCTACTGCGCTGCAGGTGCCAACAATATCAGCCAAATGATTCTGGGAATTTCCCAACAGCAATCAGAGACCAAAGGAAAATGTATATTTACGATTGATTTGTTTGGAATGTTCCTGGACTCAACCCATTTATTTCCGGTAATGTGAGGCTCGCATTTAGTGTAATCTTGACGGTAATGGGAAGGAAGTTTAGGCAATGACTGTAATGTTCTTCCATTAATCATAGCTTTGTTAGATCAGTTCAAAGATGAGCTCAAAAAGGTGAGTTCCTATTGAATATTAACCGAGAAACATCTTGGTAATGACGTACATTTACCATGTAAGATGCAGCAACTGGGAAATTTGCGATGAAGTATCTGTTTACGATAAGAGAATTCATTTGTAGCGAGTGCTTAGACACCGCTTGAGGGAAAACGTTCACTTTTATCTGAATACAGGGAGAGGACAAATTATTAAGAACACTGTATTGATGCTGTTTGGACATCTGGGAACTTCCTTCCATCATTTAAAGCGTATCGAGACCAATATAAACAACGTTGGGTTTCATTGCATTTAATATCTCCTCTATCATCTTTATGGATGAAATTGCCAAATTAATTTCGCATTTAAAAGAACTGTTAATTGACTACAAGAAAAAAGGCGTTAGCAAAGTTTTAGACTTGAGTACAAATAAATGTATTTTAAAACAGATGGAGTTACAGTTAACAACCTGATGCTACCAGATCTGAGCTCAGTAAATCCCTCTATTCTTTTGAGTATTTGGAAGCAGTTGTCTTTTCGAAGATCTTTCGATAATGCCGCGCAATCTAAGAAGCTTATTTAAAAGTGTCTTAGGGGAAAGATATTTTATTAATGGTTTTAGTTGTAAAATTCTCCAGTCTTAGAGTAATTTTCCTAATGTTTTGTGAACTTTAGCATCTGAAAAGTTTGTATTTAAGTCTCCTGTTGTCTGCTAATTATGTTAAACCTCTTTTTCCCTTTAGTAATCCAAGAGACGTTTAAATGGGACCCCGAACTGTTTTTGTGTTCCAAGAGAAATAGGTTTATTCTGTAAGAAAGAACGTAACTCTCCAGTACCCTCTTCATTTGCATAACTCTTAAAAAACATTAATCCCTCGGTTTGGTCTTAATGTTCTCTACTTATTTCTTATGGCCGTCTCTGCAAACACCTTTAATCCTGTCTTGTCTATAAACTTTCAAATGAATCTCTTAGCTAATAGGTGGCTGTGTACCCAGTCAGCCCTTTGGAGTTTCTTACCAACCACTTGAGCAAACACACTAAAACAAATCTCAGTAACTTACGCGTAAAATGAACACAACTTGAAGTTATATTCGACGCCAAGTTCTGACCAGACAAGGAATGCTCTGTTCTCGTGAAAGTTTCACTTATGTAAGAAGTACTCGAGATCACGAGTATTTGCAGAAAAAAATTAAATTTTAGCTTTCTTGATAATGAAGATATAAAAACTTATGCTCCCTAGTAACTGCTTACAGGTAGGTTCTTTTAAATTAGCAAAAGACTGGTTATCTGTTAACGGGACGGAAAACTTTGATTTTTCATCCCTTTTTTGGCTTGCTCAGTGGCAGAGTAACATCTTCAGTACTCAGGATCTTAACGACAATGACTTGCCATCCTGAGATGACAAGTCATTGTAGTTAAGATGATTCTTTGAGATGGTGGGCTGTTGGGAGAGTCGCAGATGTCATCTTGGGACTATGGAAGCAGTTTCAGGAGACAGAAACCATTACAAGAGCTGGCCAAGATCGTCCGAGGGTTACGTGTAACAGCAGGACAGAACCGTAGGATGTTGTGTTATCAACCGGCTCTTGTGGTTGCTGCCTCCACAGGTGGATACATTTCCAACCGAACTATGTTAAGAAGGCTCAATTGTATTAGTATTAGTATTAGTATTAGTAACGGCCGTATGGTGCAAGAAAGCCTATGGCTTATGCTGCACCAGCCAAAAAAAAAAAAAAAAAAAAAAAAATCCGAACAAAACAATGATATAAACAAAAATTAAATAATAATAATTAACAAATAAATAAAAAATAAATAAAAAGGAAATTAATCCTATCATCCTATGCGCTTCCCTTACCCGAAAGTACTGTCCAGATGACCTTTGAATTTCCCCAAACTGTCGGCCTCTACCACCCATGAAGGCAACTTATTCCAATAATTTATAACTCGCTGGCTAAAATAAAACTTCCTGCAGTCCAATCTAAACATTTCCCCCCGTAACTTGAATTTATGTCCCCTAGTTTTAGCATCATTTATAATCTTGAAAATTTTGTCCTCATTCATTTTACTGATGCCTCTCAGAGCCTTAAACACCTCAATCAAATCTCCTCTAAGGTGTCTAGTTTCCAAACTCTGCAACCCACATATTCGAAGTCTTTCTTCATAAGGACGCCCTTTTGCCGATATCACCAGGCGAGTTACCCTTCTTTGCACCCTTTCAAGAAGCTCGATGTCTTTCTTTAGGTGCGGTCTCCATACTTGAACACAGTATTCCAAGTGTGGTCTAACATAAGCCTTATATAATGGGATTATCACGTCCCTATCTCTACTTGCAAAAGTTCGATAGATCATCGATAGGACACCATGGGCCTTCCTTGCAACCTGTTTACAATGCTCAGAGATTTTCATGTCTGACCGTATCGTAACACCCAAGTCCCTTTCCTCCAGTACTGGGTTTAGTTGAACTCCACCAAGTGAATAAGTTTTTTTGGGATTACTGTTTCCCAGGTGTAATACCTTACACTTTGTTGGATTAAAGCACAGCTGCCATTTTTCTGACCATTCTTGAAGTCTATCTAGGTCTCTCTGAAGAAGCTCAGCTTGACAGTGATCATTAACTACTCTACCAATTTTAACATCATCTGCAAATTTAGACATCACGCCCTCTATCCCTTCATCAATGTCGTTTATGAAAATTAAAAACAACAGTGGTCCTAATACTGATCCTTGGGGAACCCCACTTCTTACATCAACCCAATCTGAGGAATAGCCATTTATCACAACCCTCTGCCTCCTACCCTGAAGCCATCCTTCTATCCATCTAAGGATTTTCCCAGTGATTCCAACCTGTTCTAGCTTATAAAGCAACCGCTCATGTGGGACTGAGTCAAAAGCTTTGCTGAAATCTAAATAAACAATGTCGAAATTATTCCCTAAATCCAGCTCGTGAGTGACCCTTTCGAAATAGTGAACCAGATTTGTTAAACATGATTTTCCCTTTACAAAACCATGCTGAGTATCCTTGAGAATTTCAATTCGATCCAAATGATCCTGAATTCCACCCTTGATCATTGCCTCCATGATTTTCCCTACTACTGAAGTCAGACTGACAGGTCGATAATTTCCCACTTCACTTTTAGAGCCACCCTTATGTATGGGTGATACATTTGCACTTTTCCAATCCAAGGGAATCTCCCCAGAGTCTAGTGATGCTCGCATAACCAGCCTCAGTGGTTCAATGCACTCGCTTGCCGCCTCTCTCAAGATTATAGGGTATATTCCATCAACTCCAGGAGCCTTACTGGTCTGTAGGCTTGAAAGTTTTTTCATTAAATAATCTTGCGAAATTTCAACATCATTAATTACATATTTTTAACTTCGCTCCCACAATTTCCCATTACCATTTCAGGAGAGAAAACAAAGTCCATACTCCTTAAAGGCAGACTACAAATCACAAGACCACCTACAATAAAATTAAACTTTATGCCCATACGGCTGCACGCTGAAGTCAAGCTCCTAGGTATCTTCTTAGACTCGGGGTTTACCTTCCACCACCACCTAAAGTATCTAGCCAACAAAATTCAAAGGTACAGTGCTATGATAAGGCGGGTCAGCAGGGCAGACTGGGGGCTGAAGCACAAAGCTCTTACTCTGATATACCAAGCGGCATACGTGCCAATTGTCTGTTATGGTGCCTCCATCTGGTACCGAAAAGCCATCCTAGCAAGAAATAAACGTAAGCTGGATTCAATCCAGAGGTTCATGCTCCTTTCAATTTGCAGGGCATGCCGCACCGTCAGCACCCCTGCTCTGCAGGTATTAACTGGATGTCAGCCACTATACTTAGAAGTGGTTAAAAGAGGGCTTTTTTATCACTTAAGGAAGGGAGTTCCAACCCAACTGCTAAATTTTCAACTTGACACCACAAACGGCACCAGGTAGGAAAGACAACGGATAACCAAACATCTACAAGAGATATGGCAACATGACTGGGACACTACAACAAAAGGGGCCATCACAAAACGATTCCTTCCATCCATAAGTTCAACTCACCCAGAACCTCCACCCTGGTTTTCGCCTGGCCTCCATGTGACCTTTATCATCACCGGCCATGGATCCTTCCAACAAAAACTGACCGCCATGGGAATCGAGAATGACCCACGTTGCCACTGCGGCGAAGAGGAGTCCTGGGGGCACCTCATGTATGAGTGCCCCAGCTACGACAACATTAGGCTTAAATTCCTCACCACAATACAGAGAAACCCTCGCAATCAAGAATTCACTCTGCTACTCGAGGAACATACCTATAAGGCATTAACCACCTATGCGCAAGAAACATTTGCACTTAGGCGAGCTAAGATTGCAGAACTCAGAGCCCAAGAACTAAACCGGACCGGCGTGGGATAACTCTCCATTCCCCCGGAAAAAACGCAGACATAATTATGCAAACCCTAATAGGGTAGGATCCACTGCAGGCACCATCCAAGGTGCGGGATGCTGGCACTCCTCGGAGTGCGGGATTTAAAAGTCATCGCAAACCCGAAATGGGTAGGATATACTGCTGGCACCGATCTAGGTGCGGGATTGCTGGCACTGACCTCAGTGCGGGATCTACAGGCACTATGCCATTGACAATTACACAGGGGCACCTGTCCCCTGTGACTTTTAAACCCACACTCTTTCCTATACTTCGCCTAAATTAGGGTGGATTTATTCTCCCCTGTCAACCCACCCAAATTCATTCTCCCTCAAATCCTCTCTTTTTCTATGCTCCTCTCTCTCTCTTCCTTTTTTTTTTTTTTTAATCTGTTACTTTATTTTACTTAATTTTTTTAATTAATTTATTTTTTATTTTTTATTTTTATTATTATTTTTTTTTATTTAATTTTTTATTTCTTTTTATTTATTTATTTACTTATATTACTTTTTATTTTTATTTATTTTATTTATTTTTTATTTTATTTTTTATTATTATTATTTTTTTTTTTTTTATTTTTATTTTTTTTTTCTTTTTTTATTTTTTTTTTTTTTTTTTTGGCTCCGTCAGGAAGCTCAGGCAACCCTGGCGGAGGGCAGCCTGGCTCACCTCCCAGTGGTGGTGGCGGGCAACGTGGGGTTCCCTTAGGGGCCTTGCGGCTAAGCAGCCAGAGACAGAACACAGCACAACTCTGTCACAAACCAGACACCACACTTTTTCTGGCTTTTACAGAGATTCTGTAAATTCTTCACAAAGTACCATGGAGCAGATGTGGGAAACCACCGGTGGCGCCTTCCACAAAACACTATGCCACTATGCCACAAAAGGCTTTTCATTTGTAAATATCGATGCAAAATAACTGTTGAGTTCATCTGCAACGGCAGCTGGTGTATTTATTACTATCCCCTTTCCCTTACGTAAAGGTCCGATCTGGTTTGTCCTGCTCCTCTTGACATTTATATATGTGAAGAATTCTTTATCCCCCCTCTTTGCTCTGTTTGCTAGTGATTTCTCATAAACTGCCTTTGCCTGTCGAACCTTTTCTGTGGCTCTATTACACATCACCTTGTAGCTGTTATAGGCTTCAGTACTTTTTATTGCTCTGTAACTTTTCCATGCCACCTTTTTCTGCTCAAGTAATGTGGCAACTTCACTATTCATCCAACTTGGAACCCTTCTCGTGGAGTATTTTTTTAATGGTATATACGCATTCAAGGCATCTGTGATTAATGTTTTAAAAGCGTACCACAGTTCAATTGTATTCATTCTCTGCGCGATATCTACCCAGTTAATATAGGCCATGTAGTACCTTAAGGCATCATAATTTCCTTTTCTGAAATTAAAACCCATTCCTTTGCCTTTTACTTCTGCTACCTCTCTCGTCATCATCCACCGTAGAACTCCATGATCACTTCCTGCTACTGGTTCCTCTACTGTCAGCCCTGTTATGTCATCTGATTCATGTGTGATGATGAGGTCTAGGATATTCTTTTCTCTAGTACTTTCCCTGACATGTTGATACAAATAACAGTCATCTAGTTGATTTAAAAATTTTGTTCCCCATGTCGAGTTTCCTTCCCATTTACTCCAATCAATTAGAGGCAAATTGAAATCACCCATAATAAGACATTGACGCTTACTTGCCCATTCCATTTGCATGTAGAGGCTTTTGTCATAGTCTTCACAATCACCTGGTCTATAGATTACTCCTACTCGCATTGTACCTTTGTTTCCAACTATCTCACACCATACAGACTCTATACTAGCATGTGAAATGTCTGAATCCGGGAAAGCTATCGTCGCACTCAGGCTGCTTCTGATAAGAAGCATTACCCCACCACCCCTTCTATCCACTCTATCCTTCCTAAATACATTATACAAGCCGTACTGAAACTCATCATCCCCAATTTCCGGGTTGCACCACGTCTCTGTAAGCCCTTGAAACCCCTATTGAAATCAGTTTGTGTCCCATTAAGTCGAAACTGGAGCTCTGACAAATGGGGTTCAGTTCTGTTCTCTGATGAGACCGTTCTTAGCCTACAAACGGATTCTAGATGTTATTTCATCTGGAGACAACGAGGGAATACTGTTCCATTCCTGCAACATCAGAGAAAGGAACTTAGGTTGCGGAATGATCAACGGCCATACCCTTTTTCATTTTTTGATACTGGTACGGAGAAGAGATCCTCGAACTGTATGTGCGATTTGTTTTTGGGGTTCGGTTCGCCGAGATTTTTTCATGCACGATAACACCGCTTAGAGTTCAAGTGGTGGAGGAATATCTTGAAACTGAAGAATTTTAACGACTGGCGTGGCCAGCACAATCAGCAGACTTAAATCCGATTCAACATGCGTGGAACGCCTTTGATCGTCGCATTGCATGCCGACAGCGAACCCCTTTGGTCAGCTGAGATCTGCGCTGGTGGAAGAATGGGATTTGTTGGAACAGAATGTTGGAGGATCATAGGCAGTACTGATGGCATGCGACCATATTTTCGAGCATCTTGTATCGACCTCTGTAATGTAGTCTTGTTGGTAATTCTTATACAACCCCTATAAATGTCGCTTATATCTGTGCGAAGTTTCTCGCCGTCTCCTCATTTCATCATTATTCTATAGTACACCACTAACCAAATTTTGTCCACCGTCATTGCAAGCTGCACGAGTTACACCACGTTTAGCAGAACGTTTTCTGTTAATTTTTCCAGCAATGTTACTTAGGTGAAATAGAATAGTTATTAATCTGCACCAGTAGCTAAGCTAGCTAATTCTGCTTGAAATGATTTCCGTAACTTCCTGTAGTCACCAAAATCAAATCACATAGTCTCTTCGAAGGAGTGTCAAATTTTCTGATATTGTTAGTATCATTGATTGTTTATTACAGATTGTTCTTGTCTAGATGATCCTGCAATGCTTCTTTAACCAGTGATTCCATTATTTTCCCCGGAACAGAAGTTAAACTAACTGGTCTGTAATTACTCGTGTCACTCTTAGATCCTCTTTGTGAATACATTTGCACATCTTTAGTCCGTGGGGATGGCCAAGGGTTTGCTTACTTCCTCTACTGACTCCTTAAAAATCAATGGATAGATCCCATACACGGCGGTTGCCTTTCTTACGTTTAACTTAAACAATTTCTCCCCCACTTTGCTCTCAGTTATTACAAAATCATTAAGCCCCCTGTTCGTCGCGTGATAATTTATATGCATCCCATGCATTTTCTCTGACACCCATTTTGGTCTAAACCTTGAACAATATTTCTTAATCGGTATGAAAAGCCTTAGTTTCCTCGAATGCTTCTAATTTGGAATTTTCTTTTGCCAACATCGCTTGATAATGGTTTGACTGTTGATGATCCTGCTCAGATATGTGATAGAGTATTTTGCATCTACATTCACACACGAGAATGCCAGAAGATGAACATAAGGAAGGCACCTGGGGTGGATGAGATGTAACCAGTTATATTAAAGCAGGCAGCAAAGGAAGTAAACAAACCCTTAGCCACAATTATGAGAGCATCCTTGGACTCAGGGGGGGATGTGCAAATGTATCCCCGCAAAGGAGGATCGAAGGGTGACCCGAGTACTTATAGACCAGTTAGTTTTACTTCTGTTCCGGGTAAAATAATGGAGTCACTGGTTAATGATGCTTTGCAGGATCATCTAGACAAGGTTGCAGTAATATTTCAGACACAGCATGGGTTTGCTAAGGGAAAGTCTTGTCTGACAAATTTGATTGGATACTATGATGTGGTTACAAAGGAACTGGATGCAAAAAATAATTTTGATATCAGGAAAGCTTTTGCGCATGGAAGACTACTGTACAAATTGGAGCAGAATGATATTAAGAGTAAGTTGCTACAGTGGTAATCAATGGACGCTGCTCTTCGTGGCCTAATGTCATTAGTGGAGTTCCAATATTCGGTGTTGTTTTTTGTATTAATGAAGGTACTTGAGTCTGTGCCATGACGATTCCAGGCTGTTCTTAGGGCTATAGCCTTTAAGTAAGGTGTACCTAATTAAGTGGTTATAAACAAACTTTTCAATGGTAACCAGCCCTTTTAAACTCGGAAAAGGGTTTAAAAGTTGCGTGCTGGTGGCTTCTTTTCGTTTAATGTTTTTACATAGTTTTCAATATGTAAATTAAAAAGAAAATAATTGAAATTGGCGAATGATTATATTTATCTTAATGAAATAGCTTGCATATTTACATCTGCTTACGTAATGGGAAAGTTGGGATGCAATCAAAATTCCTCTTAGTTCAGTTCAGTGAATAGCATCACACAGCTAGTTTAACCTAATTACCTCAACTTTAATGTGCATTGCACCGAAGTCACCCTTCTGATTCACTGCTCGCTGTTACAAAATCAACTACCTTGCTGTTTTTATGCGACGAAAATGTTTAAAATTAAAAAGTGCTGTACTGTTAGTTAACTTCAGGGAGATGCTTTTCTGAAGCGTTAGTTACTCGTGCAGTTTTATCCACCCTCCTAATTCGCTGAAATTTCCAGTTTTATCATTCTGCTTCAAATATTTTTTCCACCGTAATATCAGCTGCCTCTGGAAATGAAGTAATTATATTTCAAGATAACTACATGACTTTGTACTTAAGGGAGACGTATCGTACATTAATTTATGTTTTCAGAGTTGTGGATAGAGAAACAAATTATGGGTTTCTTTAAGTAATATCCAAAACGAAATCAAATTGGCTATTTATTAAAAAAGGATAGAAATAATTTCAGAGAAGAGATCATGATATGGTTATTCTATTGCTGTTTATAAATTGTAGGATCCCTGACGTTTACTCTTTTGGTAGATGAGAACAGTTCAATATTAAACTGTTCTCCGAACTATCCTCCAAAAGGTAGGTGAAAATTTGTTTATTGGGCATTCTTATGATGGCACCACAAACGTACATGACCAGAGTCCAAGGTAGTACGGCAATCTTTATATAGCTAAAATAACAATACTGGTAGTGCTGATGGAATATTTTCTAACATGCTGCAAGGTTTAAATAACATTGCCTTTATTCTTTATAATAATTTGATACCTTATCTTTGGGCTTCCCTCTTTTTGGCTGTCTTGGCAAAACTTTGACCACAGTAGATTTAAGTGATATCTGCAATCACTTTTTTATGAGCGAAAATCGCCATGGATTTCAGAATGACAGATCCCTTGGACATTGTGGTTAAAGTTGAGGCAAAAATCCGGATGTCTTTCATTATGAGAGAATCTCGCCCAGTTGTGCACACTGGGTTTTGCAGGTGCTGACCCACGAGGACATTCACCTTTTGTAATACAGTATTTCATCAAGGACGAAATATTGAAACAGATCCTCCATTACCACTCCTTTTCAATAGACTGTCCATTCGACTGGATTACAGCATGCATTTCTTTTGTCTACCAAGGAGGCCGAGTGTGTCATCGCTGCCAAAATCAGGTATGGATGATTTCAAAAACATCGAAGAAATTTAGTAACTGTTTGTGTTACAATACCTTAGTTAAATGCCTGAAGAAGAACTAGGAAATTCATATTCGAAATTTCCCGATTATTAATCAGTCTTTTTTATTAAAGTTCGATTTAACTGTTAATTGTATATTGCAAACGATTTTTATCTTAGCCCTTCCAATATGCGCATGCTCATCTAATTTAACCTGTCGCCATTTTGACGTGCGAGTGATCTCTTATTAGGTTATTTCGTTCGTCGATACATCTGAATGGACCAACGCACTAATTTGCGGGTGTCGGATGAGAGAGAGACTCCACTAATTAGTATTTTAACGAGGCAAAAGTGATTATCACTTGCAAAGATGCAGCGTGACACGAATTAATGAAATTATTTCAGAACGAAAGTTGTTCCCTAATAAATTCAAAACAACGCTGCTCATTTGTGTTTAATATGACACATATTTCGTACGAAGATTATCTTTTGACATAAGAATGAATCGCTTAACCTATGTTTAGGTACTTTTATAACAGGTTTCTTTCTTTCTTTCCGTTCTTAAGAAATCATCTCTTCATAGTACAAACAGCATCAAAACAAGGTATGCCTTGCCTTACCCTCTCTAATTTTTTTAAAAACTCCCATCTTTCAGTGTCAAAACAATGCCTCATGACCTTCAGAAAAACAATTCGCCATTTATTAGTAAAATACCGCACATCTCCAAATAATGGAAAAACATTTCATAAACTTCCTTTATATTCAATATAAAGATAAAAAATGACTAATCACTAAAATCCCCCTAGACCAAACCACTATTCTTCGAAACTTCAAAAACATGAATAAATAACACACGATTTGTACTCTAACATCAAACCCAGGAAAACTAAAAATTTACCTACAACCACTCAATCTTTCTCTGTGCACACTGTTACAGCCAATAAAGAAACCGGCTCCGTTATTTTAAATCCTACTACAATAGAAATATGGAAACGTTCATTAAAATAAGAACCCAACGACTCTAACTCATTTAATAAACCTCCTTCCCATCTTCGAAATAAATTAGCAGCCAAAATGAAATTCTGGATCTCATATTATGTCACCAACAACCAAAACAATGCGTTCCAAATACGGGTCACAAATTTATTACCTCCCTTATCGCTACCATCCCAAACTTTATACCTCCGATAAACAAAAACAGATATTAACAGAAGTGGCCATAATACGTTTTATTAGCCGATACACGTCGAGCGTCCTGTATCCGGACCAGAAGGTCATGCACGGAATACTAACCTACATTATTTATATGGGAACCAAGGCCCGGCGGAAGGCTTAATGATCCGACAGCACTCTGACATCGCAAACTACCACCACTAAAATGTTAACTTAGCCGGGCGATCGTAACGATACCTCTGACCGCAAGTGCGCCGCTCGTTACAGAACTTCCATGGTCATTGACCGAGCCATTCGACCTAGAAGAACAGGCATTCAACTACTAATGGCGACCAGATCAATGCCTGCCGATCTAAGAGAGGTGTGCAGTAACGGTCTGCCCATACCACACCCCCCCTCCACTCTACCATCTGACGATGGAGATTATTCTGATAATACTCCACGAGAAAGCGACATGACTTCTTGCTGACTTTATCTGCCATATAAGGGGCGCTGTAGGAATGCGTCTAAGTGCGGAAACTTCTTGTGGCTGCAGCATCATTTCTTCTTAGGGACTCTACTCAGATGACATTGAAGATGCCCAAGTAACTGTTCAAAATCAAACACCGATAAAGAAAGAAATATACTCTACCAACTTTAATAATTTCTCTTCTTATCCCCATTTTTATAAATTAAATCTTTCAAAATCGTTAACTCAATAAAGATCTATTATTATAAATCCTTACTCAACAGCTAGCATATTCGTTTTTTGTCAAATCCATAATCGTCATCGGAAATGACATCCCTCTCAACTTCCGGTAGTACTTTTTTTACAATTTCTACGCTGAAATATCACAAAACGTATTCAATAACTCCATTTCGCTTAAACACGAAACCAATCATCAGCCGACATTATTTATAAGATATTTCACATCCGTACGTGACCAGAAAAATGTCTTTACCATCAAGTGCTAAAACTTCTGTATCTCGTAATTAATGGTTGAGCCCAGATGCTGGAACCAATAAAAATTGGTTAGTAATATCTGCATTCGTACAATAAAATTGTCCTCCTAAGTTAAACTAATTTCTTTAAAAACATCCAGACCACCAAATTTCTAAATTAAAATTCAGCAAACAGACGTTCCACCAAATTTCATCAACCACTCACAACGTAAACAAATTCTCGTACAGACTCAACCAGAACAGCAAATTACCATCTTTCTTTGAACAATTAAAATTCTTAATTAACCACAACAGTCAATGCACTGGAATACACAAATCTCACGCAATATGAATCCTATCGAAGTCTTAAAAAAAACTCAAATTTAGCTCTTTAACATGACACGGACCACTAGCGACCTGTAGGCCTATTCATCTTACCTGTCTACCACCACCTCCCTATTGTATCACTGTTCATATTACGTTTTATGGCTTGTGGCAACCGCTTCCTCGTTTCTCGTCTTTATCAATAAAACACGATATGCGCAGCTTGTCTCGTTTTTCCGGCCCTTATAAAACTACTTCGTACATATTCACAGCCTTGTTATTTCTTAAGACGGAAGAAAGACTTTCTATTCTCTTATTTCCCGAAGGAACCGTTTCGAAATGAGATTCGAGACATCCATGAACATCTGCGCCTCAATTTACAGTCACCTGGAAATCAATCACTGGTGTACAATGCTCAGGATCGTTCAGGTGTGTAGAGTTGCACATTGGAATCCAACATGCTGTGCGATTAAAAACAGTCTTATGATTAAATTCAATATCGTTTGAATTAAAAACAGTCTTATGATTAAATTCAATATCGTTTGAAAGACAATTTGGCCTTCTACAACTTAATGAAACTCTGTAATAATTGATTACATGCGCAGTAACAATTTTACGATGGAATAGAGCGAAAGTTCATTTTCGCCCAACGTTTCTAAAATAAAATAAGTTGGCCTCCGTGAAACATATTTCTCGATGGGGAGGGCTCCATTTACGCTACAGGCAAATGTCAGTTTCAAGATCGATTTTACTTCATTTCTCCACCAGCAGCTGATTCATCTAACCCCAACAACACGTCTCAATCAGTATATTGGAGAAGACAAAAATTGAAAAGGTAATGGAGCATTGAAGTCGCCTCCAAATACTTATACCGATCGCAGAAAACAACTATCCCACTTAGTTACGATTATATTTTTACAGGTTTTTCATCCAGTGTACAATAGCTCTTACAACGCTTGCTTTATCAACCAAGACTTTAAAATCTTAAAAGTCGTAACAATACCAAAAGTAAATGGAAAATCTTCAAAGGACACTTAAGGTGTTACGCAACCAGACATCTACACAAAGTCATATTGAAATGGGAAATAATGTGGGGGTGTGTGCGAAGATCGGTGTGCTAGCTAAAAGAAAGATGTCCAATTAAACTTCAGCAATTTTGGCATGAACAAAAGAGGGAAAGGCTTATTTCAGCTGAAGAGCCAGTCACATAACCGAATTTCAGAAAAAAATCCTGGAACAAACGAACTGTAAGCCTTTTGTACTGCTAAAAAGATTACGCAATTTCTGGAAAGCTTTAACATAAGTTAATTGGAATATAAAATTACCTGTTTTAGAAATTAAAAAAACAGAAGAAGAAACTCTAAGAATACGATGTGATCGATTTTTAGTTAAGACTAGCATTGTGTTCTAATTAAGACCTGTATTTTAGTGAAAATTAATACAATTTCATTTTTTACTATTGCGAATAATAAACGTTCTGTTTTCTGATGTGTGCTCAACTGGCTAATGAAATACACCTCTTAACTGCATCTACATAAAAGAACCCTCGACTCGCAAAATTTCCTCATCACTACTGCATACTAAAATAACTTAAATTAAACCCCCTTCATAGTATCGTCCCCGACTCACTTACTCCCCTTTGTTGCAAAGCGAATTAGTTCAGTATTCGACAACTTCCTGAAATCTTTCTCGATTACGAGGAACAACAGGCCTTCCTGGTGATAGCAATATTTCACTCTTCAATGGCCATCTTTTCTAGCCCTCTCAAGTTTCCAATTTATTCCTTATAGAAGAAGAAGAAGAAGAACTCTTTATTGCATACAAACGCACATGCCGTACACAATACCCTTGACGGCTAAAAGCCAGGGGTTTACAGTAAAGTCTAATATAAGGTTACAGAGGCTAATACAATATTACAGTAAAGGCTAATACACTGTGATAAACAAGGATGAGATAAGCGAAAAAAATAATATTGCTAATTATACAAGTGTAGGAAACCGAATGAAAAATTTACATATGAACATATATACACAACAGATGTGAAATTTACATATGAGCATATATACACAACAGCATGTCATCATGTTCAATTATTCTCCAGGGAGCAGTCATTTTACAGTGCTGGATTCATCTGAGCAGGCGCAGAAAGTTGGAACATTTAGTGAGGGATCCACGGGAGTGATGGACAGGTCCTTGGGAGCAAGTCCTAGTGTCCTGTGACGTGGTAGTGAGAAGGAAGTGGATGGAGTAAGTTCTGCCTGTATTTTTTATCCAATGCGAACTTGTAGAGGTCGCCATCCAAGGAGTATATGTACTGCAGCATTTGCACGGGTAAGAAGCGATCGGATAACTTTAACCGGTTTGGGGCGGACTGGGATCCTCCAACCGCAGTTAGCCCAGAAGTCTGGTTCCGAAATAATGCCAACCATCATTTTTACAGAAAAGACGAGTCTTCTCTCATGGATAATGGCAGGAAGACGTCTGATGTTTAGAGCTGCTGCCATCTGGGTGGTCCTTTGTGCAGGGGGAAGCCGGAATTTCCATGTGGCCCACTTCAATAGCCAAAATTCGCCTGCAAAAATCCGTCTTAGATGCGTTGCGGCAGTTGAGGTCCAGACTTCTGCTCCATAAAGAATGACCGGATAGACACATGTCTTGATATACATATACTTGATATACTTATCTACATGTAAGCAGATGAACCCAATTCTAGATCTAAAACCCCTAGCTAGCGGGTGTCAAAAGATCAACAAATTAATATTTCTACAGCTTGTGTCCAATCGTTAACCATCTCCCCCCTCTCCAACATTTTAACACGTCAGATAAACTTTTTCTGCATTCCCTCTCCACAACACTATCAATACATTCCTGTAAGAACTTTAAATCTTAATAATAACCTTCTCCAATACCCACTCCCCCCCCCCAAGATGACACCCTCGGATACCTACGAACAGACATGGTATTTAACATTTCATTCTAAACAATCGGTTATCAGCTAAAGCCAATATCTCATCCACTGAAAATTCCTCCCTTTCTGGGATGAAAACCAACTAACTTATACACTCCAAAAGAGCCCAAAGTCCTCCTAGGGATATTAAAATTTGCAAAAGCACATAAAACTACCTCTCTGTAAGTGGCACATCCGATGAGCGAATCCAATTATAAAGGCTGCATTCAAAGCGACTCGTGGCTATCAATACATCACAAATCGTTATACCCACTTCACTCTTGAGTACACATCATAATTTAATAATAATAAAAAGCCCAGATGTAGTATATATTAAGGCAGAACCACTTGAGACACGCCATTACACACGGCTCGGCCTTCTTTGTATACTCCCATAACGACATCTTAGAGCTGCCGGGGATAGATGCCAAGAAGCTATGATGTCGTATCCGATTTGTTTGCAGGCTGACACGAATTGTTTGACGTTAATAGGAAAGGCTGCACCGTCACCGCGAATCGACACCAGGTTATTGAACAAGCGCGAGCCGTCGGTAACGAGGTGGTGAGGTAGGAAAATTATATTACCTCAACGCTGATAACAGGCGAGTGTACAGTTCGCCAAGAAGCAGCCGCTGCATTTCATTAGCGTTCACCACCCCACAGATAAGATGCATGAAAGGCTAGCGCACTTTGAGAACGGAACCAGCTGTTAAGGGAGATAAGTACAACAGGTTTTATAAAGTCCCCGGGTCTCTATTTACCTTTCATTTTCTGCGACACGTGTCACTCTATATTTATTTAACACCACGCTAAAGGGGTTTTTGTTAAAATAACCATTGGGAATCGGTAAACACACCGAAGAAATTAATCTGATTATTCTCTCCTGAAACACTTCATCTTGAACTAATACTCGAGTAAGAGAAGAGGCAACATCGCTAGGCGCATGTCCAATACGAGGCAAAAAGTTCGTGTAAAATCCAGAGACACCACTGATTTCTAAAATATAATCAAATTGCAATATCCATTTGCCGTTACACTACGATTCTCAATAATCCAACAAGGGATTTTCTTCGTTTATTGCAGTTGCCCATGCGACATAACATGACAACAAAATTTTATGACGATGTTTCCGGTGTAACTCCTCCCCATCCTTCGTCCGAAGCAAAAGCAACCTCTAAATCCACTTAAGAGGGTGTATTTCAAGCTATAAAGTACCATAACGATCATTTCGGACATTTTTCTGAATGTTTGGATATGTAGAACTGTTCTCGTATATTACGCTGACAGAGTAGATGCTTTGGCTCCTTTCCAAAATATGCTAATAAATACAAGCGAGCGGATTATGTTTCAAAACCCTAAAAGCGCCACGAGCCACAGAACTGTACAAAGGGCATCGCATAACGATACTAGATATTGGACTCAGTAAGCTTAAACTATATTAAATAACTTAACAAAAACCTTATTACACAATCCACAGATAGGTTACTAGACTATTTTAAAGAAAATATGAATAAAAACAAGAATTTAGCCTATATATATACTGCCCTACCAATTTATTAGAAAATCTGATATTTTCATATCAAAAAGCCTCCGTTATAGATCAAGCAAAGCTGGGTTTCCACCTTTAATTTCAAGCACTAACGAAGTTCATCTATGTATCGGCCCAAAAAGTACCTAGGGTTTCAATCAGTTGAAAACAAAAAGCATGTCCAATTGATTGTGGCAAGGATAGCAAACTTTCTTTCCCTCGTATCCGATCCTACTATATTTTAAACAATATGAAATTCAAATTGTAAACTTTTCGAATGGGTTTGGACTTTCCATCCTTGAAACTTCTAAATCTAAGTTGCCTTTGGGAAAGAAAATGTTAATCTCAGTTCAAAACTGAACTCCTTAAACAACCCAAAAATTTAATTCAGCTGAATATCAAGGTTGTATGGATAGCCCGTTGACATATCCATGAACTTCCAGTCTGTAAAAATTACGTGCATACTCCTTTGTCCCTTTTAGGCAAAAATAATAGTTAATCTTTCAAAAAAGAAGCATATCAAAGCCTGAATTGCGTCCATGAAGATCGCCAGGCTCTTAACTCCAACCCTCACAAATGTATACATTTAATCCAGACTGCATATAACGAAGTACGCGACTTCTATTCGAATTTGCCATTCCTGCTTCCTAACGCACTTTGAACTGACTGCTACCATTGCAAATATCTTCCGCACGTCAATATAATTTCATTTCTTCGCGCAGCGATGTTTATCGAAGCTCTTAACTAATCTCGATGCCAGAACTTTAATTGGGCATCCGTTACCCCGGCTAATCTAGCAGTATTCGACTCTCCTTCGAAATTCGAACTAATGGAAATCAAATTCAGGTGACACATTTCATTAATATTTATCGCAAAATTCTGTCTAATTGCTGTCACAGCTGGGGTCGTGTCTTCGCTCACTTCTATTAATTATCCGAGATAAGCTAAAGCAGCTGACTTAATCAGATGTAAACTCTTTGTTACCTGGGATTGCATCAGAGATATTCTCAAAGCTTGTCTTTCCGGAAATTCTAAGGCTGCATTGGTGTTCTAAGGAGATTACAGAACTCAGTACGAACCATCTCTGAAAGGGTTTTAAGCTTAATATTAACGAATGCTTTTTAAAACCACCTTCAATTTCTAATGATAATCACAATGTAAAAATACGAGA
Source organism: Mastigoproctus giganteus (assembly GCF_048544385.1). NCBI lineage: Eukaryota > Metazoa > Arthropoda > Arachnida > Uropygi > Thelyphonidae > Mastigoproctus > Mastigoproctus giganteus. The sequence goes on from NC_143588.1 coordinate 41,241,089, forward strand.
AACGTACCAATTCGGGAATAAAGATATTAAGCCATTTAACTTGTTCTCGAGTAAAATTAGTCCTCACTAAGTCGAGTCATTTTAAAGTATCCAGGTCCATTCGCTAACTAGGGATAAAAATGTTAAAATTGACAAACATTTATTGATGCAATTTTCAGCCTAAAACAGAAGTGGCAGTTCAGATACGTAAGGTTTTTCATCTCACATGCAATGACTCAACAACACTTGTTTTATCACTGAACAAATGACACAAATCTAAACCACACGCAGTCTTACAAATATTACCTTAGTGAATTTATGTACAGGATATATAAATAAAGGAAAGATAAGTACAATACAACTTGCATTGTGGATCTACAAAAGTAAGGTCAGCATCATTAAATCTCTGAAACAAAAATTTCAAATCTTAAAAGCGAGAAGAATGAATAAAGACTAAAAAGCACTCAGGATGTTAGGCAGCCCGACATCTTAATATGTAACATACACTGCTACTTTACAACACACCCAAGTAAGGTGCTTTCGGTAAGAAACTTGGAATTAAGAGGTTTCAAAAACGCTGTCTACAGAAGGACTTAGATTACATTGAAATTGAGACAAAACCCTCACTTCCTGCAAAAATAACTACTTCATTCAACTTTCTCGTGGCCCTTGGAGCTTGAGGGATATTGTTCACCAGAAATCAACAATTTCCACTGTCGCCAACATTGAATAAAATAGCCGCTCCCCAACCTTACAAATTCAAAGCAATACTGTCACTCTAAATATTAAAAATCATCAACTCAATGAACAAACGGTTACTTGTTGAAACTAAACGATAAACAACTGTGGCTCATTTCTTCAGATTCACTGATGACAAAGTTCGTGATCTCCCTCTTGGGAGATCACGAACTTTCTCATCAGGAATACACAGAAGAGATAAAACAACAACTACTCATAAACTGGTCTAGAACGATGAATTGATAGCTGTTTTATCTCAATCTGTAAAGGTCCAGTTTTAAGCCTGGATCTTTGTTAAATATAAATGGGTTTCCATGCTCCAAATGAACCGTGGTTAATACGCTACTATACACCCCACCCAAACATATTAGTTTAAAAACATTCCCATTAAAATTTGTTCGCCGGCGTGTTTTTCCCCACACACACTACAGTTCATTCTGCCCGAGTTCTTCACTGAAATTTCCTCTGGCCATAAGCAATAAATGACTGACTTGCGTCCATTATTACATTGGCCAGCTGTTGCTGGGGACGAAAGCCAGTGTACCACAAATGCATGGTGCTGGTGAAAAGTCATTCTTTAGAGAAAATTAATGTCAGAAATCAAATTACACTTTCACATTCTTCATGCGTTCTCCTCAATATGGAAATTGATTAACCAGAATTTTCCATTCTGACTTTCTTTGAGCCTTGTACAGCTTAATATACGCGGGCATTAAGAAAAGCGGCAAATAATTTGAAAGGTACTTGTTTATCGCTTTTCTATAAGTTGAAGGAAAGAAATTAAATTGTAGAAAAGTCATCTAAATTACAAATTCGATAACAGACCTCGCTTTTCCCCACTTTATCCCTCCTTAATTTGCATCACCAAACTTTCTCCAGTTCACAATAGCACCATTTGCTTTTCTCATAAGAACTAATCGAAAAAAATTCCTTTTTTGCTAAAGTACATTTATTTTCACGCAACAAAAACATTTACTTGAAACCAAGAATTCATTCACAAGAATTCCAGAAATGTACTTTATTTCAAATATCAAATAAAGCCTCAAACTGGGCTCGTCAAGGTTTTTCTAATGATTGGAAATTAGCCTTGGTCACGACATTGAATTCCTATTTTAGGAACTTCACTAAGTTTTTTTGACGGTGGTGCAGGGACCTTCACCCCAAAATCTTTACATCTTTCCTCTCTAAAAAAGACCTAAAATTAATGTATTTTATAAGCTTAAATGTAGGCTTCAATCAAAGACATCTTAAAATTCCGTTTCCAAGAAATTTCCCACTAGAAGCAAAACATATCATCTGCCCAAAACTTCATACATGGACCCCAGCCAGATAAAGCGATTAAAAGTAGTTTCCTTTTAACGATACTAAATTTAAAAAAGTTTAACTCAAAAGCAATTTTCCAAGTCTCTCTCACGCTTTAAAAAGACTTCAATAACTCGTCTCTTTTGATAATAATTCTGTCCTCTATTTAGAATGTGAAAAACGAAATCAACTCTGTGTAATTTCAATATTAACTTTCATCCCTAGTAATAATACTGTTCAATATGAGTTTTTGCAAACATCCAATCAGTTTTTCCTTATCACGCAGTGTCGACCAAACCTCTTGTAGGTTTCCTTTCCTCAAGTCTATATTAATTATGGACCTTATCAATTCCTTACTCATTTAACTTACTTGCTTTATTGCACATTTTGCCCACCAATTCGGAGTCATTTTCTGTAGTCTATTTCGAAAATCGTCTACTGTATCCTTTTCCCTTAAAACTAAATTCCTCTCTTTGGGACTGGCCGATGACCCACTCTGTATCTGTGGCGAAAGTGAGGATTGCACACACGTTGTATATGACTTTGCAATCTATGAAAATCAACGTACACAGTTAATTACAGAAACTGGACCCCTTCCTATGGGCCAAGAGTACCAGTTCAGTATGGAGGACGCGTTTTTAAAATCCACCGAAACTTGCAGAGACAGTCTCTTCAACCAGCCCATTCCCCTCCCAAAATCTCTACATACACCTGAACGGAATCGGAACTTACCGAACTTGACTACCAAGATTTCACAACCTGCCTCTGAGGACTTCCTTGACGCATTGCCAGGTTACCAAAAAGGTGGGAAAATAACCAAATGTGACTGATGGGAATAAAGGCAGGCTGATACTGCCCTCATCATAGCATACAACCAAAATAGACTGAGTTCCCTAACTAGACAATACTCAAGGAAAGGACTTTAAAGAGACTGAAACAGACGTGTAACCAGGATTACCTATCAGCTGGAAAAAACTAGCAAGCTGCAGGTTTCTGAAGTATGAATGAATAACAACAGTAGCGAATATGAAACGAAATGCTAGGAAGGGTATGAGAATCATAATGAATGAATGACACTGGGTGAGTGCTGAAAGGATGACTGTTGAGTCTGAGTGAATGAGAAATAATGTCTATGTTGAAACAAGAATGTAGAATTATGATAGGAAGTGTTTAATTTTTAGTATTAGAATAATAGTTATAAATGAGTGCTTTTGTTTCATTCTTCTAATTATTCACTTGTTTAATTGCTGTGGTCTAAATTAACAGCATACCCCCTGATGCGAATGATGGATGAGGGGAACAATAAAATGTAAGAAAAAAGTGTCCCCTAATTTCAACTCCACTGAACGCGCCCTCCATATCCTACTTCCGCATTGTTTCGGACCAAGTTTTGCCCTACGTGTATCGAGATGGCAATGTTTAAACAAGACAACCTATCACAAGGCCCGCATTTTGCAGGAGTGGTTCTAGGATCATGTGCTCCCTTGGCGACCAATTTCCCCCAACATCTACCCCATCTGATATTTGAGGAATCCGGTGGAACGCATCATTCGCCAGTGCCTCGCTCCGTTGCCGAACTTACGGACGTCCTTCTGTCCAGCTAAGAACACCTCCGTTCTCGTAAAGTCATGCCACCCAGAGGGCAAGCGGTTATCACGACGAAAGGTGGCCTAACACTTTTGGGCAGGTAGTCATAATATTTTGGTTCATGAGTATAAGCTTGCATCATTTGCCACTAGAGCTGGAAGCTAATGTACAATTGCTAACTCTATGACGACCTCCGCAGCATATTAATAACAAAGATAATGTATTCTCCCAGAAGACGAACACTCGTTGCGATGGAGCGCCACTGATCCTGTGCCGCCACACAAATGGCAAATAGCCTGACAAGCAAAATGACAAACTTTCTAGGACTCGACTTCACAGCACTACGGCCACCTCAGGCAGTGGAAACCCAACTTCACAGACTTGATATCAACCACTGATCAAGACTATTAACGACTTACCTCTGGACTCACTCACTCGAAGTTAACATTAACCACCAATCACGACAAGATGTACACTGCTGCCAACGCACCATTAGCCGAACTGCACCACGCTCCCATGTGGTATGCCTTTATTCCCTTTCCCCTGGCGGGGGAGGGGAAACAAAACTGGTACCTGTCTCCCCTTAACTTCTCCTGCCGGGGCCACCTTCCACTGACTTTTCTGGAGACTCCTTCCCTATCGTTCCCATATTTCTGCCTGTCCCCCCAGCTACTACTCTAACTAAACCTACCGAGTTTGCCCCAAAGTTAATGTTGCACAATTCAGCCAAAGCCAAAAATTTAATCTCACCTTAGCTTAAATTCCATTTCGGCCTTTTCTGACTTCCAGTCCCATTTTGTTTTAGGCCCTTGCCACTGAAATGTTTGGAAACTAGATGACAGGGCCTGCAAGACTACCAAAATAATTTATCTACTGGGTGTACCGACGTGGCTAAATGTGGACAATGGTGGGGCCGACTAGGGTTTAAACGGCTAAATGGTTAGAGAAACAACATAACCGTATCCCACACACTTAAATCTCTGGCTTCCACAGAGTACAGTGCTTCACAACAGATGGTGCCGTTAGACAGCTAATACACTTTTACTAATAATGCCACCCACCGACTCCACCAGACCAGATCCACGATAGTGACTGAACCTGCAACTTGCTGCCCGCACGACAGTCGGCAATGAAACTTGGTACTTTATCAAGTCCGCTTTACACCTCAATCCCCTGGCAGGGGGGAAGGAAACGGTTCCACAACCTCGTAGCCCCCTCTTTCCCTCTGGTAGTCGCCTTCTCTATTGACTCCATATTTATGTCTGTCCCCCCCCCAGCCTTCCCCTGTTCTCTCTTAAATTTTCATGACTAGCGTTCACACCAACCCCTAAAATCGTACCCCACACTCAAAATTCAATTAACACAATCTTTATTCACCTCGGCTAACCCTACTTCTAGAGTCCCCCCCCCCCTTTTTTTTAGCCCCTAGTCACTGCCACAGTAAAATATAAAAGGTACTGGTCTGCTTCCACGGGGCATAGTGTGCGCAATGGTGGGCCCCAACACCTAAATGGCCAGATGAACAACAGAACATAACACTACACAAATATAAACCCACAAACTTTCAACCTCTGCCCTTGACAGAGAACTGTCTTACACCTACAATGAAAGCAACCCCTGGTACCGTTACACAAATTCACTGTACTAATAGTACTCGGAAAAGAGAAGTAATATCACAAAGATTTTCGTATTACACGGAAACTGAAAAGCATATAACTTCACTTGCGCTCACTGTTCATGCGGTCCACGGTAGCACAGTTGTAGCGTGCTTGTTCGCCGAGTGGAAGTGCCTGGGTTCGAATCCAGCAGAAGGTATTTAGAAAGTTTTTCTGCCTTCTTCCACTCGGTGCTGAGTTAGTCGATCTCAGGCCGTGGAGTGAGGTTTTCCCCGGGTACTCCGGTTTCCCCTCACAGACCTAAAATCGACGGTCGGTCACACACACGAAGTTACAGACCACTACACTTCGCGTTTCTTGACATTTCAATGCCCCGTTTTGGGGTATTGAACTTTCAAGGTTCTCCTACGGGAGCTACCCCCACCCGGGTGAGGGTAGTTCCTTGCTCTCCCTCCCCACTTGCGCATCTGGCTAGTACCTACAGACTAGCACAAAGATACATCAACACAAAAGAAATTGATTAAACACATGACAAAATAATCTAAATTTCACCTACTTAATACTGCAGTATATGAGCTTGGGTAAATTAGCCTATTGAGTGCACTCTAGTAGGACTATTTCTCTTACATCATCATAATCAAAAATCCCTGCCTTTAAGAACTGATAATGTTTCTTCTTCTTACACCTGAGCTCAGATAACTTTCAAAAGTCTGTTAACATTTCTCTTTCCATTACAAATCAATTCTTACTCCAATAATTTGATTAATTTCTGTATAAATTGTTACCCCCTTTTTCAACACATTATAATTTGCAACTTTCTCTAATCCAGGTAATCAATCATACCTCTGCCAATTTCTACAATTAAATACTTGAACATTTGAAGACTACCGTCATCTATTAACTTTCTCTGGCTAATGTCCTTCAGTTCATACCTTTCTCTACTTATCATCAAAATATAGTACTTCTTATACATGTGTCACAGTGTTTAGTCAAAAGTTCTGCTAAATCGGTTATCGGGGTGTCTATAGTCTTTTGTGTGATGGTGAGAGTACTTAAGTAAAACAAATCACTTAGTTAACTTGGCGCACTTCTCGGTACATCCTTCTCTAAGCGAATAGTGGGTCTTTTCCATCTGAGTCGCATCTCACAATCACTGGGGGAGTTCGGCATGAGCTATGGGATTCCTTCTTGGGTCTCGGGTACCTTTATTTCTTAAGAACGATTCATTTTCATCAGGTCAGAATAGCTGCTTCTTCTGGGCTCACCAAGGCTCCTCCTTTCACTTATTCGCGCACTGGCCACTTTCACTGCCTTCCGAGGACGGACTAGGCTTATTTTTCCTTACCAAGGTTCCTCCTTTCACTTATTTTCACACTAGTACCGACAAAAATCTCAACTCTGTCTCTACTAAATCATTTTCACTAACACCGACAAAAAATTCTCAACTTTGTCTCTGACTCCAACCCCTTCACTCTCTTTTTGTTCATCTCCTCCCACGCCTATTCTCTGCAGCTCCCTCCAATCTTATACTCATCCTCGGATTTCGAATTCTTCTCCTTTCGTTTGTTAGAAGACCCTTACTCAGCCTGCCCAGTAGCACGTGTTTCAATACTCCCCCTTTTACTATTCTACCAGACCTTCTCCCATACGGTGTGCCCTTTGATGTTTGCCGATTATCCCAAATAAAAACACTCCCCTCTCATCTAACGCTTTGACCCTGTAACGTTTTAAAAACACGAAACTCACATCTAGTAACCACCGCATCTATTTAAGGAAACTTAAATGCTGGTCAAGAAACCACTTCCACTTCTGAGTTCGACCCAGCATAAATCTTAATTCGTCTGTTTGTGCTCGGACCCATGCTGCTTTACAGCAGTTTTCTTCGTTTATTCCCCGCGTATAACGAAAGTTAATGGCTCGGACTCTGCCTTTATTTCTTACCCCTCACGAACCTTTTTTATAAAGATTTTATTCTGTAAGATTTTGTATCTTACACCACAAAATGTTTAACTAGTTTATTATTGATTCAAACCTTTCAGCCCTTAAGAACAAGCTGCCTGTACGATCGTGTTGCTGTCCAGTTTCTGCTCGTCCAACAATTCTTTTAAAGGTGAAGAGAAGGAAATCTGAAGACAAATCAACACTGGAAGAGGGAAGGATGGTTCAGGATCTCCCAAATGAAATTCCCACAGGATCCTATTGCACATTAATCTAGGTCTCAAGACGAGAAACAGTAACTTCTGGAAAGGTAGTCAACCTCTTAAAGTGTTCCTGTTAGGGTGTGTTCAATTAACATTTTCAATAAAACAGCCTAATCTTTGCACGTCACAAATTAGTGTCCTTCTTGTATTTCATATTTATACTTTAATTCTAAAGACAAATAACGCATATCTCACCTAGCAGATACACTCCAAAATTGACAATAAACAACTTCAGATAAATTGATCAATACAACCACACCACACAAATCTAACAAGTGCCAATACAGGATCTCTGGGATAAATGTAACTAAATAACCAACTTCATGGGATGGCCAGTTATTCAGAAGCCTTGTGAATACACCTTTGGTCACAGCGTGACCAAAGGTGTATTCACAAGTGTACAAAGTTTAAGTGTCGAAGGAAGAAATCTCCGATCCGATATGAACCAACACTTGGGCTAGCCCATTCCAGTATGGGACTACGCTGTCCAATGCGGACTCCATACCAAAGGGATCCTTTCCCTTATGTTCTTCAATTCCTACGACCTGGGAAGCCTCCTCACCGCCCTCTTTCGCTTCCTGCATCATCCCTTTCGTAGCAGGCGAGCTCCTTTGCATACCCTCCCTCTGTCTTCCTTCTTAATCCCACTCTTAACTACCCTACCCTTTGTTACGTATTTAATTCACGCGGACATAAAACCCAAAAGTTTGGGAGACTTTGCCTTCAACTTTCTACAAACAAAACTACGCCCACTTCTCCAAATCTACCTCACAATAGTTTGCATTTTAAAGTTTTTTACTAAAAGCAATCCCCAGAAAATTAGTTTTTCGTTTCTACCAACATTTGGTTATCTTCTTTAATGGTTTCTCTGATAACATAATTCGTTGCGAAGGTCAAAGGGATATTTAAAACCAATTTTCTCCTTAAGTATAATTTTCCTTGACAGTTAGAGTGGGCCCCGTTTCACTAACCCGGTTACACCTGGAGTCATCACGGTTCATTAACGTAAGAAGAACAGGAACGCATTAAGGAAGGAGATTCCTTAACTTGTTGTGGCTCCTTTTATTTAATAGAGAGAGTTTTATAGCTTCTTACACTTCAACCGTCACTGGTGAACTCATTAACGGACTGGATAGTCACAGGCCATTAAATCTTATCGCTGTTCTAGCTCATGCATCCGTGCTATCTCCCCTGTCAGATAGATACCGGTAGCGAGATTACAGACACCCTAACACTGACCGCATAATTTTGTCGTCAAGCCAAGTTTCGGGTCTTATCTGACTCGTGGACTGTTATTAAGAGATGTTCTTGAAGGAATCATCACTCCCTTGATGGATAACACACGCGCTGATGACAAAATGCCTAAAGTATTTTTATCTTGGCAAACAATAAAATATAAGAATTTTTTCCAGCATTTAATCATAAGACGCTAAAAAAAAAACGAAACAGAACTGCCATGTGAATAGCAGCCGACACATCTCTAACAAATACGATACTGTGAGTCCATCTTATCGTACCTTTGCCGCTTTTGTATAAAAACTATCGCGTTAAACTGAATTCGATAAATATTTTTCTACTCTTCATTAGTAAGCTTCTAAATCAATATTTCATTCTGTTTAATCTTCAGGCTGAGCAATAGTGTCGCATTTTGTAATATAAAGAGCCGTTCTGATTGTCAAAATTAGAAATGGTTCCTTTTAGTTTAATACGCGAGCACGCGGCTGTCCGATCATTAATGGATACGAAAAACAAAAACTTTAAAGAATACAATTCAAGAATCATGAAAAAGTCGCTCTAAAATTGCGACATTTTTCCTTTCTTTCCATCCCAAATGACTGTTCCATCAAATTGAGCATCTAAAGGTTAAATTACCAACTTAAGAAATTATTCATCTTCTATAAAAGAGCGCTGCTGTCGTGTTAACTGCATTCCTTTTTATATCGCTGCCCTAGGCTTTGACTGCCTCTTCACTGTTTCTCCATCTCTCTTTAGTCCATTGATGTCAGCGAAAACACTCGAAGAAAGCTTTCTTTTCCCTGAAAAATCCCCCTTTTCAGATCCAAAAGAAAAACCGACTGCAGAGAAACCCAAACTTAATGCAACTCTCGTTATAGATAAAACGCACAAAAAGCTTTTATTCTGCAGTTTCTCTGAAGAGAAAAATAGGCACTGGGGCGGGAGATGGAAAGAGAGAGAGAGAGAGAGCAGTAAGGCAGTTTGAAGGACGACATTCACTGTATTTCTCTTGATTCCGATCTTGCCATCACATTTGACTCCGTTTGAATGATCCGAATTGGTTAGTATAGAGTTCAAAAGAGTGGTTTCCATCCCCAAATATCCACTTTCTATAGAGAACCAAAAAAAAAAAAAAAATAGATGAATAAAACAGCCTCTTTAGCGTCCGAATATAACGAGTTCCTCCTCTTGGTAAACTTAAACAAAGGTCTAATTTTATATTTCAAAAAATGTGAATTCTTTTATTAGCAATGTCTGAACAACACCCACTCGATCTAGTGCATTGATAAGATATTTAATACCACATATCCTTATTATAACAACTTGTCTTAACGTTTTTACTATATGGAGTTTCAGTACTGATTCTGACAATTTTTCAAAATCCGAAAAATGTGGAGGATGAACATCGGCCTGATAAACTGATCCAATCAGCAACTCATGGATTTATCCACAACGAATAGATGCATTTGCTTAAAATTAAGATGTTTGAAACGACCTATAAATTGTCCTTTCTCGTTGATGATGATCTTAGTCGCCATTTTATAATTACTTCATATTTACCTTAAAGATTATACGTGAACTCTCAAAATGTGTATGCAGTTACTAGACTGATAGACGTTTCGGAAGTTTGGTTTAAATCTTCCTCGCTATTAACCAAACAGAAATTAGTAATTCGGTTTTTAGGAAACATACCTAAATCTGATAATGCATTTACTAATTCAATCAAAAATATTCTTTTAGCAATACCTTTTCTTTCGATTAGATGCATCACATATGGCGTCGCCAAAAGACCGATTTATTCCAAACGAATATAAACAGTAAACACGCCAAACGTTAGATCCCATTGCAAGATATACAGTTCCACCACTCTAAGAAAAGTAAACCTCGTATGCTAAACAGCTACACAATAAAAATGCATAAAAGTTTTTTTTGTCGTTTGGTTTTTTTTTATTTTATCGTTTGGACCATTTGACGCCTTTGGATGTAAATCAAGTTCGTCCACGACGTCAGATGTTCCTAATTTATGCGCCGCAATCCACTTGCTGAAGAAAACTAAAAATAATATTGCTGAATTATTACACTTTTAAGTTTGGCTGCATCTGGATCTAGGGCCGGCCAACCCATCAGCGATTAAATCACATTCGCCCGTAATATATGAACTGGGCTACAGAAAAATTTATCTTCCGTATTTTCTCTTCGTTTCAAGAATTGTTTTTTTTTCCTCTACTTTTCTTTCTGTTGGAAGATCTATTGGATCAGTTGAAGCAACTTTACAAAATGCAGGGGCAATCAATCATCGTGGGTTCGTCTGTTTAGATGCTGCTTCCGCCTCTTACGAGCATCTTATGCCGATGTTATCGAAGCTAAAAATGAATCGTGAAACTAAGTTCTTTTCCGTTTCTATAGCCGCTGAAATTACCCTCCTGCTGAAGATGGGGTGTTCTGCCTTTGGAAACACTTCTTGGAGCTTTGATTATGCCTCTATCGTATCGGAAATGTAGATAAAGAGAGAGAAGTGACGGAGAAACGGTCCGCAAAGAATGGGTAGGAAGAAGGGGGGGGGAGATTAGAAAATAGACGAAGAAAACAAACTCAAAACAAGATGTCTGCAAATTGCCTGAAATTACCAGCACAAAAAAATACCAGAGATTGCATATCGCTGAGAAAGCTAACAACCCAAACTTTTACATAAAGAATATGCAAATTGTTTGCTGCTGGCTTTGTTAGCTATGGACAAATCCTTGAGATTAAACATATAGCAGTATTTTTCTTTTTTTTTTAAAGTCAAGTTCAAAGCGCTGAATAAATAATCAACATATGATGGATACCTGTTGATATCCCACATCACCTTAAGCCTATTTGATCTGTATTGCAAGACATTAAGTTCATTTCAAGATTTAGTTTTTATCCATAATTGCCTCATATATGATGCAAATCAATAAATAAAGATGATTAGCGCTTGCCTTAGACTTAAATAGCCATTGTATATTTATTAATACATATCATTTTGACATCACAGTGACTTCTCATAACTTCAAATGCAGCTCCCGTTCTCCACGATTCAATTTCAGAAAGGCTGACTGGCCTCTGCTCAACCTAGCTCTAAGAAACGTAGACAAGCAGCTCGCTGACGCTATGGATGACGTCGATGTGCTCACCAACAACCTGATTAACTGTGTCCATTCAGCTATATCTGACATTGTTCCTCAATCCCATCTTACCGCACTGGTATAATAGTGAACTAATACGTAAAATTAAATCCAAAGAATTCTACAGAAACAAGTATAAGCAAACAGGTGACAGTCAATACTATGAAATATTCAGCCAACTCCGCAAAGAAGTGAAAACTCTCATATTAAACTCCTACAACATGTATATAGAGTCATCAAACCATTCTGCAATTTCATGAAGCATAAGAACATAACCAGTAGAAAGTTACAACTCCGTAACGCAGATGGAATTCTCTTATCTGACGAATTCAGTATTGCTCAAGAATTTGCCAAACACTTTTCTAGAATTCAAACAAATGATACATTGAGACCTGCCTCATTTCCTGACTTCACACCTGTTAAAGATGATATCCTCATTAATCTCTTTATCACTGATGAAGATTTAAATTCGGTATTAAAAAGCATGAAAAACGACTATACTAGAGGCCCAGATGACATTCCAGGCTTATTTTGGAAAAGGACTGTCACTACATTGAAACCCCTCATACTGCGGATCTTCAACCTGTCTCTCAGGCTGGGGAAGTATCCTAAACACTTTAAGCAGGTCAATATAGTTCCTATTTTCAAAAAAAGGTGATAAAAATGACGTATGCGATTACAGACCCATAACCTTGCAAAACAGCCTGGCTAAACTCTTCGACACAGCAGTGCACAAACATCTCTTCGAATTCTTCAAGCCTTTTATCGATCAGAATCAACATGGTTTCTGCAATGGCAAGTCAGTAGTCACAAATTTACTTCCTTTCTGGCAATACACCTCTGAAGCTCTTGATAACCACCTACAAGTTGATGCAGTCTACACAGACATATCTAAGGCATTTGATAAAGTCCCGCACGAACAACTTCTGGAAAAACTTAAGCTATATGGTATCCGTGACCCTTTGCTCTCATGGCTACGCAGCTATATTACGCATCGTTCCTTGAGCGTTATCATCGATCAAGTGAACTCAGACTGTTTTATACCACTAAGCGGCGTACCACAAGGCTCTCCCTTAGGTCCTCTTCTCTTCATTGTTTTCGTAAATGATCTTCCTTCTTTCATCTACACCTCCAATGTTCAAGTTGCTCTCTATGCAGATGATCTTAAGATCTACTCAGCAGTAAAGGAGATTACCGATGCTCAACAGCTTCAATGTGCTCTCAATAAATTCTCTCTGTGGCTATCTCTGAATGGCTTGTCTGCTAACCCCTCGAAGTGTAAAGTAATCTCTTTCTCATCTTGCAAATCTCCACAACTAATGAATACGGAGTACACTGCTAACTCTGTGATCATCGAAAGGTGTGACCAAGTTAACGACTTGGGGATTATCTTCTCCAGCAGTGCTAAATTCGATGCTCATATCCTTAAAATCACCAGCAAAGCATTCAAAACACTGGGATTCATCAAACGGAACACATATAAGTTCAAAAACTACAGATATGCGGTTATCCTTTATAAAACTATTGTTCTGCCAATCCTTGAATTCAGTTCACCCATCTGGAATCCTCACACAAAGACTTTAACTAACAAAATTGAAGCAGTCCAAAAAAACTTTATCCGTTACCTTACGTACCGCAATCCTCTATTCTATCACTCAGTGTATTATGAATCGCTGTGTGATTACTTTCATCTGAGGCCTCTGTACGCTAGAAGAGTTATTGCTGACATCGCCCTTCTAGCCAAAGTAATCACTGGAATTTACGAAGCATCTGATATCCTGAGTAAAATAAACTTCAATGCTCCCTGTAGACAAGTCAGGAACCTTACACCGTTTCGCCTTGACTCTGCCAACACGGACTTTATGAAGTTCAGTCCACTGAACAGAATCAGCAAATGACTCTCTCATTGACTTCTTTGGCAACTCCCAATCACTGATGAACTCCATCCACAAGTTTGCCTCTTCTCTTAAACTGCAAAGTGACTAGCTCACATCTAATTATTGTAGCTTTTTATTTGTTATATTATTTTTCTATTCTCTAACGGATTAATTATTACTTGTTTTACCGGTAACTTAACTTAATACAATCCTCTTTTGTACATATGCTTTTATTGTTTGAATCTATATCAATGTTTATCGTCCTGTAGGATTTCATATTATTGTTATTATGTTTATTGATCTGATCTCAGATACACTGTTAATGGTTACCTGTTGTGTATCTTGTTATTAATAAAATAAAATAATGTGTGCTTGTAGTTTTTGTGATATAAAGTTGGCAATATTGGCATCCAAATATAATTAAGTGCATACACGTACAGTTTGGCTGAAAATTTGTAATAAAACTTTCATTTAAAGATTGAATTCTTGCTTTAAACAAGATAGGAAAGTTTCCCGACATTCTTTCATTAGCAGATGCTTCTTATTTTCTTCTTAGTGTATAACATCCCTTTAACTTGTCATCTATTGCTCAACATAAGAGACGACCCAAATAAATTAAAAGCATATCTAAAAATATTCTGCGGATTTTATTTATCCAACTTCTCATTATTTATCTTCAGACGATAAAAGAGATTAATACATTAAATGTCAAGAAATCGCTGTACGAGGACTCCTTTATTTTCTCCTTCTCTTGATATGACAACCTCATCTGATGCATGCTTTAACATTTCCGGTTCCTACTTTTCAAGAGACAGGATATGAAATTCATTAGTGGAAGACAAACAGGATGCACTTGCCACTCTTGAAAATAATGAAAGTAAATTTGCTCTTCTTTCAAACCACTTCTTCAAGACTCTTCTGTGTCCGATTAATTGCTAATATCAACTCTTACATCTCATCTGAAGTCTTATTAAATTTCTCAGACAGGAAGTAAATTCTTTTGTTCTCGGTAAACTTCTACACGTATCAGGTAGATCCAGTCCTGTCATAAATACTATGAAGAAATGTTGACCTAATTACAAGGAGGAAGACTTTTGACGCGTTTTGTTAACTTATATAAACCTCCCTGTTAAAAAGTTTTGTTTCAAATTTTCGTTTATCACATGAACCTTTCCGTATATCCCTTCACTCCCTAAACAACACCTCGTTATAACTCAAACTTGCGTCAGTTTTATAAATTGGGAATGGATCCATCCGAAGGAGATTCAAAAGTTTTTAGCCCAATATAGATCGTCATGGTTTTCGGAAAAGACAATATTGCCAACCTATGACTCTTCTTCTGTATTCACAGAAATTTTCAAGTTAATAACCATATTTTTCTTTTTTACAGAGGCCGTTGAAGTGTGGAAGCTGATTCGAAGAAACAGTGGAAGAATCCCTTTCTCCTAAAAAGTTTAGAGTGCGAAGGTCATGGCATCTTTCTTCTGGAATGCAGGAGACTTGATCGTGGTTGATTCCCTGAAACGAAGTGTCACCATCAACGCCGAGTATTATTCTAACCTACTGAGAAATCTTTGTGAGGAACTGAAACTCGAGGGGCGTGAGAAATTGTCCAAAATGGAGTTCCCAACAAGGACTTGAAAGTATAAAAAACCAGCTGATAATTGTAATGGATGCAGTAAAAGTCTGAATTCGGTTTGAGCGGGTTACGAATGCTAGTGCATCATCCCACAAAGTGTGTTAATTTTCATAACTTTCCACAATTCCTTCTATGAGAATCTAAGAACTTTTCAACCTCCCCTCGTATACGAACCCAAGATTTTACGCATTCCATTGCTGTGGCAACGCCAATGGTATATCTTTATTCCACGAGATGCTGTTAGTGTTAACCTAACCTTTATGACCACTTCTGTGCCAACTCAACTGGTATAGCTTGCTTCAAGGATATATTACGCCTCTGAGTAAGTTAGTGTTGAGTATCCTTTACGAATCTTTACGTTGTTCAAGAACAACGTGGTCCTGAAAGCCCATACTCACCAGATATAGTTCCATGTGATATGTTATTTGTACAGTAAAAGTCCTTTGATCCGGAACCATCTTATGCGTCTGGCTGATGTATTTTCCAAGTCCACATTTCATTACTAAAAGGAGGATAATAAATTAGTTTGTGCAATAATTTCTATGTGACTCATCTTTCTAACATCCTTCATTCTCAGTAGTCTAGATACAATTTCCCAATAAAGAAAATCCCTTCTCTTTCAAACTAATTGATTCCAAAATACACAATCTTCTCAATTCAACTAGCAACGTCCTGAATTCTTTGTTGTCCACTTCTTTAAGTACCAATGAATAAATATGTGGATAAAAACAACGTAAAGTTGTTGAAATTATTTTCCTTTTGAGACCATGATACGTAAACTTCCCAAACCGTTTTTCAAGATACAAATCTCCATATTGAGCTGAGTCATCTCTGTCCTAAAAGAATCAAAAACTATCTTAGAAACCATAATAGACAAAGACGACATCCAGGAAGCAAGATCACATCAGAAACGAGCTAACATGAACCTCAATGTCCCTCACATTTTATCTATTAAGTGAAATGAAACGATACGATACATCTGACAGCCTCTTTTATCACTTCCGACTGTGGCCCACGTGGCAGCGACCTAACTATTTGACTTATGGGCCAATTTTCCTTTCGCAAAGCTTAGAAAGTTCGCTACACGCTTCAGTTGGGATTATATTGTGGAGAATTGCCACAAAGAAAAGAGTCTTGGACCCGTAGTATTTGCTCTTTGGAAATAGCATTTTGGCACAGTCCAAGTATTACAGGGTCGCCAGACTGCAGTTAACAGGCAAGTAGAGACGCTTTCAGTAAATGTCACTTGATGAATAGACAGATAATGGGACTTCTCTCTTTTCGAAGGTTATTTTAGACTTATCAGCAATTGTGGTCAGTTAAGTTTTCTTTTTTTCGCTCGCTATTCCTATATAAGTGCTAACAGGCCAATTTGAATGTTGTGAGAGCTCAAAACTTCGTAATAATTCACGGGGCTCTTACTCCCTCTGCCAGACTTGCGACAGCCCTTTTTGAAGAAACATTGAAAAATTCCTCCACTTTAAAGAGATCAAGTTTAAATCCCGACCTCCACTAAACAATGACAACTGGCGAATCTATTATACCGCCACGGGAGAGTTACCACTACTTTCCAAACATCCCTCACTAATAAATATCTTAATTTTCGTGATTGGCAATTGCACAGACATATCGTAAGGAATGAAAAACATGTTACTATAATGGTGCACGACCTAGTGAAAAATATTTCTTCTCCCATTATGATCTTTTAAGCGATTTTTATGTATTCTGTTCACCCATTCTTGTATTATCTTTAATGAGTGAATTCATCCTATAGAAAAACTACTTTTTCAAACCGATACCTTTCTAAAAGTACCCTGTGTATGTCTACAAACCATTTATCTACTTTTTTTCCCATCCTGTCTACGAAAGAAAAATTAATCATTTAACCAATAAGTCAATCAATCAGTCAACCATCTGCTTCAGATTAAACTTATCGCCAGTTTTCACACCTCGATACACAAAACCCCTAACTATCATTATAGATCCAAGCCGAAGATAAATCTTATCGCAAACTTTAAGCACTAATTAAAAATTAACAGAGAAATCTTTAGAAAACTCAATAAGCAGTTTGAAACTTATATTCCAATACAGAGTTCGTACAGCTGACCGAAGCACCCCAATAATCGATTACTTATATTAAATTGGGTCTCTGATTTCTTTTCTTTTTTTATCATAACACTAGAACTTTCCAAAATTTTATTGACCAGTCAGAATTTTTCAGGGATGGAAGACGCAAACTGTTCAAGCAGATTTTATGATTTCTCTATTAATAAAACAAGATACACCGTGTCCCCCTAAAATAACTAATGTCTATAGTCCGATACAAAGAAATCTTACAGTACATGGAAGGATTGATAACACTCTAGGCCAATAAACACCAGCCGTTCTGTTCGAACGGCTGCTTGTTCGTTGAATATTTATTATTAATAAATAAGTTTATTCACAGGAATGAAAACATCGCTGGATGGCATTAAGACTCTCCAAGGTCAGGAGTTTGCGGGGTTAGGATTACAAAACTGCTGCACTAACGAGTGGTTGAGATTCTAAGTTCTTGTCAGATAGTCCACATTGTGGCACAGGCTTTTCATCTCACCTTAATCAAGGGTTCACAAACTAGCACATTATCGTCCAAAGGTTCTGATAAATGACTATTACTCAGATTGGGTTGATGTAAGAAGTGGGGTTCCCCAAGGATCAGTATTAGGCCCACTGTTGTTTTTGATTTTCATAAATGACATGGATGAAGGGATAGAGGACGTGATGTCTAAATTGCAGATGATGTAAACATTCGTAGATTGGTTAATGATCACCACCAGGCAGAGCTTCTTCACAGTTGCTTAGATAGACTTCAGAGATGGTCAGAAAAATGGCAGCTATGCTTTAATCCAGCAAAGTGTAAGGTATTACACCTTGGGAACAGTAATCCCAAAATAACTTCTCCACTTGGTGGAGTTGAACTAAAGTCAGTAGTGGAGGAAAGGGAGTATGGAGTTCTGCGAGCATTGTAGGTAGGGTGCAAGGAAGGGCCATGGTGTCCTATCGATGATTTATCGAACATTTGCTAGTAGAGATAAGGACGTCATAATCCTATTATATAAGGCTATTGTAAGACCATACTGTGTTCAAGTATGGAGACCCCACCTAACAAAAGAGAGAGCTTCTTGAAAGGATCCAAAGACGGGTAACTCCCCTGGTCAGATTAGTAAAAGGCCGTCTATATGAGTAAAGACTTCTAATATGTGGGTTGCAGAGCTTGGAAACTTGATTGAGGTGTTTAAGGCTGTGAGAGGCATAAATAAACTGAATGAGGACGAAAATTTCAGTTATAAATGATTCTTGAACATGGGGCTATACTTTCAAGTTACGGGGGTGGATGTTTAGACTGGATTGCAGGAAGTTTTATTTTAGCCAGCGAATTATAAATTACTGGAATCAGCTACCTGGTAGAGGCTGACAGTCTGGGGAAATTCAAAGGTCAGCTGGATGGTTACCTACGGGAGGAGAAGAAGGAATGGCATAGACTTTTATTAATTATTATTATTTTTTTTTTGGTTGGTTCATCATAAGCCATGGGCTTCCTTGAACTATGTGGCCATAATGTTGGCTCCTGCTGACAGAAAGGAGCTTACCCTAATTTGGTATTTGCTGAACCAATATCGTTAAGGGGTCAACAATAATGACACTACTACAGATTTCAAGATAAGTATCATAAAGCCGTCTGGATCCAATGTAGATTTCTTTATAATTGGTCTCTACATCATAATTTTTTTATGTTAGATGTGCGTGTGTGCATGTAAAAAATAATTACACCTCCACCTCTTCTTTAAACTCTGTTGGAACAAACCACGTAGTACGGTGATTTTCTACTTATAAGATCAACTTGTTTGCCATCTAACAGCCGTGATGCATTGAGTCATGGTCAACAATGACCAGGACAGTTTCCATTTTCAAATACTCCATACAGTTTGCTTGAAGATTTCTGACAACTGTCTTGTGTACTAGATTGGCAGTGCGTCGTTTAAACTGTTTTCTGTTAGATACTCCACAACCCTAGTTCCTCTTACGAAATGTGTGCAGAGACAATTGGGAAATTAGCATAAATTTGATTTATGCTAATTTGGAATTGCGATGAACAAAAATCCCCGTGATTGAAAGCTGAATAACGAATTAAACTCCAAAAGCAATTAGACAAACATGAATATTTTAACATGACTGATAATCTACCACCTTTTATTTCCAGAACCACTATTTTGTTTCTATAATGGAGGTTGGATTACGTTAGAGTTCAGCAGCTATCCCGGGAATACGAGATTATTAGGTATGGTAATTTTATTTAACTGCTGGAGGCTGCCTTGTGATGCATTTTTGACTTCTCTACAGTTTATCGAGAGACATAACAATTACCAAAGACCATAATTGTATATGCGACTTCATTAAATCAGTAGACAATTTCAGGTTTCCGTGGCCTCGTTATCTTACGAAGGATGCTTGAAAAATAGGAATAAATAAACTTCTTGAAAAATACCACAGAACATCTGTGGTAACAGGGCAAACTGGAAACCAGAACAAAAGCAATATTCATCTTAGATATTTTGTAATTAGTTTTTTTAAAGCCAACCCCTTTGACCAAGTTCTCTTGATCATAATAGTACTATCTCTGCAACAGAATAGTCCATTTACCACTCGTCCTCCAGCTGACAAATTGGATTCAAATTCCTTCTCTGACCGAAGGAAATCTTCACGTTCTCTTCATGCTCATTTTAAGTTAAGTTTGATAAAAGAGAATCACTGTACAAGTAACCAGAAGCTATTTTGATAAACATCCGTGTGCTGAAGATGGCCATTTTTTAGAACTCAATTAATGAAAAAGGCATTCTTCTCAAAAACACAATGCCACGTGTATTTTTGAACAACGATAAACATTTTAGCACAATCTCCTTCGCATTTTATTTAAGAATTATTGGAAAGAATAGAAGACCTTAAAAAATAAACAGACCATAGATTTTCACTAACGGAAGGAGTATCCTAACAGGAGAAATGCAATTTATCTTCCGAAGGAGAATGTTCTGTATTATTCACCGAAAACCCATTCAAATATTTATCGTTCAATTTATATGCTGTTTTCATTTATTTTTAAACAAACCATTTATCTACTTTTTTTCCCATCCTGTCTACGAAAGAAAAATTAATCATTTAACCAATAAGTCAATCAATCAGTCAACCATCTGCTTCAGATTAAACTTATCGCCAGTTTTCACACCTCGATACACAAAACCCCTAACTATCATTATAGATCCAAGCCGAAGATAAATCTTATCGCAAACTTTAAGCACTAATTAAAAATTAACAGAGAAATCTTTAGAAAACTCAATAAGCAGTTTGAAACTTATATTCCAATACAGAGTTCGTACAGCTGACCGAAGCACCCCAATAATCGATTACTTATATTAAATTGGGTCTCTGATTTCTTTTCTTTTTTTATCATAACACTAGAACTTTCCAAAATTTTATTGACCAGTCAGAATTTTTCAGGGATGGAAGACGCAAACTGTTCAAGCAGATTTTATGATTTCTCTATTAATAAAACAAGATACACCGTGTCCCCCTAAAATAACTAATGTCTATAGTCCGATACAAAGAAATCTTACAGTACATGGAAGGATTGATAACACTCTAGGCCAATAAACACCAGCCGTTCTGTTCGAACGGCTGCTTGTTCGTTGAATATTTATTATTAATAAATAAGTTTATTCACAGGAATGAAAACATCGCTGGATGGCATTAAGACTCTCCAAGGTCAGGAGTTTGCGGGGTTAGGATTACAAAACTGCTGCACTAACGAGTGGTTGAGATTCTAAGTTCTTGTCAGATAGTCCACATTGTGGCACAGGCTTTTCATCTCACCTTAATCAAGGGTTCACAAACTAGCACATTATCGTCCAAAGGTTCTGATAAATGACTATTACTCAGATTGGGTTGATGTAAGAAGTGGGGTTCCCCAAGGATCAGTATTAGGCCCACTGTTGTTTTTGATTTTCATAAATGACATGGATGAAGGGATAGAGGACGTGATGTCTAAATTGCAGATGATGTAAACATTCGTAGATTGGTTAATGATCACCACCAGGCAGAGCTTCTTCACAGTTGCTTAGATAGACTTCAGAGATGGTCAGAAAAATGGCAGCTATGCTTTAATCCAGCAAAGTGTAAGGTATTACACCTTGGGAACAGTAATCCCAAAATAACTTCTCCACTTGGTGGAGTTGAACTAAAGTCAGTAGTGGAGGAAAGGGAGTATGGAGTTCTGCGAGCATTGTAGGTAGGGTGCAAGGAAGGGCCATGGTGTCCTATCGATGATTTATCGAACATTTGCTAGTAGAGATAAGGACGTCATAATCCTATTATATAAGGCTATTGTAAGACCATACTGTGTTCAAGTATGGAGACCCCACCTAACAAAAGAGAGAGCTTCTTGAAAGGATCCAAAGACGGGTAACTCCCCTGGTCAGATTAGTAAAAGGCCGTCTATATGAGTAAAGACTTCTAATATGTGGGTTGCAGAGCTTGGAAACTTGATTGAGGTGTTTAAGGCTGTGAGAGGCATAAATAAACTGAATGAGGACGAAAATTTCAGTTATAAATGATTCTTGAACATGGGGCTATACTTTCAAGTTACGGGGGTGGATGTTTAGACTGGATTGCAGGAAGTTTTATTTTAGCCAGCGAATTATAAATTACTGGAATCAGCTACCTGGTAGAGGCTGACAGTCTGGGGAAATTCAAAGGTCAGCTGGATGGTTACCTACGGGAGGAGAAGAAGGAATGGCATAGACTTTTATTAATTATTATTATTTTTTTTTTGGTTGGTTCATCATAAGCCATGGGCTTCCTTGAACTATGTGGCCATAATGTTGGCTCCTGCTGACAGAAAGGAGCTTACCCTAATTTGGTATTTGCTGAACCAATATCGTTAAGGGGTCAACAATAATGACACTACTACAGATTTCAAGATAAGTATCATAAAGCCGTCTGGATCCAATGTAGATTTCTTTATAATTGGTCTCTACATCATAATTTTTTTATGTTAGATGTGCGTGTGTGCATGTAAAAAATAATTACACCTCCACCTCTTCTTTAAACTCTGTTGGAACAAACCACGTAGTACGGTGATTTTCTACTTATAAGATCAACTTGTTTGCCATCTAACAGCCGTGATGCATTGAGTCATGGTCAACAATGACCAGGACAGTTTCCATTTTCAAATACTCCATACAGTTTGCTTGAAGATTTCTGACAACTGTCTTGTGTACTAGATTGGCAGTGCGTCGTTTAAACTGTTTTCTGTTAGATACTCCACAACCCTAGTTCCTCTTACGAAATGTGTGCAGAGACAATTGGGAAATTAGCATAAATTTGATTTATGCTAATTTGGAATTGCGATGAACAAAAATCCCCGTGATTGAAAGCTGAATAACGAATTAAACTCCAAAAGCAATTAGACAAACATGAATATTTTAACATGACTGATAATCTACCACCTTTTATTTCCAGAACCACTATTTTGTTTCTATAATGGAGGTTGGATTACGTTAGAGTTCAGCAGCTATCCCGGGAATACGAGATTATTAGGTATGGTAATTTTATTTAACTGCTGGAGGCTGCCTTGTGATGCATTTTTGACTTCTCTACAGTTTATCGAGAGACATAACAATTACCAAAGACCATAATTGTATATGCGACTTCATTAAATCAGTAGACAATTTCAGGTTTCCGTGGCCTCGTTATCTTACGAAGGATGCTTGAAAAATAGGAATAAATAAACTTCTTGAAAAATACCACAGAACATCTGTGGTAACAGGGCAAACTGGAAACCAGAACAAAAGCAATATTCATCTTAGATATTTTGTAATTAGTTTTTTTAAAGCCAACCCCTTTGACCAAGTTCTCTTGATCATAATAGTACTATCTCTGCAACAGAATAGTCCATTTACCACTCGTCCTCCAGCTGACAAATTGGATTCAAATTCCTTCTCTGACCGAAGGAAATCTTCACGTTCTCTTCATGCTCATTTTAAGTTAAGTTTGATAAAAGAGAATCACTGTACAAGTAACCAGAAGCTATTTTGATAAACATCCGTGTGCTGAAGATGGCCATTTTTTAGAACTCAATTAATGAAAAAGGCATTCTTCTCAAAAACACAATGCCACGTGTATTTTTGAACAACGATAAACATTTTAGCACAATCTCCTTCGCATTTTATTTAAGAATTATTGGAAAGAATAGAAGACCTTAAAAAATAAACAGACCATAGATTTTCACTAACGGAAGGAGTATCCTAACAGGAGAAATGCAATTTATCTTCCGAAGGAGAATGTTCTGTATTATTCACCGAAAACCCATTCAAATATTTATCGTTCAATTTATATGCTGTTTTCATTTATTTTTAAATAATCAATGAAAACTTCTACTCCAATGTTGGTATGATTGCATTTCTATACTTTCGTTTCATTATTTTAAATTCTCTTTCAATAAATGGTTTTCGAACTGTATTTTTATGTCCTTTAACTATAATCTTTTTGCTACTTATTCCAGGTGGTGTGTCCTTATAGAAAAAAAGGCCGAAGCTGGAAAAAGAAACGGTTATATCGGTTTAAGATTGAAATAATGAAATCGAACGTTGAGACTTGTTTCGTATCTCGTGGAAACTACTCCAGATCTTTCCATTTATAAGCTGTCCAAGTTTTTGCATTCAGAAACAGTTATACTAAAAGCCAAATGTTTTAAAAGAAAGCAGCGGTCCACCAAAACTAGGGCACTGTTTTGTTTTTGCATTAAAAGTTTCTATCCTAATCCGTCCATTTTGTGGTTGATCAATATAGATTCAAATATTTTGTTTGATAAACTCACAGAAATGTTGGAACGGTTTTCTTTTCCTACAAAATTATATTCAATCTAAGAGAAGCAAACTGCGATCAAACTATTTGGCTTTAAAAGAATTCGGTCTTGCCGAATAAACCCATATGGTAAGAATCCTGCTCTCTTATCCCTCCGATGGCAAAAAAGCAAACACATTAAAATTACTGTGGTGAAATAAGATTTAGTTATTAATGAGCTTCCAACTAAAGTCAAAATAGATTCAAACGTTTATCTTCAGTAACAGCGCCCATACACACCTTGACACGCACTCCACAAGGTGTTTCGGGATGTCCTGTGATAATGCCACAGTATATACAGTAATGCCAGCACATTGTCAAGTGGATGGTCATAGCATCGAATGTCCTTTTCCAGAAGGTCCCAAACGTGCTCAATTGGGCTGAGATCGACCGACTGGAAGGAAGGAGAATTCATTATCACATTCCTGAAACACCAGTTAGCAACCTGCCAGGACATACTCTCTTGTTGAGAGATGCTGGAGTTGCCTGGATACACTGTCATCACGAAGGGTTGTACTTGGTCGACGACAATAAAAAGGTAGGCTACTGTCCGGCGCATGGTCCATAGCTATGGCAGTCAACGGCCGTTACTGGTAACCACATATACAGCGGAGGCTTGAGGACATAGCGATGCAACTAAGACGGTCAAAAACCAGCTCCTACAAGCGCACCGATCCATTCTTCTCACTATAACCAGGGCACACAAAACTCTATCCACCTCCACCCTGCAGGTCCTAACAGGCAAGCTTTCAGCTGACCTGGAAGTGATTTTTAATCAACTAAAATATCTACAACGAAAAGGAATACAGGACAACATGCACAGTGTTCATATTGACCTGAGAGTACCTTTTAACCAAGAACGAAACAGAATAAGATCACGGTTAACAGTGGCTGGAATGATGGAGTAGCTTGCCACACGGCCTGACAACTGTCTCGTCCATTCAGCTATTTAAAACCGAACAAAAGCGAAGCCAAAATGGTTCAAAACCTAGACTACACGCCATCATAAACAGCAAGTTTTTGACATGACTTTAAGTAACGATTCGAACTGCATATGTGACACCAGGGAAACCTGGGACTACTTTATGTATGATTGCACTCAGTATACGGATCTCAGGACAACTGTAGGGCTCGAAACTGGATGCATGGATAGAGCCCATACTCGTGCATAACAAAACTCACTAACAGCTTTCTATAGGTATGCATAAAAATATAAAAAAGCAGAAGCTATCATGCGTGTTCGATAACGCTTGGGCCTCAAACCAACCCGGATCAACTGACTCCGACCCTCTACATTATATAATAAACTGTGATACTGCGCCATATGTGATATTTACCGGACTTGACAATACTTGAACCAAACACAGCCACCTCATCATGAAACCCTCTGCTGGCTCTGAAACAAGATGAGATACACTGCAGCCATGTCTGCTGCACGCTAGCCCTGGGATACCCCAGAGCAGGATTATGCTGGCCCTCAAGTATAGAAAACAGCGGAATCAACGCTAACTCTAGGAACAACCCAGTAGGATCTTACTGGTGCTTCCTAGGGTATGGGATAACTGCTGATCCCTACCATTGGGAGTGAGATGCTTGGACGTCCACTGTCCAACCTACTCGTTCTCCTGTAATAAATACCTTATCACTTCTTCTATGGCGATGCTTCATACTTCTCTCCTCATCTTTCTATTTCTAACCTCTACCATACTCACCAACTACTCCTTACTATTATCCCACTCCGTTCCTTTGAATTCCCAGGCTTCGCCAGACCCTTGCATCTGGAGAAGTTCATCATGAGCTACGTAGCAGAGTCTGGCACGCCTCCACACGGCTATGGACGAAGGCGTGGGGGGATTGGCTTGTTTTTCGCTGCCCCCCCCTGGTTTCTAAGACTCCAGTTGCCGCCACTCACACTAGCACACAAACACTTGCCTCATCAAAAGATGACAGCAGCAAATGAAGGAACCCTGAGGTCCACAAAAACTTCCACACACTGAACTGGTAACCATATAGGAAAAGTACATGCTGACCATATCGGTGGACTTTGAAGATTCATTTTTGTCCTTACAGTAGCCAAGCGTTCTGAAAAGGCTACGCCACAGAACCTATACTTTTGTCTTAAAGACTACGTCCGAAATAAATCACAGTGTGCACCTAGAGGGCGAAGACGTGTTTTAGAAACTACTGGTGCAAGTACCAAAGGACGCTGCAGGGCCCGCGTCCAAGCGGAGGTCCACAGAACAGTTCATTCGTCCTCTATATCCTCAATAAATCAGATGTAGATAAATCAAAACAACCGTTCCATCCAAGTCACAGTTATATTGTAAATGCGTCTTTGAGGTAGCCCCTAGAGAGCCAGGGACATTTTGAAAAACCAGGACAGTCTAAGCTGGCTGGACCAGCCATAGATTCAGAGAACATTTCCCCATAGTAAAATGTTAAAAATGTCAGAAATTTGGCCACACCACCCACACTGTGTGCTACAGTGGAATTAAAGGCCATACATTCATAGAATGCCAGAAAAAGAACGCCGAACCCAGAAGCTGTAACTGCAAGCAAGCAAAGCTAGACTTAAAACACTCCAACAATGAACGTAAAATTCCCCAACTAACAAAATACATTCAAAGCATGCAAATCCTAAATAAATTATGGATATTGAAAGAAATACAAATCCTTGTCAGTGGCTAAATTTTTATACAGAACGTGCAATAGCCGTAGCTGACCAGCTTAAAATCAAAATGGAAGAAGAAAATATTGACCTGCTAACTGTCCAGGAGTCCTACACTCATGGAGGTAGAGTAAGACTTTAGAATTACCCTGTGGAAAAGAAACTTTGATATCACACTGGAATTTGTTGAAAATAACCCTGTAGATCATTTGAAATTCACTGACTGGCGAGACCAGGACGCTAAGCCTGGTGCGTCAAATAACAGTGTCACTATGCATGAAATTTCCAGATTCAAACATTCAGTAATCCTGAGGTAGACTCTGGTAAACGTTCTTCCTGAGGCTTTCAACCAACTATGACCTGCAGACAGCTGTGATCAACTCACTGATATACTAAATGCCTGTAATTCCTCAATGAGGAAGATATATTGCAAAAATATACCATCCCCTGTTGGTGCCATGGTCATCAGATTCTCATGATACAGGGTACACGGGCAAAGATGACGCCGAAACTGGTTCCAGCAAGAAACAGACACACTCAGAGAACAGAGTACAGACACCTCAGGAACACTTAAACGGCAAAGATTAGCCTTAAAAAGACGGAATCTTGGCGTGCCTTGGTTGGGTGTCCGGAAACATCGACCCCTAGGGTGTATCTCCTCGATTTTAACAAACAAATTCCAAAGAGGTGGAATTATGAACACGAGAAAAGCACCAGACTAGTCCGCAACCCACACTTAGGCAGACAATACCGCAGAAAATATACTAAAAGCGCTCTTCTCCACTGCTAGCCAGTCCCTCACAGAAAAACAAGAAATCTTCATAGAAAGTCTTAACTATCATACTGATGTGATGGAAAGCCCTTCGTATTAGAAGAACTGAAAACAGTTCTTGACAAGACCAAGGAAAACAAATGTCTAGACCACGACCTCATTTAAATTGAAGTAATCAAAAATCTAGCAGCAATATATCCGGACATAATCTTTAGTCTGTTTAATAACTGCTTCACAATATGCACATTCCGGGATATCTGGAAACAGGCTAACCACCAAATTATTCTTTAAAAACCCAGAAAAGCCTCCCGATGAGCTTAATCTTATACACCTATCGTTCTGCTGTCAATACTTGGCAAAGTCCTAGAAAGACATTCTCTCCCCACAACAAAACTACCGAATCTTCACTCTGACCAAAAATTCGGCTTTAAATAGGACCACTGAACAGTAGATACCATGCATTATGTGACTCATGAAGTTAATACAGTACAGAAAAAATACTTGCTGCCTATCTCAGTGGATTTAAAGTTGCTTTTGATGAACTTTTCTGGTCCAGCATTCTCAGGTGGCTGCGTCATGCAAATGAATGTGACTCTCAACCTGTATCGTATCATTCAGGTTTACTAAAGTAACAGAGTTGTCGCGGTACGTACCAGATTCCAAGAAATCACAAACACTGGGACCAAAGGATGGCCTCAAGGTTCAGTACCTGGGTCCCTTCTTTTGGAACTTAGTGCTGCGCGAATTTCTTGACACGAACGAAAGTGACCTTATCCCATAGATAAGGTCACCTTCGTAGATCGCCTTATTCTGCTAATACCAGCAAACACCAAAGCGGATATGGAAGAAACGGCCAATCTTGCTCAGTAGCCATTGCTGCAATGAGCCAGTTCTCACAAACTCACAATCCCTGCGGCAAAAACTAAACGTATCCTGATAACTTCACACCCGGAGGCCTCCTGTGATCAGTAAATGTGGCGCCTCAATCAAAATGGCCGCCGAACTAAAGCATCTGGGAGAGCAATACTTGACAATAAATTATCATTCTACCCCAACCTCACTTGTATAAATGACTTCTACGATGAATGTATGTGTACCTCTATCAGCAAGACAACGCGACATGCCATACTGCTCGGGTCGTAACAGAGTGGTTTGAGGACATGGGTGTGGAAAAGTTGGATTGCCAGCCCAGAGTACTGATCTGAACCATATCGAGCATCTTGGGGTGTATTAGATCGTCGGGTACGTGGACGTTGAGATCGCCCAAAGAACAAGACCGAACTGGTGGCTGCGTTAAAGGCCGAGTGGAGGAACATATCACCTGACATTTATAAAAAACTGGTTGAGAATATGCCGCGAAGATTGAAGGCAGTCATAAAAGGTTTTAGCACAAAATATTAAATGATACAATATCAGCTTTTTACTTGTCCGGATATTAATGGTAGGGGGGGGCAGTGTATTTTAGTAACAGAGAACAAAACAATTACAAGGGGCCTGAGTTGATATGTCCAGACAGTATTGTTGTTCCAACACAAATACGAAAAAAAAATGCAGAGTTAAATAAAATCTGCTTCTCAAGAGGTTAGATCGTCAAAATCACGAAATTATATTCAGAAACTTCCTGAAGATTTTGTTCCAGAAGATCTGAGTTCAAATGAATTACGTGACGATTTTCATTTGATTCCTGAAACGGCAAGACAGACTATACTGAAGCAACCAGCTTCTATTGTGTCATCCAAAAATAAACAAAATCGTATTTCAGCTCAGTCGTCTGTTGTAGATCCTTCAAGAGTTTCAACAGTAGTCGAGCATGAAATCATTTATAAGAACATCGAACATGACCCTAACTCCTATAAAGAATTTGAACGACAATTTCTGAAAAATACATTTGGAGCTGTTTGTGATGTCTCTAATCGATTATGGTATGAAAATGATGTAAACATGTGCACTCCAAGAAGTTATCCGTTACTTCTCTTAGAATTTCCAACTGCAGAACTAACGACCATGAAGGCTTGTAATACTTGTCAAGCTTCTCTCATAACTGATCCCATTCCAACGTTTTCGAAGAACAACGGTTTCGTTTATCCTGCTGTTCCACCTCATCTGCCTCGATTGGATTTAGTAACCATAACAATTAGATCGCTGACATTGTTCCATGGCATGATGAGGGCCATAATTTTCACCACCTCAAGTCCCCTCTCCCAAACCCCAGATTGGTATTTGGGAGAGGGGACTTGAGGTGGTGCAAATGAGTTGAGCGCAGTCGGGAAATACCAAGTTCTTGGTATTTCCCGACTGCGCTCCACTTTAACAAAAACTTCTTTTTATTTATTTATTTTTCTGAGGATTCCCGGGGAAGTTCAGCCGATCCTGGGGCTTACCTTGCCATAGTACTTATTCCTCCCTACGTACTAGCCCGTTTCCGCATGCCAATATACAGGCACTCAGTTGTGTTTCAGGGGGTTCCCTGGCTAAGAAGCCAGATAAAAAAACTTAACGCACAACCCGTAATTATCAATAAACAAACAGACACTAACACTCTATGGCTTTTAATTTCTATATAACACAGAGTTCAGTACGCGGAGTTGGAGAAGACCCCTATGCCATTTGTTAACATTAAACTGGAAACCATACTCATTGCGACACGAGACCTAAAACTCTTACGGGTGTCGACGTCAAGTGGCTGTCCCACGTGTGACCATTGGCTACTTGTTCACTCGTTGTTGAGCCAGGCACGGTAGACACACGAGACCACAGAACGACAGCACTTAACCATGTTGGCTATTGGCACCTGCATCTTGCCCCAAAATCATTCCACGTCCAAAGTTAGAACGATCTCGACGTCGGCCAATTCTTCCTCGGAAACACTCAAAATTTTACTACGGTAGTAATAACAGCATTTCATTAAATATCAAGCACACCGACGTTTCAAGAGCTCTTTAGTTCTTGAGGCTGTTACAAACATTCTCTCAGGTATGACAAGCGAGGCCTTGCTATCTGAGAGTCAAAAACAATGATGGAACTGATATTCTGGTAATACTTAAGTGAAGTGTGCCGAATCTCGGTTAAGTCCGGCCGTTCTGTGGAAACTAAATCTATTTACCCTTTCACAAGACTGATAGTAACAATGAACTTAAATCAACTTAAGCAATTGTCTCTCTGTGTTCCCAGACAATACAAGGTGTTAGATGACTCTCATCAACCACTGGAAAAACACGACTTTGCTTATTGGAGGCTTGATGTGGACTAAACACAAGTTTAGTCTCCAGCGCAAATCTCCTGCAATCCTCCATGTCTTACATCACGCAGTATGATAGAAGACTTTTGGGGTAATGATGAACATCGTGGCAATATCCAGTCTTCCTTACATTTCGAAGGTACAACTCTTAAAAACGGTATTCGCAGGCTGGTCACCAGAGCAAACCTATTGATGACTCTAGGAGGCTTCTAGATCAGCCAGTGTATAATCTCTGTGTCTCTATTCTGTCAGCTAGTAACTGGAAGGAGTGCGAGTATTTA
Source organism: Mastigoproctus giganteus (assembly GCF_048544385.1). Taxonomy (NCBI): domain Eukaryota; kingdom Metazoa; phylum Arthropoda; class Arachnida; order Uropygi; family Thelyphonidae; genus Mastigoproctus; species Mastigoproctus giganteus. The sequence goes on from NC_143588.1 coordinate 41,272,306, forward strand.
TATGAGGGGGAGGGAACTGTTGAGGCCACGTTACGTCAAGGAGCTTGGTATATTTTTGTTATGTGAACACCACATCCAAAAACTTCAGTACTTCATACAACATGTCCTTCCACACCTTTTCTTACTACTGAATACATAATGAATTGTAAAACTATCAAACTAATACAACAAACTTATCTGCGAAATGATCTAAGCCACCCAAACACTTCCTCGTTCGTTTCACAAATATACTTGTTCTCAGTTCCAATCTCAATGATGTCCATTTACACTTAGTCTGCAAGCTCCACTTACTTTTTCTGACAGAATCCCAATTATCAGTTGATTCAACCACTGGTCATGTCAGTTGTCTTAAGTATTCGATGTACAATTCCTTTCGCTTCAAAAGATGGTACTTGGACATATGTCGGCTCTGATATTTATATTTGCAGTCACGCACTTAGTAATTTGGAATCTCCTACTTTCGATCTTCTCTGTCTTAAAATCTCTCCACACCATTCTGTCAAATTCATCTGTTGCCTCCGTCGTTCTACAACTGTACTAATCAAATGCTTTGACTTCATCTCTTTGAAACTTGACTTTCTCCACTCCAACTTTCCTAACATAGAGGTAATTTTCTTTGGTCATTTTAATGTAAAACTCAGCTGGGTTCCGTTTTCTGGTCACATGGACCTAGCTGGTCGAAATGCTAAGGCTTTTGCAATTATTAATGACCTCGCACAGATTGTTCATTTACCCTTCAGAATACCAAACAATTACAAATACACAGCCAATACGCTTGATCTTTTTCTCACAAACAACCCTTCCTAGAACATGGTCCAGGTGAGTAGTCCTCTTGGCACCTCAGATCGGAACTTAGTGATGTCTCTTCTTCAATGGAACCTTTTTTATTGGCCATTCTCACCTTCGTATTATTTGGCATCCAAGAATCGAAATACGATTATCTGTGAGATTATCTTTATCTAAACCATGGTTTTCCAATAAATGTCCTAAGGCTGTTCATGGTAATGTTGCATATCACAATTGGCTTGCATTCAAATCTCCAGCTTCATTTTCTGCCCATACCAAGGCTACAAATAATTGCAATTCAATTACTAATATGTCCAAACTACATTTTGAATAGGCTAAGAATAGAAAATTTGATTTTTTGTCCAAATGGTAGTAGACTATTTTGGTCTTTTGCCACAGCTATGGCAGCGACTTTTGTCTATCTGTTCTCCCACCTCTTTTAAAAGCTGATGGTTCTATGTCCACCTGAGTTACAGATAAAGCTAACCAGCTTGCATCCTACTTTTCTTGTAACTGTTCTACTGACGAGCTTGGTAGCCACCTCCTACCTTTCCCAATACACTTTATGATGGTAGAAGAATTTTGAACAGTCTTATGCACTAAATCCTAATAGTATTCCTCCACTTAGTTTCAAAACATATGCTCCTCAGCTTACTCCTGTTCTGTATCGCTTTTCTGCATTTTGTTATTCTACCTTATTCTCTCATATCCAGCCAGTTCCTAAAAAGGATGACAAATAACTCCCATCCAATTATCTTCCCATTGTAATTACTTTTACTCTTTCTAAAGTAATGGAGAAATCCATTAACCGCTAACTTCTAAACTATTTAGAAACCTTCCAACTCATCAGCGATCGTCAATATGGATTCCGTCAGTGTGAGTCCACTGGTAATATACTTTCTTATGCAACTCATCTATGGACAAATTCAATGGAAAAGTTTGTTGAAACTGAAGCAATAGCTCTTGACATTTCAAAGTCTTTTGATTATAAAGGTCTTCTAAATAAATTTCAATATGGATTGGCAATTATTTTTTGAAATTGGGTATCCACCCTTCTCTCTGATCGCTCTCTGCTCGGATGGTAGATGCATCTACCATCTGATATTTCCCAACGTTCAGTCCTTTCTCCCACTCTTTTCCTGTTGTATATTAATGACCTTCTTCCGTTGATTGTAAATCCAATCCACATTTTTTTAATGACAGCACGTTGCATTCCGCCTTCCAGTTGAGAAACCTTACTCTGCACAAACGGATTCAACTTCTCGAATATCCACTTCCAATTCCTTAAATGCTGATCTCTCGATAATTCTTTGATGGGTCAAAGACACTTTAGTTAATTTCAATCCTTGAATTTGCATTACCTTGCATCTCCTCAATTTGCAATACTGCAAATAAATCTTAGAAACTAACAAAGGTTAGTTTCTAAGATATGCAGTTTTGCGAATTCCAAACTCGTCAGTGATAAGTTCTCCACGAACATTCATTAGTGCTCATTTAAATTCATGAGATATCCAGCTTGTTTTAAAAATGTCTATTTTAAGGAAGAACCAACAGATGGTACTGTCATATATCCACACAACTGCTCCCTGACATGCAATACACCACATTAGTCAGATCATTAAGACTAATTAATACGAAATTATTCTTGACAATTAAGACTTTTATAGACCCAAATAACAGAGACATTAAGCTAATCCAATATTCTTTCCAGTAGTTCATCAAAAGGGTCGATGGGTTATGACGAACTTTCCTTCCAGGCTATTTTTGGAGTCTGGAGAGTATTTTTCCTTTTCTTTCCATATTTTTCTTTTCGTTCAAATACCCGGAAATTTAAGTTCGCCATTTGAAAGAGTTATTTCATCTCCTCAATTGTATGTATTCTCTTTTGAATTGGTTGACAATAATTTAATACCAGGGCACAACGAACTGCAGTAGCCCACGGACAAGTTTTGATGCACCATCCTCATTTAGTTTGTATGACAGTGAAGGATGGGTATATGAAGAGGCCTTTGACCCTACTGTATTGTTCGCGTATGCGACAAAGAAAATTCTCTGCACAAAGCATTGACGACATGGGTGAGAGAAATAGAGAAGTGATGAGTCAGCACGCGCCGTTTACCTACCCTTTAGATGTCAGAAGCAGCACCGTGGTCTTATTTCATAACATCCTTCAGCATGCAAATGCAAATTGACCCGCGTTTGTCACTGCCGTAGGCTAACTCTTTTATAGCTGGAAGAAGCACTTCATAAATAAAACAGCACGAGCCAGCTTCCATCTCCACTTCAGAAGACCTCACCGCATCATGCTGTCCATTTGGATGTGTTAAAACAATATTTATCACATCCGTATCTGCAGTCCAACCATTCGCACAGGATGAAGATATTTTTCAATTTTCTGGCATTTCCAAGTGACTGCCATTCTTAACTTTGGAGAGTATGAATCAATATAATACAATAACTTTCTCTTATCAACATCTATAGACATTTTATATAAATATTTACACGCCTCAGGGCTTGGGGTTGCCTTGGCACTAATCAAACACAACTTAACTCTTCTTTTAAGACAGATTAAATTAGTATTGGACGAAAAACTACGCTGACATGTTCTCCTGTCAGAGCTGAAGAAGTCTCCATAATTTTCTTGATACGTAATCCGTCTGAAGGGCAGAAAGAAATCAAGCGCTTCCCTTGTGAGCAGTTTTTAATTCTAAAACGTAATATCTTGTATGTCAATTGAACATAATTTTAAAAGCCCACATGGCAAGCATTATGCAAATATGTCATGGAATTAAGATTAATGATTCCAGACTTGGCAAACGAAGTGGAAAAACTAAAGAAAACTAACTCCAATCTGCTGTTTTCCACTTATAATAGGGAATTTAATTAAAGCCCTCAATTTTGTTTTCATTAAGCTTTGAATGCCTAAAAGAAAATTCTGACCTCAATACATTCCGGAATGTTTTGCTAGCTTTTTATCTACCCTAAAGACTGCATTATTTTCAAAGCAAGTTTATATTAATCAGCGCTTTGTCAGCCATCTTTGGCTAATATAAATCCATTGTTTCTTTGGTTCAAAGCCTTGTTGTTGGTTTTCACATCTATTAAATCTCCAAATATAAGCAAAAACAATATATTTATCTACATTTCGACATCAATCTTGAAAGTAGAGAGGATTATGTTTTATTTTGATGAGAGAATGCATAAATAATTCAAAACAGCGAAGTCTAGTTGCAACACCAAAAGTAAACACACTTCACGTTTGCTTCCTTTTCACTAAGTTATGTATCGCTTAATGAAGCAATTTAATTCCGAATTAGAAGAGGCAAAACACAGAATAAACACCATCAGCTGATGTAATTTAAATAATATTCCTCAACCTCTTCGTTTTTTCACCTACTTTTGCGTTCTGCCAAATAATGAGATTACTCCCTGGTTCTCCGCTAAACTTCATCTTTCCTTTCAGACATTCGTGTAAAAATGAAACCATGACCGTCAGAATCTTAAGACGTTAGCTAACCAAATGTATGCTGGGCAATGAAGGAATTAGCTTTCTTAATTTCCACGAGAAGAGAAATTCTGCAGCCTCTAAAGCTAACGGAGAAATCTTAAAGAAAGAGAGTGAAGAATATAAAGATATTATATTATAAAGAGTCAAGAATATAAAGATATAACGGAGAAATCTTAAAGAAAGAGAGTCAAGAATACAAATATATAACTGAGAAATCTTAAAGAAATAGCCAAGTATATAAAGATATAACTGAGAAATCTTAAAGAAAGAGTCAAGAAAATAAGATATAACGGAGAAATATTAAAGAAAGAGTCAAGAACATAAAGATATAACGGGGAAATCTTACAGAAAGAGAGTCAAGAATACAAAGATATAACTGAGAAATCTTAAATAAATAGTCAAGAATATAAAGATATAACGGAGAAATCTGAAAGAAAACTCGAGAATATAAAGATATAATGGAGAAATCTTAAAGATAGAGTCAAGAATATAAAGATATAATGGAGAAATCTTAAAGATAGAGTCAAGAATATAAAGATATATTTATAAAGAGTCAAGAAAATCTGAAAGAGAGTCAAGAATATAAAGATATTATTTATAAATAGTCGAGAAAACAAAAATATAATGGAGAAATCTGAAAGAAAGAGTCAAGAATATAAAGATATAATGGAGAAATCTTAAAGATAGAGTCAAGAATATAAAGATATTATAAAGAGTAAGAATACAAAGATATAACGGAGAAATCTGAAAGAGAGTCAAGAATATAAAGATATATTTATAAAGAGTCAAGAAAATCTGAAAGAGAGTCAAGAATATAAAGATATTATTTATAAAGAGTCGAGAAAACAAAAATATAATGGAGAAATCTGAAAGAAAGAGTCAAGAATATAAAGATATAATGGAGAAAACTTAAAGATAGAGTCAAGAATATAAAGATATTATAAAGAGTAAGAATACAAAGATATAACGGAGAAATCTGAAAGAAAGAGAGTCAAGAATATAAAGATATTATAAAGAGTAAGAATACAAAGATATAACGGAGAAATCTGAAAGAAAGAGAGTCAAGAATATAAAGATATTATAAAGAGTAAGAATACAAAGATATAACGGAGAAATCTGAAAGAAAGAGTCAAGAATATAAAGATATTATTTATAAAGAGTCAAGAAAATCTGAAAGAGTCAAGAATATAAAGATATTATTTATAAAGAGTCAAGAAAACAAAAATACAATGGAGAAATCTTAAAGAAAGAGTCAAGAATATAAAGATTCAAAAACAGTCGACTCTCTGTTGACAATCTCCTTCCCAGCATATGGCGTGCTTTAATAGCCTCAAACCATTGCCTTTTCACTGGGAACTACAAACTCTATTAGCGCGGCACTTAAAGCCGATGCAGTGATAATATAATTCTGTCCAATAGTGGTTACAAGAAGCAGATGCGCTCTCGATACGGTGTTGAATCATCTATTAACAGCACGCGATTCGCTCTGCGGCCGAACACAATTACATCTGACACGGTTTAACCTTCTAGGTGTCTCGGTGAGAAAGTACTCGTACACGCCGCATTGAGTGCTCATATAGTTGTTTCACGAGTCTATCACCAGCGGCACCGCCGTACTGTTTTCATTAAGAAAGTTCCGGCAAACGAGATCTACCTTTATGGACTGCAGTCACGCAAAAGCTCCACATGTGAATGTGGCACGCTTCAAGTGTGAATGTGATCTCCGAGAAGCGATTTAGTAGGTTACAAGTCGTTCGATTTCTTGCCACATCGCCGATTGCATAATAAATGGGTTAAGCGGAACCAGATGGACTCTTTCCACCCTCAATAGAAACATCAGTCTGGAGGTTTGAAAAAGCCCTACATATTGCAAACACCCATTTCCAGTTATATTTCGCAGTAACTTATACGTCATCCTCTGAGGATTTTAAAAGTAATCGCACGATAACGAGATTATTTCAGCCTGTGTATAAAAGAATCCGTTTTAAGTCCATTATTTCAAAAATGATTTAAAAGACCATTCAACAGAAGGCTGTAAACCGGAAGTTGTTGACTTTCGTTTTTCATTATTTTCTCTTAAAATATTGAAAAAAAGAGGACAAAATGTCATAAAAACATGATGCATTTTAAGGATGAAAATATTTTTTATATAAATAATCCCATAAAATTCACAAATAATTCAATTTATTAAAAAAAATGAACTTGGCATTGAATTAGTAATCTGGAGCCAACGGAAGGAAGTGCATAGGTAGTAACAATGCGCCTAAGCTTTTATTTTGGATTTCGAAATGGTAATTTTATGATTTTCTACAATGAAAGACATACTTCTTAAGTGATTAATGTTTGGTAATTGGTAAATATGTGAACCTCCGTTGAATCGGCCGATATCTGCATCTCAAAATTTCAGGAATTATTTCTCGAATGACAAATACTGCGTAGTTAGTATTTTCTAGGCCTAACGTATATTTTTCAATCGAGCTGGTTCTTGAATGATGCGAACTAGCTGTTGAATTAAATATAATGTCCAAGTGACAGTGAAGGATTTCTAAGTGGGTTTCCAAGTTAAAGTCGATATTTTGTAGAGAAATTCTTCAACGAAAGAGTATGATATTACTTGCACAGATACGATTACATGCAAACACTTCAGTACGTACTAGAGGTGGATATGCAAGCAATGAAGTAGTTTCTCTAATGATGTCACTTCATTCGGATTATTTATTTTCAAAGGAATGTTTAATTGCAACCTAATTAAATGTACAAAGATTTCAACCAAGTCGCGTTAACAGCGAACATCGAGTGCATTATTAGAAAGCTAACAAAAATTAAATATATTATTAGAAATGTTAATGAGAGTAGGTTTGTCAAAGAACATTTCCTTTTATGAGAAATAATGTGGATAATCATCAAAAGAAATTCGATTTTCTTTGTATTTTAATTTTCATTTATTCCAATCCTTCCGGTAGATAAGTCTGTTTATCGGAAGTCAAATTATAAGTCATCCTGGAAGGTTTTTGATTTTGAATATGGTTATTAAGTACTAGCTTAGTGCACAGAGCGACAAATCCATCAGCACCAGGTCATTAGCGTAAAGATTATACTTGGTATTCTGTAATGATTTCAGGATGTTGTTGGAAAGGTGCTAGGACAGACTCATTAGGGGCAATTAGGCACATCTAACTGAAGAGGATTTATGGTACTCACCCCATTAAGCCTTCATTAACAGAACTGCTTCCCTTAATACCGGGTTACAAGGCGGTCACGTGGTACTTCGAAACACGAATTTGCTCTTAGTACGAAGTCTTAATCCAGTCTCCCATTATAAAGGTGTAACAGTTTCCCATCGTGCCCAGCAGTAGTGATGTATCAGCCATTGAGGGTTACGTTACATGGTAGTTTGTGTCAGAGCAGTTCCAAACTGGAAGATAACCGTGACAATTCCTATCGAGCACTGAAGTTGTAGGTTGCAGGGAGGGCAAAAACAACCACTCCTCTCTGATACAAATCGGTGTTTGTCATCCACTGGATTGTGGGGCTAATACTATACCATTTACGAGTCAATAGAACATCTAAACTACAAAGTAGAAGCAATAAAAAGTTATTTTAGGGAATAAAATTAACCACAGTCACTCGGCAAGATGGATCGTGCTGACATTGCTTCTATGGATGCCAATTTGTTCACTAACGAAATTACAGGCCACTGAACTAGAACAAGAAATCACTTGCAAAAAAAAACCCACTAATTACAAATACTTATTGTATTAATAAAATACAAAGAAAAATCTAAGAAAAACCCTTAAGGCCATAGATGTGCGACCTTCAGATCGTGTCTTCTTTGCGATAATCAATCAAACTCGAGAAAGAAGATTCTAATCTTGTACTTTTGGCAATTCTAAGTGTCTGTAAAAAACCATGTTTCAGCAAGTGTGTTTTTTAATACACGACCTTCAGAGGTATTTAAAAAGATTAATAATGTAGGAAAAATGGTAAATCTTAACTTCAGTCTTTTAATTTCAGTAATCGTTCTGAATTAACTTTTATTATTATTTTTTTTAACTGACAAGAAAACTGGCTATAAAATGCACGATAAATGCTTCGTCCGATAAGTACACTGCCACACAAAACATATAGAAAACGTGATCTAACTCTTGCATCTTGCGATGAATTCGGACAAAATTTGGTACGATAGTGTACCACAGAATAACGATGAAATGAGGAGACAGCGAGAAACTTATAAGGGACATTTATAAGGATTGTATAAGAAGAATTAACAAAAAGGCCACATTATCCCCGTCGGATTTAAATCTAGTAATCGTGCTGGCCACGGCATTCGTCTGATATCTCCAATTTAAATGAAAATTAAAGTTAAAAGGGCAATAATAATGCTCATTTATTGCCTTAATGAGTACAAAACTCATCTGATTAAGGCACTTACCACAAGGTTTGACTCCTTAGTATTCGGCAGTCTGACGCATGGTTCTGACGCATGAAAATAGTCATATTTCTTTTCAAACTCAACGTAGCCGAGATCTGATTTCATCGAATAGCGTAAATTAGTTATTTTTTCTTTTAAAGCAGTTTATCTTCCTCCCCTTCTAAACTACAGATATATTAAATACTTGCGTGCACTATTGCATCGTGAAGAGAAAATAGTTTCTGTTTGCCTACTTTTCTATAAATAAGTCCAAAAGTCAGTGGACTCATTGATCGAGCAATGATTGCCCACCAAAGTCATCAACCGGTTATCCATCCCAACTGCAGTTCTTAGCACAGAAGTCCGTGTATGGCAGTCTATTAACTAAACTTGTATGTGGATGTGTATCTTATGATTAAACTATTTCGATCGAAATAACTGGCGCCATCTGTTGACCAAATTATTCATTTTATTAATTTATACAATTAAACTTTATTTTGTTTAGAGGGAGAGAAGTTTTGAAACTTAAAAAGTTAAGCGCATTTTCAAAATTTTAGATTGAACACCAAAAATAAAATTTAATAGAAAAATTATTTATTGTTTATTGACGTGACAAAAGTAGGTCAATTTTACTTCGACACTCCTGGTTGTAATGTTGTCGTTGTGCTTATTTGTCATCTGCACAGAAGCATCAGCTACTTCTGCCGATATTTTTGCAAATATACCCTCATGGAAAAAAGTTAAGGCAACTGTAAATGGAATCCAGACAGCTCTAGGAGACAGAGGTCGAGCAAGGGTGACATCATTAACGGATGACCGACATCTGGCCTTAACTGCCAGACGAATTAAACTTCTTTGAAAGCGAGTCCAATGACTCAATCACCAATGCGGGATGCATTCAGAGAGATTTTATCAAATACTTCGCATACTACACATTCTTTCATTAATTTATTACCCTGAGAGTATCAGGCCGTTGTCTTTCCATTTAAAGACGGTACTAAGAAAGAATTTCCTTTTATTAATTAATCCAAGGAGCCCGCAGCCTGTCACTTCCGAGTGCATGCATTTCTTGCTGCGAGAATCTTCGACAAGGAAATGAACATTCCATTAAATCGAACACTTGCTCTCAGGGAGTGAGGTGTTGTGGTACAATAAATCGGCTTCTTATTGGTTTATTACGCTAAACAAATACTTTTCTTTAACATCGATCTTCAGACTGTCCGAGAATGCAATTTCTCCGGGGCACAAAAAAAGTTTCTAGGAGAAAGTATTCGCAGATGACGAACGCCGAATGGCATTCTTCTCCTAGGCGGATGGAACAGTATGACCTTAGTTGCCGATGCGTCGGTAAACTCCCACTTAACCAACCATGGCGGGCATTCTCAGCTGTCAGCGAGAAAGGTAAACAGCGATTTTTCCACTTAACCCGCTACTCTGTCGTCCTCTTTCCTTTCTTCTTTCTTCATCACGTCGCTTCTTAAATAACAATGTTTTGTTTCTTCAATAATTAATGTAACATATTATTTGAATCTAAAATAAATCAGTTCGGTGCTTCTAATCTGAAATATCTTTACACCAGTTTAATAACGTTTCGAAGATACTTGCACATACTCTTCTTCAGAGCAGCTGATGCAATATGTCGTAGCTGCATAGAATTTAAACTGAAGACAGACTGAGGTCGAATAGTCATCCGAGAACCACCCCGTTTTAATGTAGGTTAAGACACGATACAAAAGATAAGCTGTCTGAGCGTTCCTGACTTTACGCTTAGATGCATTTTTTCTTTGTTATACTTCTAGCAACCTTTCCCCACCGTTTATTCTCGATGTTGGGTTTCGTGTTGCTAATATAGTATTTTAGTGTCCAAAATTCCTTCATCTTAAGCGTTTAATTCTCAGTTTACCACACACACACATTTCACCCATCCTTACCCTCCAAGGATATGTATAGTTCTTCTTTCAATTTATTCAAACCATCCACTTCCACAACAACAGATGGAAGTCTATTCCAACAATCAACAACTCGCTGGCTTCAGCCAGCGAGTCTATCTTGCAACTATCCTTCCTCACTTAAATTTATGCTTCCTCATGTGTGTGTGTGTAGCCTCAGAAAGAGGAAGAATGCCATTCACATTCAGCTTGCTCAATCCATTTAGAACCTTAAATATCTCAATAAGATATTTAAGGACTTATCTCAGTGTTTTGAGACTAGGCACTTGCGGGCCTAGTCTCAGGACACTGCAAATTTCGGAAATGAAGCCTTTCTAGGTAAGAGCACCCTGTTGTTCCCTTCATCACTTTTTGGTTGCCCTTCTCTGCACCCGTTCCAGCAGATCTATATCCTTCATAAAGTGAGGCCTCCAGACCTGTATCCAATACAGGTCTAGAGCCATGTACAAAAGGATAATCACCTCCTTATCCTTACTAGCAGTGGTCTCAGAGATTTTTTTTAGGTTCTATACAGTGGGACCAACTGATGATAATGTTACCAACAGCAAATTCTAAATGGGAAGCAATCAAGGAAGTTATCTTGGAAGCCACTAAGCTTTTTGTTCCAACTAAGAAATACTGCTCTAGGTTCAGGCTCAAAAGGATGTCAGATGAACTAACTAAACTCGTGGCAGAGAAGAAAAATCCATGGGATGCACATAAATTGTCAGGCGACACAGAAGCCTATGACAGGTATAAACTGGTCTGTAATCAAGTCATAAAGGAGGTTAGGTAAGCGAGGGCAGATTATTAAAAATCTTTGTAGGGGATGAATATAAACTCTAAATGGAAGGGGATGAATCTGATTGGTCCACTTGATATCGATGGTTCGACTGTTGATGTCCATGCTCAGATAGCTAACAAACTGAATGAGTATTTTGCATCTACATTCACACATGAGGAGTTATTCAGGGAGGAGAAGACCAGATGTTTATCAAACTCTAACGAGGAGTTAAATGATTTTGTAATAACTGAAAGCAAAGTGGAGGAGAAATTGTTGTAGTTAAACATAAGAAAGGCACCTGGGGAGGATGGGATCTATGCAATTATATTAAAGGAGGCAGCAAAGGAAGTAAGCAAACCCTTAGCCATAATTATGAGAGCATCCTTGGACTCAGGGGAGGTCCCCACGGACTGGAGATGTTCAAATGTATCTCCAATTCACAAAGGGGGATCGAAGGGTGACACGAGTAATTACAGACCAGTTAGTTTAACTTCTGTTCCGGGTAAAATAATGGAGTCACTAGTTAAAGATGCATTGCAGGATCATCTAGACAAGACTGCAGTAATAATTCAGACACAGCATGGGTTTGTCAAGGGGAAGTCTTGTCTGACAAATTTGATTGGATACTACACTTCACTGGTCACAAAGGAACTGAATGCTAAAAATAATTTTGATATCATATACTTGGATTTCAGGAAAGCTTTTGACACTGTTGCCCATGGAAGACTACTGTACAAATTGGAAAAGTATGGAATTAGGGCAAGTTGCTACAATGGATAAAAGGATGGTTGAGTGGAAAAGAGAGCGAGTGGTGATCAATGGTACTGTTCTACGTGGACTAATGTTATTAGAGGAGTCCTCCAAGGTTCGGTGTTGGGTCCAGTGTTGTTTTGTATATTTGTCAATGATATTGATTAAGGTATATCAGGCTTAGTGTCGAAGTTTGCAGATGATACAAAGGTTGGCAGGGTTGTTAATAACAATAATGACAGAATGCTGCTGCAATAGCATCTGTAAAAGTTGGGTATATGGGCTGAGAGGTAGCAACTGAACTTTAACATTGACAAATGCAAAGTACTGCATATGGGTAGCAATAATCCTAGAGAAACGTACCAAGTATGTGGGGTTACACTGAGGGTAGTGAATAATGAAAGAAACCTTGGGTTAATTGTGCTGTTAAATATGAAGTTTTCTGAGTAGTGCAGACAGGCTGCCAGAGTAGGCATGGGGTCTTGTCAATGATATACAGGGATTTTGTGAGCAGAAATGAGGGGAATAAGGAGGTGATTATCCCCTTGTATAAAGCAATGGTCAAGCCACACCTTGAGTACTGCGTACAGGTCTGGAAGTATCATTTTAGGAAGGATGTAGAGTTGCTAGAACGATTACAGAGAAGGGCAACAAAACTGGTGAAGGGAACAAAGGGTTGCTCTTACGAAGAAAGGCTTAAGTTTTGCAAATTACAGTGTCTGGAGACTAGGCACCGGCGAGATGATCTGATAGAGGTGTATAAAGCCTTGAATGGGTTGAGCAGGCTTAATGCTGAAGGGATTCCTCCTCTTGTTCAGATTGCAAACCTGAGGGGGCATAGATTCAAACTGAGGAAAGACAGTTGTAGAATAGATCTGCGGAATTTGCCTTTAGTCAGCCGGTGGTTAATTTCAGGAACAAATTTCCATCTGTTGTTGTGGAAGTTGATAAATTGAAGGGAGAACTAGACAAACATTTGGAATGAATGGATCAGTGAAATGGGAACGTTTTTTTTTTTTTTTTTGCTGATGCTGTATAAGCTTGCTTTCTTGCATCATGTGCCTCTACTAATGCCAATGCTAATATTAAGTGGACCAATCTGAATCCTTTTAGAGTTTACATAAGTAAAGAACTCTTTGCTGTTTTTCTTTGCATCCTTTACCAAAGATTTTTCATGATCTGCCTTCGCTTGCCTAACCTCCTTTGTGACTTGATTACAGACAATCTTATATCTGCCATAGGCTTCTGTTTCCCCTGACAATATATATGCATCGCATGCATTTTTCTTCTCTGTCACGAGTCTCGTTAGTTCATCTGATATCCATTCGGGCCTAAACCTAGAGCAGTATTTCTTAGTTGGAACAAAAAGCCTAGTAGCTTCCAGAATTACTTCCGTGAATGCTTTCCATTTAGAATTTGCTGTTGGTAATATCATCAGTTGGTCTCACTGTATAAAACCTAAAAAAATCTCTGAGACCACAGTAGTAGCCTTTACGAAACCAAAAACCCTTCCCTTTACCCCTGATTGTAATTATATCTTTAAGTAAATCCCACATCAGCACACTGTGATCACTGCCACCTAATGGTTTCTTTTTCTGCAAATTATTAATGCATAAATAATCACTTCTGATAATCAGATCAAGGGTATTACTCCCTTTGGTTGCCTCTCGAACATGTTGCTGTAGAAAAGAGTCATCCAATAAATCCACAAAAGCCTTGCTAGTGTGTAAGTGACCAGCCCCCAAATTCCAGTCAGGTATTGAGGTATTGCTCAAAACATCTGCCTTTGATGTTTTGAGCAATACCTCAAATTCATTTACTATACTCCTAGCATTGGTGTACATGCAAATATACATGCACCTGTTCTTACTCTTAGTTACTCTAACACAGCCCATGTATTTACATGTTTCATGACCCCCAGCAGTTCCTGAAATCCCCATGAACGTGCACTCTAGGCTGCTACTCATTCCAATAGAAGCAGTGCAAGAATCACTTTCACCTCTGCCTGCGGCTACTGTTAATCTTTTAGTCTGTGAAATCCCCCAAGCTAGCAGTTTTCCGACCCACCTACCACTGCCTCGATAGCATCAGCAAATATTCTTGCACTCCTTCTATTTAAGTGTATCCCATCCCTGTAGAAGCAATATCTCCTGTCATAATGCAAGGGAAACGAAGGAATGAGTAATAAAGAGAAAGAGTACAGATAAAAAAAAGATTAAAGAGACAGAGAATAGGATATGTACTACGTTAAGAAATGTATAAGTGAGAAAATGATAGAAATACTGTGTATAGGGGAACATTGAGAGAGTTGTGAGCGTATGATGTGTTAGAAGAGAAGTGAAGGGTTTAAAGAAAAGTTCTGAATATGCTTTAAATGATAGTTAATAAGGTATTTGAAGAAATCTGAATATCGTGTTTTAATTGATGAAAATTTGTGTACAAGTAGTTTATCTGAATGGTTAGTAACGAAGAGGGAAATTAGGATACTGAAGATTTGTCTGCAAGTATATTGTAAGAGTTTAGTGAGAATAAAGTTTTGAATGATGAATGTAGCAGTTGGAATATTACTATATGAAACAGTATTGCATCACGGAGTAAAGAAAAAGAGGTAAAGTGAATGTATGTGTTAGGAGTTAATTTGGAAATAAGGGAAGAAGAATGAATCATGTTTTTATATAATTGTCTAATCAGATTAACTAGTGATGGGTAACTGCAATAAGACTAATACATGCAAGGTATCTCTGATTTAACTTTGTATATCATGCGATCAAATAATTAGATGATTTTGTCTATTCTATTAATCACGTGTTAATATTTCTGGATTAAAGATTAGTGCAGAGGCCACTAAGGATATGAGGAATGAGTGTATCATCTCTGTAACTTTTTGTATTACACAGTCTGTTGGTCTGCTTTTCGGGATGAAACACCAAACTATGTACACTTGGTCATACCTAGGATATTCCGATACAGTGTGGAAGGATAGTGATTATAACCGCTGCGCTAGCCTTGAGAGCTATAAAATATATTTTTTTATAAAGCCCTTGTCATACAAGTGAATGGAAAATTCCTAGTTTCCGGAAACAAGATCTTTCAAATGATTTCATATTTTTCCACGAAAGAGACGACAAACATCAGAAATTCATCTAACGCTAAGCTTCCTTTCTCCGAAATATAAACCTACGCTGGAACTACAGTTCCGTAAACTTTTCGTGACTGTAAACACCATAAAAAAGGAGAGAGAAGACACGCAGAAAAGTTTTTATTCTACAAACATCCTAAACTCGTGAATTACGTGGTGTTAGTCATCACAGAAACAGCTGCGTACAAAATAAGCGTGCATTGGTTAACACTCTGAAAAATGATTAATGAGCACTTTAAAAGATATTCTTCCGCTTCGTTCCTATTAAAGTATCCATAATTTATCAGTCGAACATTTAATAATTCAAAAGAAGAAACCAAACTCCTTTTATTCATTTCACACTCGCATTGAAATACCTTCCGTCATTTGTAACTGTCAATTTAGTCGATAGATTTGTTTGCATAAACAATGATCTTCAACCGGATTACCGGGATCCTACAAAACTAGTTATGAAAGAGAAAAATCCATTTCTATATTTAAGGAAGATACAAGAGCTGAAATTAGCAGCAGTTTTTTCTTGACTATTCCACTTATCTTTCCTAATCTTCTTGTGTAAAAGAATGAAGGATTTTCTTTTGTATTAGACAAATTGATTTTTTTTAGGGGGGAGAGATAAGAACACGAGAAACCAGCGCATTATGATTCCCTTCGAATATCCGACTTAAAAAGCTCGATTTCCTTCAACCCCGAAAGTAAACCACAGCCATCCAACTCTCCGTCGACGTTCAAAAACAAAATCATCTTAACAGAAAGCCATTTAATTCCCTCCCCCATTTCCGATTAAGAAGGGGTGGGCAGCTACAGAGACAAATTAAAATATGGAAAAGCTAGCTAGATTACAAATTCAATAACGGAAGGAGGACTTCCCTTCTTAATTTTGTTAGTAACCTTTTCTCCATCTGCTACAAACTTATTTTTTTAAACTCAACAGCAATCGAATGGAAAACTTTGCGTGTCTGGTTTCATTCGATCCGGAACCGAGTAGTTAAACTTTGTTCAAAATGCATTGTCCTGAAGTATTGGTCGTGAGAAAGGTATTGGTTTTTGCTCGGAATACCTATATTAAAATACGCCACAGAGAGTGTCTTTGCACATGTGAGCGATGAAGTATGAGGGGCACATATTAAAGTGATTCCCGAATATACCAGACACGGTCTACAATACCGAGCACCCTGCAGAAGGATTGCTTGCTTCTTATGTAGAGGTATTTCTCTCTTTGGTCCACTTTAAGAAGCTTAATATTTCTCTGGAAAATATTTCACGCTTACATCGATATAAGTTTCTAGTGCAATTCATATCTGAGTCTATTTATAGCGAGGGCTTTCTTTGAAACTTTCTCAAAGAATATTTCTTTTGTCAGACACCAATCTGTAAAAGTTGTAATTTTACTTGAACTTATTTTTCGCCTAATAGTTTGAATATGTACTTCGTAACTTTAGATGAAAACTTTGCCCTTATTATTGGACATTTAGAATTAACTTTAGGACTAATTTTGAAATTATTGGAGATTATTAAATTATTTAATTTTGAAATTATTGGAGCGTAACATCGACTCTTTTAGAGCTTACAAATTATTTTTATAGTAAAATAAAACTCCACGTTGCGTTCATAAAATCTTAATAATTTCAAGATTTATATTTTAGCTATGAATAAACTATAATGCGTATCTTTTATGATTCTCTGTGACGATTTGAATTATGGGTAAATTCTTGTTTTATGTTGTAAGAGTAAGCAGGTGGCGCTTCGAACAGTGTTTGTTGAAACGACTGAAAGACTGTTTATGGACTACGTATGAATATAATTTTGATTTTGTATAATCCTTCGTCATTTATTCATAAAAATGCAATGAAAGATAGAGCTACTGCCCACATCTTTGGATTTTACTCCTCTGCTAGATGGCAGAGAAAATAAATTATCATAAAATAATCTGTGGAAGTAATCCAAGTTTTGATGGATGTCTAATGGCATTTAGCCAAATGTAAACAAAGGTCAAAGAAAGACTATTTTGGCAGCATGTGACTTTTAACATTTCTCATTAAAATAACTTGATGACAAATTTCAAAATTCATAAATCCACCTTTCCGATAATGCTGCATTTTTTGGGATAGTTCTACTTATAGTAAATCGAAGATAAATCAAGTTTTAACAAACGAAAAATTAAAATTAAGATGAAAATAAAGAAATGCCTCAGATGTAAATTAAACTCATTTAAAAACAAAACTTAAATAACAAATATATAAGCTAATATTTCATGGATTTCTCCCGATATTAATTGAACAATAACTCTGTAAATAAAGGTCACAACTAATACCAATACACAGAATACATTTCTGAATAATGTGTTGCGAACCTCAAAATCTACCAGGTGAAATCAATTTACAAGTACCTTTCATGAAGTATGGCATTACTCAGTTAATTAGGTGTACACCAAGAAAACAAGTTCATTATTCCGTTATAGTGGTTACTCTTAGACTTCACTAACGAGAAGTGTATTAAATTGGTGAAATAGGACACAACGTTAGAGTGCTGTTCAGAACGAGATAGTGAGTTTCAGATCCTCTTAAATTCTCGGTAGTAAATGCGTCGGTATGCTAATTATTCTAGAAGAGTGTAATAGCTGTTTCATACGTTCTCTTCCGTAACAAAATCAATACAAAATTTTCGGTTATTCTGTCATTCGCGTCCATATTCACGTGGCTGCTAAGCCAGCCAAACTCTACTAAATTATTGAAATTTCCCATAAACAGTGGAGAAACTACCATGACAACAGGTCTCACACCGCAAAGAGAGAAGGATGTCTGGACGGTTGGTTTGGCGTGGCTGTTAAAATTTTAACAAGAATTTGTAGTTTCACTACTGCTAATAAATATACTAATATCAATGGCCATTATATGACGGAGATGAAAATAGTGACAAAAGAAGAGCTTTCCATGTTCGCACAGACCATAGAAGCACACAGAGAGCCCTCCCCTCCGGTAATTAGCAGCCCACCACAGAATACACACAGTGTACAGAAAGTCTAACAATTGGGCCAAAGAGGGCCTTAATGAAAGGTTCTTCCTCCTGTCACCATTTCCAGCGGATCCATCCCATACTCTTTGGCCGCCATCATTTTTTAAAGAAATGAGAAGGGGTTCAAAGTTACAGAGGCTTATGGAAAATAAAGCCCACAGTGGAATGTATGCATCCAGTTAATTAAGAAGGTCAAACATGAGTGCATCAAATCGTTAGCAATGTTATTCAGATCTTATTAGGTTCCAGGTGATCCTTTTGCACTGGAAGAACATTTAAATTTCCCCCAATACGTAAGGAAGAATAAGAAGAGGTGGGCAACTAAAGACCGGTGCCCTCACTTCTATATTCGGAAAGATCGCAGAGTTTACAGGCAAGGATACGGTAACAAAGTAACAACCATTAGCATTCTCGCTCTAATTTAATTTTTTTCTTTTTAACAATCCATAAATGACAAGTAATGATTACAGATTTTCTTCTGATTTTTTTTATTACCGGATTACTTGCTTTTGTTATTTTGTGCCAAGGAAACTAAAGTTATGAGGTAATCTTCCTTGTAATCTTCCTTCTGTAATTGTTCAGTTTTATGATCGTGACCGTTTCCTTGCTTGCAGTTTCTTTTCTTTTCCACTTTTACTTCTTTATAGAAAGACAAATATCTTAGAAAAACACGACTCAGTGCTGCCACAGTTATTTTGAGAGAAAGACCGCAATACAAATAACATCCTTGTACGCTTTAACAAGTCAACCCCTGCACATCAATTGTATTAAACGTCTCTGTTTGCTCTACCTTACTGTACATTTAAAAATATTATTCATGGGATTCTCTTTCAGATGCTAAAAGAGCGGCATATGTAAGGGATTTAGGCGAACCACACGCTATAAAGATGTGTTATTCATATTCTATTGTGACTCTTCGCTCACCACGATTGCCTCTATTTCTCTTGTTCCACCAAGTCGGGGCTGGTCTAAGTGAAATGCGTGACAAGGCTTTAGATGGTAAAGCCCGTATTTTCTAAACTTGACGTATCTATTTTTTATCCCCAAGTCCGTGATCTAACACGTACTCTTGTGGACTACAGAAAGAGGAATGCCATTTACCGTTCCTCGCAATCATACCATCTCTGTTTCCGAGGGAAATTTCCGTGACTCGAAGCGCTAAACATGCAGAGGGGGTTCGTTGTTGAACGGTTTCGGACAGGAATAGTAATTGGCAGCAAAGTGAAGACGTGAGCAATTTCCAGGCTTTGACACGAATATCTCTCGAAAACTTCATTTACGGTGGATGTTTTATGGGGGTCGCTTTCACTATATGCGCATAAAGGTGAAATAAGTTTTTAAAAACACATCGGTATTCCAGAATCGCAAGCTATCCAGAGTTTGGTTCGGGTTTTACTGAGGATTTCAGTGTCGCGATTTGAATTGAATTCAAATTTTCCTTCAGCGGATCTTTTTGCACACTCAGGTATTTCTGTGACCACAAAGTGAACTGGGATCAAATGAACTGGTAAAAGCAGCTATTCTAGTTCCGGTTTTGTTATTGAGGTAAGTATTATAAATAAATAAAGAAAAATATTATTTCAATTTCTTCATTTCACCTCAAATATAAGAAAAAAATTTTATTTGGAGTCCAAGGTGACTTTTAACTTAACCAAAATCCAAACTTGGTCACCTTGGCTGGTAATTTATTACACTGATCCACAACACGCTCAATGTCCTCTTTTAGTTACAGTCACCATAAGTGGACACAACTTTCCAAGTGGGATCTTGTAATTACCTTATACAGTGGGATTATAGCTTCCAATCTCCACAAGAAAATGTTCGATAAATCATTGACAGAACTCCCCAGGTGTAAGACCTTGCATTTTTCGAAATTAAAACACAGCTGCCATTTTTCTGACCATCCTTGAATTCAAATCTGGTCATCCCTAACGCGATAATCATTAGCCATCATCTTCCAATCTTCACATCATTTGCATATATCAACATCACGCCCTGTAACTCTTCTTCGATATGAAAATTAGAAAAATCTTCTTCGATATGAAAATTATTATATGAAAATTAGAAGCAACAATGGTTCAAAAACAGATCTTTGGAGCACCTCATTCTAAACTTAAAATGGTCTGAAGAATAACCATTAATCAAATCCTCTGTCTCCTACGATCCATCTTAGAATCTTACTCTTGAACCTAGCGTGTTCTTACAGCTTAGCAGGTAACTTCTAATGACAGAACTGGTCAAATTCCTTTCTAAAATCCAATATCTCGGTCAAAATATGTAACCAGGTTTGTTAAAATTCTATTTCTATCTAAATGACCCTGTATTGTACTTTTGGTCACTGCTCCACCATTTTTCCCACCATTGAAGTCACACTACCGGTCTATAGTTACCTACTTCACTCTTAGAACCATCATTATATATATTGGCGATACGCTGGCTCTTCTTCATCACAGAAAAATCCCTCTCCAGAGTATAGTAATGTCTTCTTAATTAACCTTAAGGGTTCATTGCACTCTTGCTCAGCCTCCCTCAAAAATATCATGTATATGCCATAAACTTCAGGAGTCTTACTTGCTTTTAAACTCTAACGTTTTTCTAATGAACAATGATGTATAATTTCCATATCGCTAATATCAGAAGATCACTGCTCAGCTTTCCCTAAGCCATTTCCGTCCTGATCTACTTTTAAAACAGGAGTGGCGCAAAGGGTGATCAATGTGGGACTCCTTTTACTATGGCCGATATTGAAGAATGTCCATTTATGACTACATTGTGTGTTCTATCTTTTAGCTAGCCTCTTATCCAACGAAGGAGTTTGCACTTGTAGTTTATACAATAATTTTATATGTTATGACTGTAGCTGCAGTGCAATCTTGTTCAATTCAGATATTACAGTTCCTTTTTGTAGATAGAAAGCAGGAGAGAATTATTTAGCTAGGTACAATGCACGAATATAAAAACTCAGGAGATAATACACTGCTCGACAAAATTAATAGAACACGTAAAAAACGTCGTATAACTCGTTCAGCTTGCAATGAAGCGGGACAAAATTTAATATGGTGGTGTACTATAGAATAATAGTGAACTTAGGAGACAGCAAGAAACTTCGGCCATGTATAAGGGACATGTATAGGGGTTGTATAAGAATTTCCAAAAAAAGGCCACATTACAGAAATCGATACAAGATGCTCGAAAATATGGTCACATGACACCAATACAAAGTATAATCTCCTCCAATGGCTAAACAAGCCTGACAAGAGGGAACTATGCTCGATATAAGGGTACAAAAGATTCTGTGGCAACAAATCCCATTCAGCCAACTCCTCGCCCAATAAGTGACGGAAGATTTGGCTGTCAGCGTGCAATGCGATGCTTAAGGGCGTCCCACACATGCTCCATCGGATTTAAGTCTGATGCTCGTGCTGTCCATGGCAGCCGTTGAACATCTTCAGTTTCAAGGTATTCCTCAACCATTTTTGAGCTGTATGTACAATGGCGTTGTCGTGCATGAAAGGAAAATCTTGGACAACCACATCCCTAAAAAATCGCATATAGGGTTCGAGGATCTGTTCTCGGCAACTCTTGGCAGTTACGGTATTCCTATCAAAAATATGAAAAGAGGTGCGGCCATTGATCATTATTCCACCCCACACGAGGACAACGCCTCCACCGTAAATATTTTCTCTGAT
This sequence comes from Mastigoproctus giganteus, assembly GCF_048544385.1. Classification (NCBI taxonomy): domain Eukaryota; kingdom Metazoa; phylum Arthropoda; class Arachnida; order Uropygi; family Thelyphonidae; genus Mastigoproctus; species Mastigoproctus giganteus. The sequence continues at coordinate 41,294,313 of NC_143588.1, forward strand.
GCTGTCTCCAAATGAAAACGTTTCGTCTGGAGACAGCATCACAGAAAATACGTCTATAGTCTAAAACGGGACTCATCAGAGAACAGAAATGTATTCCCAATTCCCAGGACTCCAAGTCACGTGTTCATGGCACCAGTTTCGACAAGCTCAGCGATGATTTGGGGTTAATGGGATACAAGCCACTGGCTTCCTTGTGTGGGGTCCACTTGAACTGAGCCTTTTTGCACAGTTCGGTTAGAAATCTTTTCTCCTGTGGTCGCAGCAATCTCAAGAGACAGTTGATGACAGGACATCGTAGAGTTCCGTCTTGCTGTTAGCGCCAGATAGCGATCTGTTCTGGTTGATTTAGCTCTCGGGTGACCCTGGTCATCTCCTCTTATAACGGTTCTTATCTCCTGAACACCTGCGTGATGCATTAAGCCAATCTTCCTCTGCTTCTGCCCGGCTTCAAGGCCCAACGGCCCGCCATCTCTAAGAATCATGTAAACTACGATGACTTGCCATCTTGAGTGCTGGAGATGTGGCTATCCCACTGAGCAAGCCAAAAAACGGGAATGAAGTGATGTGGTCGCAACCAGTGTTTTTATAGGCATGAATAATTTGCATAATGTGCGCCTCTGTAAGGTGATAGATCAATTTCTATTGGATATTAGGAATTTGCATGCCTATATCAATATTGGCAATAAAATATTCACGAAAAACATTTTGTTCTGTTAATTTTGTCGAGCAGTGTAGGAGACTGGATCCGATGAAGTTCACCTGTGCGCAGGGGTTCTAAAACATTGGAATAAGATGCCACCCAAAGTGGCAAGGGTAAATTCAAAGCACAATTGGATGGTTATCTTTTGGAAATGGGAATAGTACGAGTTTTCCGCTTTATATTATTATTTTTTATGTTTGGCTGATGCAGAAAATGTCTGCTTTCTTGCATCATTTGGCCTTACTAACTTATGAGGGACTAAATGCTTCGTATCTCGAGCTTGAAAACTGCACATCTGAATTATTTTTCGTAGCAGACAAAAATCCAATCTAAAGTTATAATCGTTTTTTTTTTACTAATACTCTTTCACGATAGCCATCTTATGATTCGCTATTCGGTTATATCCTCCTCCTCTTCCAATCTCTTTCGAATATATATTATAAAAACAGCCATATTACACGAGCTTCATATTCAAGCAATACTGGCGTAATCGTGCATAAATAATAGCCAATGCATTTGCTGAGTTATACATGGATACAGAGGAGAATAATCTTCGTTAGATTTCCGATTAAGTATATTTTTAACTCGCAGGCCTACACACGAGCCTGCATAAATTTCATACTACGTCCAAGCTTATTTAAGGTTCATCTTTTAAGAAATATTTGGGTAACTAAGAATCCCGAGCACGTATAACTAGTTTCAGGCAATAAAAGAATGGAGTAATAAATATTCTCAACAAAGCAATTTCGAACGCCGAAGAAAAATTCTTCTTTTGCACAACTCATTGGAATAATCTTCCTAATAGCCAAAGTTCGGTTTCCGCTTCTTAGAATGATTCTCTTATCTTGGAGGCGATGTAACAAGAAAGAGCTCTGGCAAAGACGCATATATTTCTGATGGAAGATTAAATCCTACTTGGCAAAGTTTAATTCACATTCACAAATGGTTAGATGCAGTATGCGTACCCGGTTGACTAGCGGTTACACCACGTGCACTGATGCGCAGAATTCTCAAATAACTCGAGTGAAACTTGTGTGTTATTACAATAGTTTATACACTCTCAGGCCAAGAAATTGGAAACCTTTTGCAAGTCGCATCGACAGATAATTAAACGTACTGTGCAAAATTGTTATTGGGTTCTAGGAGCATCAGCGACTTAGGCCATATTGCTCCCTGTGTACTATCTGTAAACTGCGCGTGTTCTGTGGTCAATTTTCTGCTTGCTGGACAAAAACCATGCTACCCTCGTCTGAGACCGGCTAACTCGGCCACGCTGTGAAAAGGGCCCACAAAAATTCCTCACGTCATCAACGGGACTCGAACTCGGGTCTTTTCCACCCGGTGTGGGGAGGACGGCGATTCTACCAATCGTGCTACCCACGAGGTATGTTCTGTTGGTACGGACTAGGTCCACTGATACCGTTAGAAGATCATGATACGTTCAATTCATACCCTTCTTTCATATTGGACCAGCTTTACCCTGTATTGCTTCATTTTTATCCGGATTGCGATGGATACTTTCAGCACGACAAAGTAATTGCCTCTAGTGCAAAAATTGTATCTAAATTCTTCAAGGAACATTCCCAAGATTTGAAAAATATACCCTGGCCGCCTAGTTCTGCAGATCTGAATCCAATTGAGAATGTCTGGAATGTGTTCGAAAGGGTAGTTCGACTTTGCAGTTCTTTGCCGATCCCCATACAGTCGCTGACAAATATCCTAATAAAAATATGGTCAAATCTGGAGCTAGACTCCTTTTGACATCTAATGAAATCCACGCCACAACATATACATGCTGTAATTCGAGCAAAAGGTTATTTTTTTTGCTAGTGAAAGTATATGAAACAATTTTTTTGTGCAGTTTTGGAATAAGCTGAGTCTGTTAACTCTATCTTGTCTTTTGTACGGCTTAAACTATTGTGGAACAATACCAACCAACAACAACTATTGAATCTCTTAAGATTAGGATTCATTCGCAAATTACACCGTCTAGACCTATTGTTCTCATTTTGAAGTCCTCTGAAGGCTGTTTTTTTAATGTCTGATTTGGTGAAAAGGAAGGCGAAAGGGTGCACTGCTGAGGTCAAATAAATTTCGTGCGTTGCACGAGTTGTAATTATAATCAACACTCTTTCAAGCTAAAGTTGGCAAAGTCCTGCCATTTAAAGGAATTCTAGAGAACATTTAAATTTGGCGTTGTAGTCAAAGATGCTTGCTATGGTGCCATTAATTGTAAGAACGAACTCAAATCAGTCAGCAAGAAAACACTTCTTTTCAGTCCATTTTGCATTAACTATTAAAATGAAAGAGTAACTGGTAGCACATACACCACGTTACCAGTCGTGTATACACGGTGTCGTGCACGGTCCCAAAAATGGAGATTACGGGTTCGAAATCGTATACCGTTAAGAAAAAAATAACCCATTGCGAAGTAGGGCGCTGAAAATTTGGCTACCTTAATTCAATATGTATACATCAGTTCTGCTAACTTCTGCAGTCATAAAAATAAACGGAAACTTTTATTACGGTCGATGGAACTGACCTTCGGAGAACTGAAAAATACCGCTCTCGAACAACGAATCTCTGTTTATACGCAATACAGGCTACAAGGGAGTAATCGGTTTGGTTTTCTGGATCAAAATCAGAGTTTTCTTCCGAGAAAACTGATTTCCACCAACTAGACCGCACGCTGTTACAGAATTCCACCAACTAGACCGCACTCTGTTACAGAATTCCACCAACTAGACCGCAGTCTATTCCAATAAACCCCACGTTTCGAAATGGAGGCAATCGAATTACTGGTTCCTCCCCTACCTCCAATACAGGAATTACTAGCAGTTTCTGCACCAAATAGTTTGGCCAGTCTTTCACTCCTAGGAAAGACCATAAAGGCTGTGGTGTGGCAATCTTCAAACAGCCACCATTAACCTTGTTCTCAAAGATCCTGTGAGACCATGCAATACAAAGCACTGCCAGTAACCCTCAAATACAATAGTAATCTAATCGTTGTTACTGCAATCTATATTCCTCCGTATCCCACTCACGAAACCATTGTGGATGCTAGGAACAAGATCATCAATCACCTTTGATCCTCTGAAAAACAAAATAGAGACTTCAACTTGCCTTGGAACTTAATACATAATTTTTTCCCTTTTTTTTCGTGGCTTTCCTGCACCGGTCTCTAATTTATTAAAAACTTCAGAACAGAAGCGAGCACCTGTTGGACCTCAATATTTCAATTCGATCCAGAACCTGTTCCTCTACAGCTCAGATATCCATACAGTAATGAAACCAGAAGTGTATCCTAAACCAAAGTAGTACTTAGCCCAAAATTCCTCGACATTCCAAAATGAATTCCAGCTGCATCAGTCATCCCATTGTCTGTCCTAGAAAGCTGCGATCCTGACTCTCCATCAGTCTAATCACCACATGGCTTAACATTAAATTGTCAAAAAATGGTGGACTCCCGATCTGGACCATAGATTTATGTTAAAACACTTTTTTGGGGATGTTTTAACATCCCCAAAAAGAATATGGACAACCGAACTGCTTTCTCTAGGTCTCGGACCCAGTTTAACCATCTAGAGTCCAGAGCTATCAAATGCTATTGTAACAATACACTACGCAGGGTCAAGACTCCCTACACTATGGTGTAGGGAGTCTTGAGATTTGTAGAGATTTTCTCCGTTCTGCAAATCGACCACTCAATCCCAAACAGATTGACCATCACAAATCTGCTTGCACAAACCAATGTTTTCCTCCCAGCTTTTGAACAAAACATTGAACTCGCAGTCACCTATATATATCGATGTAGAATCCGACATAAACTGTGTCAATGTGCCAGCACTTCTATATTTCTTTTATATCCTTCTGTCTTCTGGGAGATAAATGTGTTGAAACTTAAAAACAAAATCCCGAACACTAAATTATCAAACCAGTCACAGTGGTAAGAGCCAAACATTTATACAGTGTCAATAAGAACAAGGTGACGCCTTTTCAGACCCTGTTAGAGTTCAAAGCTTCCTTGAAGTATAAAAGAAAAGGAAAATTTCTTTTGTTCGACTGAAAATAGAGTACATCCGTGAGAACACTGGTTACTCAATCAAAGAAGAACATTTATCAGCCAGACAATTATCAGGCAGACATTCAAAAGCAATTTCATTGTAATACTTTAAAAAATGTGATTAAGCACCGAAGAAAACGAGGTAATTAAGAAACTCTCTAATTAAGAAAGTCACTCGTTGAATTGGAGTCGTGTATATTTTTATTTATATGGAATCTGTTTACTCGTAATGGAGTCAAATAAAACATTCGCCACTGATTTAAATGTGCACTGAATTTGCGAGTAATCTCTTCATTTGCAAAGCGTTAACAGAAACCGCCAGCCCAGATTAAGAAGTTAATTAAATTCTATTATCAAATTACATTTTTATAATGTCTTAAGAAGAGCCATTCATCTCATTGGCTGACGCCAAATATCCAGGCTTCCAAAGCGATTGGATAGATCACTTATACATTGTCGCTAGCTGAAGTAGATCTCAAAGGAGTGGGGGGGGGGAGTACGGAATGTACTTTAAAATTTGAGTACACTACGCAACAAAAAATGTTGACGTTTATATTTGACTTTGTGTATCAGGCGAGGCACAACAAGTGTTTCTGTGCATGTGAAGACTGTTCTGGAATGTCCATGAGTGAGCAATACAAGCTGTGGTCAGCTCCCAAGGAAATTGTTGTTGCGGGTGTTGTAGTATTTTACGGACATCAGAGACCTAGGCCAAATTGTGCATGTTCTGTGGTCAATTTGCCTGTTTTCTGAACGAAACACCATGCTAACCTCACCTGAGACCAAGTACCTCAGCCACTTTCTGAAAGAGACCCATAAAAATTCCTCATTTCATCGACGGGATTCGAACTAAAATCTTTTCCACTCGGTGTGGAGAGGCCGGCGATTCTATCAACTATCCTACGTGCGAGGGCTCCAGAGAAGACATTTTGGTGGATGAATCTTATGTATGGAATAATTGGGATTTCACCTCAGAAGCGCGGTAGGAGGCGTAAACTGTATGCTGGTATCTATTGCGTGCTCCTGTGTTTTCGCCTTTTTATCAGTATCGCCCTTTTCTTGTTACCAGGCTATTTGTATCTTCAGTCTTCCAAAGTCTATAATTAGTGTCTGAGCAACTTGTTCCAAGACTTCTGAATGATCTTGATCTGTGTTAACCTTAGCATTCTCATTGTTCAGGTATATCTCTAATTCTTCGCATAGTAAAGTAACGGCGTCTTGAGGGGGAAGTTCGTTCAACGTCAGAGTGCCCTTATTGGGCATTCTATCTTCCTGTCTGGACATATAGTGGTAGAAGGTATAATGCTTTTCTCGTATAAGGGACTTACAGAGCACCTAGAGTCTTCTAAAGTAGAAGATTGGGAAGTAGAAGCGTTGAGTTGTTCATTCTCAGGTTCTCTTCTGAGGTGTAGGCATGTCCACACCTCAGAAGAGGTGGACGAACGCCGTTCATATTAAAGAAGACCACAGAAACGTTAAGCATGTGTAAGAGAAGGTATGACCAGTAGAAATGGGATGTGTGTTTGTGGGGACTTCAAGGTCCTTGGGTTTTTGGGTTTGCAATAACTTGGTTTCACCAAGTTCCTCTGCTTCTCAGACAGTAAAACAGTAAGGTCAGCACCGTGGAAGAGGATAGTCTGCCAAAATGAGTTGCAGCCTGGCGCACAGAATGTAGTAAAGAAGCTACTAATTTCAAGAAACAAAGTCTTGCGTCAACCACTTCACATCAAGCTGGGATTGATCAAACAATGTGTGAAGGTGTCATTTTGGATCCTTAAAGGTCCAAAGGATACAAAAGGTCAAAGTTCGTGGGCTTTTTTTAAACAAATAAATGAACAGCAGTTAATAATTACTCAATAATGTCTTTCTTTCTCTTCTACAAGCAGTATTCTTCAGGACAGTTTCAATGTTAATACAGTATTTGTGTCACATCATGAGCTTCAAATCTGATCGCAATCAGCAGTCCAACAGGTTCAGGTCAGAGCTTCAGGTAGACCATGCAGAAAACGTTTTCAATAATAATTTGCTTAAGAGGCGTTACAACTTGTTTGTTTGTTTGTTATTTGGTTTTTAGGAGCATTAACAACTAAGGCCATATTGCTCCGGGGATATGCGGTGGTCATTCCCTGACCTTTCCGTATTTGGTGGTCACGGGCTCGAGGCGTTACAACCGTCTTTAAAATGTCTGAAAGATACACTCTTTTACAGAAGATTTCTTCTTCTTCTTCCTCGAAGTCAGCTTCATTGCGCAAACATTTTTGAAGATTAAATAATATATGTTTTAAGATGGCATAACGGGTGCAGAGAAGGGCAACCAGATTGGTGAAGGAAACAAAACTGTGCTCTTACCTAAGAAAGGCTTTAGTTCTGAAAATTTCAGCGTCTGGAGACTAGGCACCTGCGGGGAGATCTGATTGAAGTGTTTAAAGCTTTGACTGGATAAAGCAAGCTCAATGTTGATGCCATTCTTACTTTTGCTAAGACTACACACGTGAGAGGGCATAAATTCAAACCGAGGAAGGTTGGTTGCAGGATAGATGCGCGGACGTTTGCCATCAGTCAATGGGTGGTTGATTGTTGGAACAAACTTCCATCTGTTGTTGTGGAATCGGGTGGTTCGAACAAATTCAAAGAACTACTACACAAATTCTTGTTGGAGATTTACGGGTGAGGTGGGTAGTTTTTTTTCTTTGCTTGTGGTATATAAGCCTGCTTTCTTGCATCATATGCCACTACTAATACTAATATTTTTTAGAAGCAGCATCCAGATCTGGATACAATATCCTAAGTGTCAATCACATCACAGTTTTTAATGAGATATGCCATTAAAAGTTTTGCAAGTCAAAAATAAATCTGCACGTTTAAAGGAATATATTTTTGCTCGGATATTCATTAGCATTTCAGACAGGAATGTGTTCTTCAGAAAGCGTATTGATTCTACTCTTAAATACGAACGAAGGTTTCTTTCCAGTCCTCTTTCTCTGAGCCCTCAGGAAATACACACACACCAGGAATTGTGTAGTTCTTTTTCCCCTTTTACGTCAATAAAAACAGGTACTGATGCTTTCATCTTCTAAAAGATTCTCTAGGATGCATCGGGGAGAAAACCGTAACGCTAAATTCGATGACATTTGAACTTCTCACTGCCTTCGTTACAGATAAAGTTCAGGAACCTTTCTTGGGTGATTCTTTAAAAAGAAAAGAGGCGGACATGCGCACCTTTTGTTGAAACTACACGAAAGTGCATTTTCTACCGTCGTCCGATGTTCCTTTGGATTTTCTTTTGCTTTGAAGTGAGTTAATGGTAAGGGCGTAGTTCAAAGAAAGCTTTCAAGTAACAGAATTTAGTGAATTCATAAGAGAAAACCGTTGGCGGCTATCATCAAGCTAAGGCACGTTTTCTAAACTTGTTTATTGCCAGCAACTCTTAAAACTAATTATAATCGACTGTTTTTGCGAGTGAACCTTTTAAAGATTTCTTTTCTAATTGAAAATGATCAAATAATTTTCCTCCTCGAAGCTAAAAATACAAAAAATGCATTGAATATTCCGCTTTTGAATGTAAGAAGGATAAAAACAGAAATTAACTGAAGACAAATAAGATTTCTTTGTTTATAATTTATGCAGAAGAAGTTCAGGCTTTATTAAATTCTAATCTGTAAAAAATACTGTTATTTCTCTTAGTGGTCTAATATTTTTGGCAATAGTATATATGCCGATTTTTCAAACGTTAATCACTCTCGGACAAGGTTTGCACGAACGGTTTTCCTGTCCTAACAATTTTTCATTCAACGAAATACGCAGATTGGCGAGAATTCATAAAATTTAGAGATATATTATACCGCCTCATGGCCTTAATTTCCTCGGTGCCAACTTTAAACATCTAACTAACATGAGATGAACTTCTATATGATACGCTCATTTGATAAACACACAAAACTGTCTTAACAGTATTCGATTCATTCATTTTCTTATCTCTCTTATTCTTTCTGCAGATTCCTACAGTTCCTTTTAAGATTCGACACCTCATATTACTAAAAAAAAGTAGTTCCAATTTTCAATTATATTTATTTAAAGAAATTATAGCCTTCGAAATTCGTGTATGAAAATCAGAAACCCAACCGAGAGAATATTTTTTTTTTAGATAAATCAGTGCCATTGTGTCCTGTTGATTAAAGGGAGAGAAGTACTGACTGATTTCTCCAAAGGCTGGAACTTTATGCCTTCCAGAACTAATCTGGTTATTTATCTCATTGTCTAATGTAAGGTACCGTTCAAATGACAAACTAGCTTGAAGATTATTCTCCCCAGTGATTTCCTGTAAATGTCGCTTCTCTGCATAACAGAAACGTTTCACTGTAAAGCACCTATCTTAGTAAAGCGATTTTGAGCTGAAAAGATATCCATATATTGCCAATTTGGAGGTTAGACGAAAGTTCGCGCTCCCCATATTAAATTGGGTACAGTATGGTTGTAAATATTATAAAATTATAATTTTATTTATTAATTAAAATTGTAATCAACTACTCATATTTTTAAATTACAAAGTGCGACTATTTACTAACAAGACTGCGCGTGCAACCAATACACATACACTAAGCGGCACCTGTGAAAAAAGGCACATCAGCTGACCTTGAACCTTCCCCTAGCTGTCTACCAGATCTTGTTCCAACGCGCTCATTCGCTTTGCATTGAGAAAAGTTTTAATTACCTTGTGTTTTTGCGATTCCAATGCTCCAGCACACAACGCCCTTTCTATTCGCCAGTTTCTGGCCAAAAACGTGTGTGAACATGCATCCTACTCACCAGACCTAGCCACTTTTGCCTTTGAACTGTAAAGTATACTTAAGTGACTCCATTTTCAGTTCATCAAAAACATTCAGAAAAAAGGCAGAAAAAAAGTGTTAAAGGAGCTTACAGAAGATGACTTCCAGAAATGTTCTTGAGGCTGTTCCAAGGCAATTTTGAAGGGGATAACTTGTAAGGTAGTAAATACTTCATTATATTTATATTACTGCAATAGTCTCATTACTCAATAACTACAAATCCAGATATAAAATTTAAATATGCCTGATTCTTAATCTTTAAGAATATGGCTAATCGACACTTCATTCCTGAAAATCTAACCAACAACCATATTAATGCAATTAATTATTATTTACGAGTAATCAAATCTTATTCGCCTTCTAATCAAGGAGTATCCAGACTAAATACTTATTTCTGATAATTATCGGATAATATAGCACCACTTGGAGCGCTGATTCAATAAACGTCATCTGACATGTTACTGCATGTCCAGGCATGTTTATAGTTCATTCCATTGCTTCAGTCGTTCCGGGTCAGCATTTAAAATCGGTATTTTTGCAATGTATTGTATTTAACTATTTCTGATAGTACCGAACAACGCTTGTGCATTAAAGTTTGCTTGAAAATGGAAAAGATAGCGATAGAAACTTATAACAAGCATTTACAGATGTACCAGAGCTTCGAATACGAGTTTTAAGTGGTTCTGTTGTTTTGAAGTGTGTTTAAATCCTTCTCCAATTCCCTCTGGTATGACTTCCATCAGTACTACAATGAAAGTTGATTATATGTTTGTTCTCGATGACAAAACCGTGTGGGACTGGGGACAATCAATACTTGAATTATTCCACACAACTATGGAATACGCCAAATATTGCACGCGACGACAAACATGGTGGGCCATTTAAAAGAACAATATAGCAAAGCAGTATAAAATATGACTCGAATATTTTTGCAGCTGAAACTGCTGTTCTGACATTAAATTGCCGAACACGAAGGAGATATTAGAGGGACCGAATGCGATTACACGGCACTTAAGAGCAATGAGAGAATCTACATTACAAATATTAAGTTTCACACTTACATCGTTACAGAGAAATTCTATCACACCTAATATCTTCGTGAGATATTACAGAAAGTCAAACTTCCTAACTTTATCTTCTTCTCTCGGGGCGCTCCAGAATAGATGCATTGATCGTCATCGTTTGTTGCTATGGCATAGCGATGTAATTACAGAGAACTCGCTCTGGGTTTCATTGCTCGTGGGATAGGTCGACTGATTGCCTCTCCCAAACCCTGATGCGGTGAGTTTGAATTTACATCATTCTGATAACGTTTTGCGGGTTTAAATCTATTGAGAATTCTCTATATTTGTGCATAAACCATCCCTTTTGCGATGGGTTATAAATGCGTAGTTTGCATGGAGTATAAGATCATCACTTCGAATAAACACCCTGATTGACAGACTCGATTATATTAAGACTCAGATAAAAAATTAAAAAATGGTCATGGAATCCGTATCATGCGTCACATCTGCTTTTTATGAGTAATAATTACAATAGATTTTTGTTAACTAGTGTTTATATCATTGGTGTCGTAGACTGAGTGTAGCTCTGAAAGTTACAGAAGAAATAATGAACTAAAATGGACGCTATCGATATAAACTCTTAATAGTTTATATTATGAATATAAACTATTGACACTGTTGCGCATGGAAGACTACTGTACAAATTGGAGCAGAATGGTATTAAGGGTAAGTTGCTACAATGGATAAAAGGATGGTTAAGTGGGAGAAGACAGAGGGTGGTAATCAATGGGTGCTGCTCTTCATGGACTAATGTTATTAGTGGAGTCCCACAGGGTTCGGTGTTGGGTCCACTGTTGTTTTGTGTATTTATCAATGATATTGATGAAGGTATATCAGGCTTAATGTCGAAGTTTGCAGATGACACAAAGGTTGGCAGGGTTGTTAATGACAGTAATGGCAGTGTGCTACTGCAACAGGATCTAGATAATTTGGGCAGATGGGCTAAGAAGTGGCAACTGAAGTTCAACCTTGACAAATGCAAAGTACTGCATATGGGTAGAAGTAACCCCAGAGAAACGTACCAACTGTGTGGTACTACACTTAAGGTGGTAGAAAATGAAAAAGACCTGGGAGTAATTGTGCAGTCAGATATGAAGTTTTCTGAGCAATGCAGACAGGCTGCTAGGGCAGGTCATGGGGTTTTGTCAATGATATATAGGAATTTTGCTAGCAGGGAAAAGGAGGTGATTGTCCCTCTGTATAAGGCAATGGTCAGGCCACGCCTTGAGTACTGCGTACAGGTCTGGAGGCCTCATTTTAGGAAGGATGTAGATTTGCTTGAGCGTGTACAGAGAAGAGCAACACGATTGGTGAGGGGAATGAAGGGATTCTCTTACCAAGAGAGGCTTAAGTTCTGCAAATTGCAGTGGCTGGAGACTAGGCACCTGCGCGGTGATCTGATTGAGGTCTATAAGGCCTTGAATGGGTTGAGCACGCTGAATTCTGATGGGATCCTTCCACTTGTTCAGATTACGAACCTACGGGGACATAAGTTCAAATTAAGAAAGGACAGATGTAGAATAGATGTGCGGAAATTTGCCTTTAGCCAGCGGGTGGTTAATTGCTGGAACAAACTTCCATCTGTCGTTGTGGAAGTTGATAGGTTAAATAAATTTAAGGAGGAACTGGACAGGCATTTGGAGGGAATGGCGTGATGATTTTTTTTTTTTTTTTTTTTTTTTTTTTTTTTTTTTTGGCTGATGCTGCATAAGCTCCTACATTTGCTTTCTTGCATCATGTGCCACTACTACTACTACTACTACTACTACTACAATTAATAATTTACAGTTTAATATTAAGTTTAAAGCTCTGCAATTATAACTGGGCAGCTTGAGTGTAACCTTGGATATACCACATTGCACAAAAAGTTACATGCAGTTAGCATTAAAGTCAAAAGGCTGGCTTTTGTCCATAATAACCTCCAAATGACCTTCAGCAAAACATTATTTGAAACTGTAGATAATAACCTCCAAATGACCTTCAGCAAAACATTATTTGAAAGTGTAGATGTTCGGTTACTTCTGCCAATTCAGTTTATACTATATCTGTAAAATAAAGGTGTCTGAAAGTAACCTAAAGAACCTAAAAGTATAGGGCATCAACAGAAAATATTTTTATTAATAAAAAAACATCCGTATCTATAATTAAAAACATATTACAAAGTAAATCCAGTACTTCTTGTTTTTATTTCATCAAATATTTGGTTAATTCTCCTCAAAAGCTGCTTTAATTTTCCTAATCTATGGCTCATTTTTATGATACTTTGTCGAATAATTTATTCGAAAATAAAATTACAATTTAGTTTTCATTTCCGCGAATTATGAAAATGTATTTTAGTAACAGCAGTTTTATACACCCAATTAAAAGAAGTTTCAGAGAAATCTAATCATGCATTAAACCCTAGAAAACTTCTATTCGAACATTTACATGTGTAAGGCAAGCAAAATGGCTTATTGTACGCAGGTACAAAAAAATAAGAACATGCTTGTCTTTAAAAGTAGTTCTTAATGAGCCAATGCAAAAGAATGATTGGGAAATTTTGTTACTTTATAAAAAGAAGTATCGTTACAAGGTAGTTGCTTAAAAAGGTAATTAAAATCTTAATAAAGTTGTCAAGGTTCAATGCGAGTATGTGTTTTAATATCTGAAATTCTTATGTACGTTCGACAAAGATTCAATAGAAAAAAATCGAAGCTAACAAGACAACGGCATTTCTTGTCTGTTACCAAAGAATTTAATGAATTACGTTAAAAATAAAAGCTCAAGAAATTTAGGGCAAAGGTCTCGTGTCACGAGAGCTGCAAAACATATCTGTACAAGTATGGACACAGTCAAGAAGTGCGATCTCATATTGTGGAAGCTGTTCTCCGTGAGATGCCTCGGTATTGCACTACGTACTTGAAATAAAAAACACTGCTCAAATGAAGAAGTACACTGTCCAGGCAAAATATTACGACCGCCTCTGTGTTTCAGCAGTTTCTTCAGCCTCGTGGCACACGTGTCGCGGTAAGAACAGATAAACGTATTCTGCAGAGCACATTTACTGTTGCTTCGTGGCAGCGGTCCACACGAAGCACTTGATTGACATGAGCAAGGGACATGATCTGATGAACCAAGAGTGGACGGATAGCGAACAATGAAATTGCCGGGCCAATCACGGGCGCTCACGCCTCATCAATGGTCGTAGCGAACTTATGCTGTCCGGCCTTGTCCTCGTGGGTAGCACAGTTGGTAGGATCGCCGTCCTCCCCATACCGAGTGGAAAAGAACCGAGTTCGAGTTCCGTCGATGACGTGAGGAATTTTTATGGAACACACGCAATTTACAGACATAAAACACGGAGCAAATGGCCTTAGTGGCCGATTCTCCTAAAACCCAACAACTGTCTGGCCTTTTGCGAGCGAATAGATGGAAAATAGTGGAACGGTTGGCCATCAATGACGCGAGGAACTTTAATCGACAATTTTTACTCCGTGGCTCAAGTCGTTGTCCTCTAGATGATTCTTTGATATGGAGGGACTTTGGACGACTTGAAGCCGGGCAGTCGCAGGCTGAGGTGGCACATTGGTTTTATGTGTCACGCAGTGTCGTTTTGGCACTATGGAGGCAGTTCAAATTCCTAGGACTTATCCTGGATAAAAATCTCTCGTTCACCCCACACCTCTGCTACCTTAGAACAAAGATCAGAAATTATTCTGCATTAATAGCCAGGGTCACCAGGAGGGATTGGGGTCTGAAGAAAAGGACACCAGCCGTCTTCTACAGGAAGATCTTCATCCCGGCCTTGTCCTATGCCGCTGGTGTTTGTTACAAGAAAGCAAGAGCGGTTGTGAATAAGCGTAAATTGGACACAATCCAGCGTTCCATTTTTACTAACAATCTCAAGAGCATGCTGTACGGTCAGCACCCACGCGCGCTCCAGCTCCTCGTGGAATCTCTTCCCCAGGACAAGGAAATTGTGCGCTGTGGGCTGCTCTACCAGTTATCGAAAGGATGGGTTGCCACTTGCATTGGCTTCACAATCGACCCTGCTAACACCAGTAAATCTGAGACGCAATGGCTTACCGCATACCTCCAACGAACCTGGAAAAACAGATGGTCGGCATCGACAAAAGGGGCAGTGACACGGAAATTCTTCCCCGAAATTCAACAAGTCTACCCACGCTCTCCGGCCTGGGTTTCACCTGGCCTTCATACAACGTTTCTCCTCACTGGATACAGCTCTTTCAGAAGAAACTTTTATGACTTTCACATCTTTGAGAGTCCGCGTTGTTCCTGTGGACAGGACGAAACTTGGGACCATCTTACCCACGATTGTCCCTTATATGAGGATCTGCGACGCATATTAACTGCGAAAATACACTTCTTGCTGAGAAACCAAGAACATCAGATTATACAGAACGCAGACCATTACCGTGTATTTACCCAATTCGCAAGGCAGAGAACCTTTCCACTCCCATAGAATCATAGACATCAGAACCATGGACCGAATATGAGACACTGCGCATAAATCAAGAGAACGGATCGATTGACCTACTAATTTTGGGGAATCGACTGGATCCTAATGCAAACAGCACTCCAATGATGACTCCTGAACCCTCCTCCAAATCGGACAGTGGTCCCAACTGTCCGATGAATGACTACCTCCGTACAACGTGATCGAGTACGCGCCGACACGACCATGCTAACTACTGGCGACTTAACTGAATTGGAAGCAATCCTGGATGGGTCTCCGCTCCCTTGCGTGACCACTTTCAACCTAAACTGAGCCACCTTATCTATGACGTCCCTGGATTTGACCAACCTCTACAAGAACTTCCGCAGCTTGCTTCCTACACACCATTTTGGCGATCTGGGCCGGGCGCCTTGTCTGGTCTCTTTCCATCTACCTGGCGGGGGGGAGACGGTTTCTCCCGTCCCCTTCCGGACTGTGTTAAGAAGGCTCACTTCAAGTGGAGTCTACAAAAAGAAGCCAGTGGTCTGTATCCCACTAAACCGAAACCACCTCAGAACTAATCGAAACTGGTGCCATGAACATGTGACTTGGAGCCATGATAAATGGAGTACAGTTATGTTCTCTGATGAGTCACGTTTAAGCTTTAGTTTATGCGATACCATCCCTCCAACATCAGAGGAATGGACGGTGGAGAAGGTTGTCTGGAGTGGGAACGAAATAATGATGAACGGCCATTCCTTCTGTTAATTTAAACTTGCATTTGTATCACCTAACACAATTGCAATAAATAATGTGATATATAATACGGGTACAATACAATTATTTCATGAAATAAATTTACAAAATTAAAGACAGGCTCCCAGTTGACAATTTTACCAAATTTATTTGCGAAATGCACGATGGGAGTGTAAAAGAACTGTGAGGAAAAAACGTGCCTTTTTATGATTGCCTCGGAATTTCTCTGCTAATATGTGGCACGTTGTCCAATATTTCAAACTTGACATCCCAAAATGAGAAGACGTGTTTATTTACAAATGGACACCCCTGAAAATAATGTGAGTAGTCTCCACGTTTGTCAAACCAAATGAGCACAACTCGAATCTTCTGGGTAACTTACGCACAGAAACTTGGATCCGACCATTAATGTGCGAGGGTAAAATGTCAGGTTTAATCTGGTATGATATATTCGAAACGTGAAGAAATTATTTCTAGCAGTTCTTATAAACTCTTTTTTCTCACAGTTTCTAATAGTCAAAAGTTACAATGAATATTTAAACTGAAAAGAAGTGTCGTTTTCAATTTGAATATTCCGATACCACTACATAGAAACTAATTGAGTAGATTGGTTTCATCGGAATTGTTTTTTAAATTTCCACATTATTTTTAACCTCCGTATAGAGAGCATTACACTGAAAGCCAATAAAATATCAGGTTTAACACTTTTCGCTATAACTGAACCAACATCTCACAAACGTTATTTAAAAGAAAACTTACGTGTGTTCCAAAATGGCTGCTACCACACCAGTTGCTGTCACCTGCCTCGGTCAGCAATTCATCAATCCGTGATTTATTCTTTGTTTCGTCCACTAATCAACTCCAAAAACTTACACAAATCTCCATTACTGAACTTAAAAGATTCTTTGTTCACTAATAAATAACACATTTCAAACAAATAATATTCAAACACAAACTATTCACCATTGCTTCTATACAGCATGACGAAAACACGTATACGTCACGAGCGACATCTCTCCTCGAGTTTTTTTTTCAAAAAACTGATCAAAATTGATTAAATTAATTTCAAAACGTTAGTTATTTTTTCCTTTATCAATAATCAAAATAAATGAGTATTGCAATGGTGTGACGATTAATAAACTATTTATATATTTAAAATTAAATTTATAATTCTCATGATATGACATATCATTCTTTAATATTTTTTGTGATGTATAACATTTTTTCTATCATTTATAATGAACTTATGAAACAAAGCGATATTAGTCCTGCTAAAAAAAAACAAATATCATAATCAGAAAAGAAAAGGCGACATCTAACGGCTGTTCATTGAACTTCGATATTTTTCGCTTGGAATTTAGCTTTCCTGTTGTCGTTTCAATGACTTTTATAGAGAAATTTAAATAATAATTAAAATAAAAGGATAAAACTGTGAATAAGAGTTTCGGAAAGTTTTCTAGACATCAAGAATTTCTGACATCATTTCATTACTACACGAATACGAACATTAAAATCGAAGATGGCTTCTTTCGCACACATGCTGGAAAATCTCAGGAAAGGTTGGGCTCGAAAATACGGGGTTTTAAACTTTAGTGCGTGTAACTAAGCGGTACCTGTGGTTTGTCATAAAACCGCACAGTTTCATTTTTTCTCGCCAAAAGGTATGATGCGACATACAGTATATTTATTTTCTCTAAATAGTATGTCTTCCACGATCGGTTTGCTTATTTCGCTGGATGAAAAATCGGACTTCTGGGAATAAAAAGCATGCAGCCTTTGTTCGACTAAATCGGTCACGGAGTTAAAAAATACACTGACACCTAATACGCCTAGAAAAACGACAAAAACGTGATTCTAACCGTGATATATCTAATCGGGTGTCAATTAACTTCGCCGCACTAGCACGAAAGTCTAATCATGTTTAAGCACCAAATATATACTTTCTACCAACCTATGAAAGTCAAGTCTTTGTCTGATGGGTATCACCTCGAGAATCAAGTTCTTTTCCATTTAGATGGCTAACCTAAAAAAATTCCTGTTGCTATTTTCTATTTGTGCCGAGCCAACTAAGATTATGAAGCTTTACTGTTCCACGTTTGTAACTGCGAGTTCTTTAATCTATTTCACTGCTTCCAGGATGAAAAATTTCATTTTCGGGGACAAAAATCTATAGGAGCTTCCTCTTATATTTTGAGACGAACTCACCGATGCGACTGATGAAAGTCCTTTCCAAAATCATCTTCTGTTAAAAAGATAATTTTGGACAGGATTTTCATCAGATCTTGTGCTGGTCCATCAATAATTCTGGGACTAATTGTGCGCACATCTTATGGACCTCATTCTCGTGCACAAATCCGTGAACCATCTTTTTTTCTGACACTACAATCAGTTCGTTACCTCCCCTTTTAAAAAATCTGGGTTCGAATCCCTTCGTAGATTGAAGAATTGCTACAAGCAATTCTTCAATCGGGATTGTACTCAGTTAACCTAGTGTACACAGCCAGCCACAAAAGCCACTGTTGTTGTTGAGTAGAGTTTTAGGCGCATCGGCAACTTATACCATATTGCATGGCTTCCTGTTTGCTGGAAGAAAAACCCGAGTTTCTTGGAGAATAAAAAGGCACAGTGTCCTCGCCTGAGACCGACTAACTCAGACACGTTTTGAAAAAGATCCATAAAAATTCCCCGCATCATTGACGGGATTCGAACTCGGACCTTTTTCACCTGGTGTGGGGAGGACGGTGATTATATCAACTATGGCACCTATGAGTGGCCCCTACCAGAGAACAGTCTACAGGCTATTTGAACAGTATTTCCATTTTAATAATACTCCATGACTGTGTTCAAAAGAAAGCTAGACTAATTAATCAATCACTAATATGGATAAAAGGGTTCATTTTCTATGTTATGCTTTTATAATATACATGTATCATGATCAACATCGGATTGAACTAAGTTTCAATCTCATTCAGGGTTAACCTCGCCAGCCATTTTTTCTAATTAATTTTTGTTGAATTACCGTACCACTTCAGTTAAATTTTGGAAATACCAGCTTAGAAAAAAATAAAAGAAAAAGGTGTTTAAATAAATTTAAATTGTATTATTATGACTTTGATACCGCACACCTCTTGGCATTGATAATAATTTGCAACTGAGTCGTTTTTAACATATTAGTCCATCCTGCTCTGGACAATTTATCTTAATTACTCTTTGGATGTAAGGGGCAGTACTCAAGTGAAGTGAACTTGTGAAATCAAAATAAAATAATTATAAACAAAAAAAAAATCTTAAAATGACAACAGTTCTAAAAGCAAGCAGCTATTTGAAATATTAGTAAATTCCATCATCCTAGACTTTGTATACGTATGACTCATGTACTTGAAGCGGTCAGATCAAGCTGTTCCAAACCTCTTCCTATTTCAACGAAACTAATTTTCGTGGAAAGAGAAATGCATTTCGCATCCATTTATAGACAGAAACAACGGCCGTGTAAAGTTTTGAGAGCCGCCCTAAAGATCCCTAAATGGAGGGGCGAAATGATTGATCGTCCTCGCGTATTGTTTCCGAGGTTCCACGGGTCCAATAGATCATTGCAAAGAAAGGAAATGAACAGTGTCTGAAATTCGGTGGAGTGTCAGATTTAATTCTTTTCTGCCACCAATCGCATAAATTTCAGCCACTTCGATGCAATCTGCTGCTGCTCTTTCAACTAAATCAAAAATCTCCGAGGAATTTAAAAGTCTAATGCCAACTCCGAAGTCTTATAACAACGCTGAGTAATCGAAAGTTACTTGCATGTTAACATCTGGTGTCTAATTTGAAAATTTCTCCACCCTTTCGGAGGTTGAATGCTCCAACTGTTAAAGTTGCTTGCTTTGCTGCTTAACGAAAAATAAACTTTCTGAATATTTGGATTAGAATCAAATAACCAGATTTTTTTGATCTATGAATAGTCAGTAACATTATTGAGGTTGGAAATGAATATCATCAGTTCGAGAAAAGCTTCCTAAGTCAGGTTTATAGCTTGTTCTTCTATATATAGTTTAAAAGTAAATTTTATTATTGTCCCATACTCTTTTCTAATCAAAGTGTATAGGGATTCAGTCTAGCATCTTTTTCTTATGGTTCATGTGTTACCAGGCAATTGGGAATTTGACATCAACAATTTCTGCTATTGATTCTATCGTAGCTAGAGCAAGAGTTCATTGAAACGCAGCTGACGCGTTCTCACTTGTGCCGTAGCGAAAAGAAGAAACGTACGACCTGTAGAAAGTATAACACACGATCGGGAAACTTTTTGGTAGTGGTAAGACAGTGGAAAACTTCCTTGTTATGTAATATATAGAAGCTTGTTGTATTACCCCAGAAAGGGTAATACAACAAGCTTCTATTTATTGATCTAAATAAAATTAAAATTAGAAGAGTTGTTTGATATCACTGGGTGGTTTTAATAATTCTTGAATGTTGATATGAAAGAAATCTGTCTGGGTTGGGGTGTTTGGAGTAATTATCATCCATAAGGATGATTTCTGGAATAACAGACAATCACCAGTAAAGCCATGGGGCTTAGTATACACTACCTTACAAAAATATTCAGACATCCCTGTTTTCAGAGTCCGTTGGACCTCCCGGATAAACAAGTGAGTCAAAAAAGTATACAAGCCTGCACCATCCAAAGACAACCGTCAGTGCTGCTATCATTAAATAACTATTCCTGACAGTACCACTACAGCCCATCAACAAACAGAAAGACATCGTAAGCTCACAGCATGTGACTCGAGGTTACCTGAAAGGGTAATACAACAATTTCTTCGGACATACCTGCAAAACATCAACCAGGAGTTAAAGGCATCGACAGGGGTTCAGGTCTGTATGAACACATTACGGACTGAGTTCCACAGTCGCAATCAAAGGTCTCAACGTCCATGTGCAATGAACGCGGTAATTGGCGCGTAGAGCAGTGAAAATCGGTTCTATAGAAGGACCAATTTCCCCTCACCTTTCTGATTGGGTGAGGAGGAAACCTGAAATACGTCATCTGTCGGAGTGCACTATGCCAATAATGACTCCAAAAATAAACTCTGGGGCCCCTCGTTTTGAATGATTGGCTAATATCTGGAAAATCTCGTTCTGATTTGCAACAACTTGCCGATCTTGTTCTTTCAGATCTTCAGAAATGGAGAGCAACAAATAAATTTACCATCTCCTCAATAGCAAGATAATTATGCTTCGTCGAAAGCTAGATTACAGCAGACCTTCCTCTACCGAATTAATGGCACATAAGTCTGACCTGATTTCAAAAGGAATCAGGTCAAAAGGCTGCTTAGTCTTTGAGTTATTTAAGTTCAAAGAGCTTTCCAGACAGAGGAACATAAGCAAATTATTATATAGATTTTATTTTCTGCCACTTTGAAGATTCCTCTTCTATAAACTATTTTGACAGCGTAAACCACGACACCATTGGTACTAAACTAAGAAATGTTCTTCTTCTGAAAACTTATGCATAACTTTTCTAGATGGACTTCATAAACATTAAATTTCGCTACGAAATGGATGGACTTCATGAGAAGGAATTTTGCAAACCGCACAAGTTGGAAGACACCATTTTTTGCACCGGACTAAATGCAATACTAAATGGTTTATCAACAAGACTCCTTTCTATTCAGACTTTTTAATATCTCAGTATATGGACTGATTTCAAAGGCACCAATTGCTGATCATTTTAGAATGGCACCATCTGAAGTCCATCTTTTCTGGAGGGACATATCCAAGGGTTCATTGATGCTTCTGTATTCTTTTGTGTGCCCCTATCTCTAAGTTGCTGGTACCACTGGCTGGGTCCCAATGGTAGAGGATTTCTGGCACCCATAAGGCTTGTACTACTATCTATGGATATATACACTGTCCTACCATTAATATCCGGACACCCCTCCATGGATGGGGAAACAGGTCCTATGCATGCAACCCGTCACAGAACCTATTATAAATATGCACACTGGGCTTCGAACAGACAATTGCAAAAGTGGGCATGCAAGATGACACGTTCAACAGAATTGGTCACCTCAACAAATGCCTTATGCCGATTAGCATTGTGTAAGGAGCGCGAATCCTGGACTGTAGAGCAGTGGAAAACAGTCCTATGGACAGACGAGTCGAGGTTCGCACTCTACCAGTCTGAATGTGGCGAATGCCAGGGGAACAGTTTCGTCCTGATTGTATCCTCCCAACAACAAAATTTTGTGGAGGCAGTGTCATGGTATGGGGCTCATTTCATGGTTTGGCTTGGGCCCATTAATTGTTATCGACAAAACCATGAATACTGTCCAATACCAGGACAACCTGGATAGTTGTGCACTTCCAACATTATGGCAATACTTCGGGGAAGGCCCATGCCATACTGCTCGGGTCGTAAGAGAGTGATTTGAGGACATGAGTGCGGAAAAGTTGGATTGGCCAGCCCAGAGTGCTGATCTGAATCCTATCGAGCATCTTTGGGATGTAAAGGATCGTCGTGTACTTGCACGTAGAGATCGCCCAAAGAACAAGGCCGAGTGGAGGAATATATCACTTGACATTTATAAAAAAAGCTGGTTGAGAGTATGTGGCGAAAACTGAAGGCCGTCATAAAAGCAAAAGGTTTCAGCACAAAATATTAAATGACACAATAAAAGCTATTTTTTTGTCTAAAGGCAGGTGTCTGGATATTAATGGTAGGGCAGTGTATATATTTTGTCGTTTATCCTAGTTCGTGGCCGAGTTAATCGGTTTTGGATGTAAAGTCGTGTTTTTCATCCGAAGATATAGACAAATCGACTAACTTGGAATGATTTGTTCCTCTGGATATTAAATTTCTTTGCTGTGTCCTTTCAGCACAGATAAAGTGATAATCGATACTGAAATACAAACAGGGACAGTTCGACATTGACCAGCTTCAAGCCAATAGAATGAAGACATTATTCAATATATTTAATAGAAGAAAACCATGCAAGTCCAGTCATGCAAGTTATTTTTATCGCAATCAGGAATAGTAATCAAAAAAAGTACTGAAAATAACAGGGCGTGTCCATAATACGATCTTTGGATATAGATCTCAAGATCACCATTCAAAGCTGGAAGGGAGGCTTTGTTAAAAATGAAAGGTAAAAAAAGTCTTTATATGTGATTGGAAATTTGTTTCGTCTGATAATTTTTTTTCCACCAGAGGCGCTGCAATATGTAATTCATACTAAAGAATTCGTGAAAAAAAAAATATAAATAAATGCAACTGGCTCGGTGTTAGGTTGCTGTTAAGATCTTAGATTATTATGTTTCCTCTCATTACTAGACACACAGACGCGCACATTAATCTTTTTATTTTTCCTTTTTTTTAAGATCTCTTTTACCCTTTGATAGCAGTTTAGACGAAACCAAATAAGTTGCGCCGGAAGCTGTTGGAAAACTCAAGGTGGTTATCACAGCTATCTTGGGGGAAAAGAAACGTCTCCTTCTCTTTTACCGTTCGGTTTCTCTTAATTATATACCCGGGGTGACATCGCCAGAGATAAATGACAAGAGCCCCACCTCTGATCGAAAAATATACCATAACTACAGCTCTGTGAACGGACAAAAAATTACATTACGCTCCCATTTATTAAAGTGACATGCCAGAGAAAGCTTTGAATTCTCACAGAATTTAATCGAAGAAGCCGCTGTTTAGCAGGAAACGATCCGCAGTCCGCAAAATCCTCACGGATATTCGGCCAAAGAAAAACGACATCTGATCGCTGATTATTTCGTAGTGGTGAAGGATTTCTCGAGTCAAAGTCGATGAAGGTAGTTGAGGCAGAACAAACATTGCTTCATTTGATTTTCGATACATATTTACTTGCCTGAGATAATTTACCCTTTTGCGCTTACTTGATTTCGTCCCCCCGACACACATATAATACACTTTTAGAATAGTAAGTTAAATACTGTACTTATTATCTTATCAAGAAGCCACAACATCACCATGGCTTATAGAAGCACAAAGTATTTCAATTTGCCAGATAAATTTTTTATTAAATCCTTTTATTTTAAATTTGGTAAATTTTTTCTATTTTAAACGTTGTACACTTAAACTGAATGGCAATAGCTTCGATATTTTGTAAACAAGTCTCTTTTTTGCTACTCCACGTGCAGGTAGAAAAAGACTGCATGAGCTGTGTTCATTAACAATGATGACTAATAATTAGCGCCCCCTACTTTTTATGCTAATGCTACTGATTAAATTTTACATTTTAAATTATAAGCGACCTCTGGATAGTTTGGATATTCTGCAGTTTTTTATATGTAAAAATAAATGTTGGTGTACAAATAATGTTTCAATCCGTACATTACAAAAATAAAATAAACTCGCACTCCGAGAGTGAGTCCTGTGCGAACTACGTATTCGCCATATTTTAATAACTGTTTCACAGTAAAACATTTCGTAGAAAACTCTTCTAGGCCTTGCCCATCGTTACCCTACGGTTCTTTACATTGAGGCAGGTGCACTTGGGTTTCATGGGGTCACTCTGAAGAACCCAAAAATTCTAAAAATAATTCTTTATAAGCTCCATAAATTATATATATATATATATAATTTTATTTAGTTCCAAGGACACAAGACTGGTTCCAAAAACATGAGAACGAATCCAGGCATCAAATCTTAATCCAATTGAGAACCTATGAGATAAGGTGGAATGAGCTGTTCAGAGCAGGGATTCACAACGATCCAGCTGCTGATCTCTACATAGTAGGCCGCCGTAGCCTAGTGGTCAGGCGCGCGGGTGCATAAGTACACGTGCCTTGAGTGACCGGGGTTCAAGCCCGTGACTACTGAATACGGTGCTGTTTCTGGTATTCTGTCTATCTTGTGAACTCCTCTGACCGTTTGGTCGTCCCGGAGTATAAACAGAAAATTTATTTATTTATTATTATTTTATTACATGGTAAATCCTGGTTGAGTTACCATTCCGGTGACACGCTTTCTATACCTCTTTGAGTCCACCACAGAAAGAATCCAGGCTGTTTTGGGAGAAGGGGGATCTACTCGCTATTAGGTAGCTAAATAGCTGATTCATTTGTCTCTCCTGTGGATATTTGAGGACATCCACAGCAAATATTCTCTGCGACAATTCCAGCATACGTGAAACGCTGTGATAACCAGCGTGTGACTTTGGATATAATTTGGAAATACATTTAAAATGATTTTTTCACAGTTCAGGGGAAAACCATCTCCTAATACTCTAAACTAATACACGATGAAGCAGAAGAAAGGAATGTTTTATTAGCGGAAACAGAATCAAAACACGTTTTCCTTCCAACTATTAGATTTAATTGTATACGAAGACAGCTTGGGATCCAATGAGAGGAACTCATTGGGTACAATTAGATCCATTATCTGCGGCCTCATAAATATTCGATGTGTTGAAGTAACGAATGGTTCTAGCGTTCTATTATAAATGTGCCTTCAGTAATAAAGCAGTTTCGCTGTTGTTTAGTGATGGTCTTTTGTACTCCGAAAGCGGTAATCGCACGACAAAAATCCTATCATGCGTTGCATGGTGTTCAAGAGATTTACGCGTAAGTGATAGGGGAGATAACTGCTAGCTGGCGATAATATTAATTAAAGCAGATATTTTAATTAATGGCCTAAGGTTTGCGTTTAAATAGCTGCTTTTTTGTGGCATTTACTTAATTATCACATTGTTCGGTGTACATTTCGGATAACTGCTTCATTACCTGCCCGTGGAACGCTGTTTCATTACTAGATGAGATTAAGGCACTTTTCTAAAAGTAATCGCTCTAATCTGGAATTAAAATCAACTCATAGAGAGGGTTAGACAATTCTCTTCCTGAGTACGATTCCAATCTTGATTAAAAGAAAAACACACTTTTCCCTACTAGATGACCTAGTCCTTCATTGCAGACCAAAGAAGGATGAGGGCCGGTTATTAAGGGTTTTGATGTAAACCACGATCCCTTAATACTCATACGATAGAAGTATCTCCTGTTCGTCGTGTTGGAGGTGTAGTAGCTGATATAGCGGATGAAAAATGAGTCAATAAAAATCAAACAGTGACTTTAACCACATACCTAAACCGTGTTGGGTCATCGTTAGCACAAATAACAGCCACTATTCAGCATTAACTCCACTAGATCTGAAGGCATCCGTAGAGATCGCAGCTACACGCTGTCGGAATAGATGGTTACGTGTCAATACGCTTTACTTCCCTTCCCAAAACGTCGCACAGTCTACTTTTCTTTTCTTTTTCAGATTACAGCTGGAAACTCTACGACAAGTACAGTTCCAGAACGAAGCGCTCACCAGACGTACTGGTCATCCTGTACGAAGGAGGATGGGGGATATTTGTTAAATTCCATGCAACCAGTATGAACGTTGAGAGTGAAAGCGAGACTGAAGACCTGAATCCTGGGCATGAAAGGCCAACTGCAGGGACAGCCCTCCCAGAGGTCAAGGCAGTGATTGAGTGATGAGACAGAGTGAAGTAGAAGTGTAGATGGGTTTCGGATACCTCGAGGCAGTTTTCCGAACCAATCCATTTGTGTTTGGTAAAACATGACTCACAACCGGACCCGGATGTTAGTCAAGACATCAAAGGCGGATATTGTTGGGATAGCAGAGACGTGGTGTCATACAGATATAAGGAATGCAGAACTGGAATTTGGGGAGTACAATGTCTACAGAAAGGATAGACAGGGTAGGAAGGGAGGAGGTGTTATGCTGTTAATTAAGAAAAACATAAAATCAAAAGAAGTGCATCCAGTTGATATAGATGAACAGTGCACTGTTGGGTCAGTTTGATGTGACATAAGCACTGCGAAAGCAAAAATAGAGAGTAGGAGTGTGTTATAGGCCTAATGACTCGAATGAATACAATGAACAATTATACAGAGAAATAGAGTGGGCTAGTAAATCAGAATGTCTTATAATGGGGGATTTTAACTTTCCAGATATTGACTGGAACTTGTGGATTGGTCACTCACACACTAGTCAGACTTTTGTGGATTTATTGGATGATTGTTTTCTACAGCAGCATGTTCGAGAGGCAACCAGAGAGGGTAATACTCTTGATCTGGTTATCAGCAGTGATCACTCGTGTATTAAGAATTTGCAGATCAAGGAACCACTAGGTGGCAGTGATCACAGTGTACTGATGTGGGATTTATTTAAAGATTTAATTACCATCAGGGGTAAAGGAAAGGGTTTTTGCTTCCGTAAAGGTGAGTACAGTGGTCTCACACAGTTTTTAAATCCTGTACAGTGGGATAAACTGACGATGTTACCAACAGTAAATTCTAAGTGGGAAGCATTCAAGGAATTAATCGTGGATGCTACTAAAGGTTTCAGGCTTAATGTCGAAGTTTGCAGATGATACAAAGGTTGGCAGGGTTGTTAATGACAGTAATGGCAGTATGCTACTGCAACAGGATCTAGATAATTTGGGCAGATGGGCTAAGAAGTGGCAACTGAAGTTCAACCTTGACAAATGCAAAGTACTGCATATGGGTAGAAGTAACCCCCAGAGAAACGTACCAACTGTGTGGTACTACACTTAAGGTGGTAGAAAATGAAAAAGACCTGGGCGTAATTGTGCAGTCAGATATGAAGTTTTCTGAGCAATGCAGACAGGCTGCCGGGGCAGGTCATGGGGTTTTGTCAATGATATATAGGAATTTTGCTAGCAGGGAAAAGGAGGTGATTATCCCTCTGTATAAGGCAATGGTCAGACCACGCCTTGAGTACTGCGTACAGGTCTGGTGGCCTCATTTTAGGAAGGATGTAGATTTACTTGAGCGTGTACAGAGAAGGCAACAAGATTGGTGAGGGGAGTGAAGGGATCCTCTTACCAAGAGAGGATTAAGTTCTGCAAATTGCAGTGGCTGGAGACTAGGCACCTGCGCGGTGATCTAATTGAGGTATATAAGGCCTTGAATGGGTTGAGCACGCTGAATTCTGATGGGACCTTCCACTTGTTCAGATTACGAACCTAAGGGGGCATAAATTCAAATTAAGAAAAGACAGATGTAGAATAGATGTGCGGAAATTTGCCTTTAGCCAGCGGGTGGTTAATTGCTGGAACAAACTTCCATCTGTCGTTGTGGAAGTTGATAGGTTGAATAAATTTAAGGAGGAACTGGACAGGCATTTGGAGGGAATGGTGTGATTTTTTTTTTTGGCTGATGCTGCATAAGCTCCTACACATGCTTTCTTGCATCACATGCCACTGCGACTACTTTTTTTTTTTAATTTTGTTTTATTGAATTTCTAGATTTACAATACATAAAAAAATCGCAATTAATATTGAAAATTACAATTATAACTGAAAACTGAATACGAATACAGTCGGGTCTCCATATTCGCGGGGATTGAGTGTCAACACTTCCCACGAAAATCTGTACTGTACTGTCGCCCAAATAGCCCGGATGTTTCTACGTATGCCTAAACACTTACGCAACCATTTATAATTAACAGAAAAATATTTATAATATACAGGTAAGTTAGTTATAATCCAGTTTAATACAAATATTAACAAAAATCAGTAGCTACTGATTTTTGTTAATATTTGTATTAAACTGGATTATAACTAACTTACGTGTATATTATAAACTATGGACCCCAGTACTCCCGGCCCATTCGTTACTACTATAAAAATGTTTAAACGAGTTGAAAAGGTTTTAATTGTGTTTTACAATAATAACATTTTAGACCCATGTTTCTAAAATACAGTAGTGTATCAAATTTTTATTACATAGTTAAAAACAAGGCATGCACCAGGGTATTCACCCCAGGATTCAGTACTCCTCAGTAGCAGGAGTCTCAGAGGCTGAAGAAGAAGCAGGGTTGGCTTACGTCGACATTTCCATTTCGGGGATACGAGTTTTTAGCGTCGATGTAGAAGTTGTCCTTTTCAGGAACATTGCGATGGGAAGCTGCTGCTTATTTTGTTTGAAGTCGTTGAACGTGGCTGTGTATGGTGTTAAAATATCGTCGAGGTTTTCCTTGAACTTCATTGCACACGTCATGTTATCGTTGTATTCGTAGAAGAAGCCCACTAGGCGTTGGGCGTTACGCATTGTCTGCGCTAGGTTTTCCAAGTCGCACTTCTTCTCTTGGCGTGGTTCTTCCTCGACCTCGTCCTCAGAGTTGGAACAAACAGGCTCATCATCCGTTAGTGCTATTGCCTGTCCATCCACTAAATCGTTGATGTCCTCCTCCTCCTCCTAAGTCCTCGAAACCTACGCCCCCTATTCTCCTGGTGAACTCCATTATTTCTGTGATGGTTTTCTTGCGCTGTTCGTCTGGACTGAAGTCATGCACAATCTCGGGCCACAAGATTTTTCAACAGGGATTTATAGACTTGTCCTTAATGTCTACCAGAGTGTGTTTTTTTTTTAGGAAGAGACTGTCAGCTATGGTGAAGTTCTTTCAAAACTGAACAACTTTGAGGTTGTCGTCGCTGTCCATAGCCTCAACGATTCGGTCCATACACCTCTTCCTGTACCGCCTGGTCGAGCGACTGGATAAGGGAAGTAGTGTTGGGATGGGGGGTAGAAAGACCACCTCTACATCTTCATTTGCATAGTCTTGTTCATCACTTTGGTGTCCTGGGGTATTGTCCAGCACAAGGAGGACTTTAAATAGAAGCCTCCTTTCCTCCAGGTATTCCTGGACTCCGGGCTTTGGCGTTCCACATCCATTATACAGGCAGTATATACTTGTTATATCCTCTAAGAGCTCTTGGGTTTTGAGCGCAAAAAATTAGGCCAGGCTTTGTAATATGGCCTGCTACATTGCTGAAACTAGCAGCGAAATTCGATATCGTGCCACTTTCTTCCAGAATAATTCCGTCTCATCGGCACAGAATACCTGTTCAGGTTTATATCCCTTATCCTAGATGAGCTTCTTGAGTTGCGCAGGGTAGGCCTTAGCAGCCTCGTGATCAGCTTGTTTGTTTGTTATTTGGTTTTTAGGAGCATTAGCAACTAAGGCCATATTGCTCCGGGATATGCGATGGTTATTCCCTGACCTTTCCGCATCCTCCGTATTTGGTGGTGACGGGCTCGAACCCCGGTCTAATCAAGAAGCGTGTGCTACGCATTGCTGCTCCTTCCCACCTGGCTACGCAGGCGCCTACGTGATCAGCTGACGCACACTCGTCCGTAATCTTTACATTACGGAGTGAATAACGCATCTTGAATTTCTGAAACCAGACTTTACCGGCAATGAAAGTAGTTTCCGCGGTGCTGCTGGTACAGGGGGGTTTACTGCTTAAATCTGTTGTAAAGAAAGGGCATTAGCGGAAATCATACCAATGTTCACTGGCAAGTTTTTCTTGTGCTGGTCTTCGATACAAATGAACAATGCATTCTCCATTATTAACATCACTTTATCACGGACATAAGCCGTGTATTTAGCAGTAAGAACTTCACCAGCACTCCCTCTCTGATTTCAGTTTCTTGTTTCCTTATGTATTGATACCAAACATGCGGCCTACAGCGGCCTATGTGAGCCCTTCTCCACATTTATCTAGAAACCGCACTTTTTCGTTCAAAGTCATCACTTTCTTGGACCTTTCAGGCTTTTGTCCATCACTAGATGCACTTCGCGTAGACCTATGGGTAACACTTTCTAATTCATTTCACAAATATACGTGGTCTCAATTCTAATCTCAACGATGTCCATTTCCACTTGCAGTCTGCCAAACCCATGTACTTTTTCTGACTGAATCTCAGTTATCGGTTGATTCAACTACTGCTCATCTCAGTTGCCCAAATTATTATTTGCTGTATGATTCCTTTCGCCTTAAACGTGTCACTTGTGCATATGTTCATTCCGATATTTTCTGTCAGAGACTTGGTAATTTTGAACCTCCTCTTTTCGATCTTCTCTTTCTTAAAATCTCTCTAACTCATTCTGTCAAATTCATCTGTTGTCTCTACCGTTCTCCAAATTCTACTAATCACTTGGAGCTCTTTGACTTCCTCTCTTTGCAACTTGACTTTCTCCAGTCCAAATTTCCTAATAATGAGGTAATTTTCCCTGGTGATTTTAATGTTCACAACTCCAGCTTCCGTTTTCCAGTCACACCGACCCAGCATATCGAGCTGCTGAGGCTTTCGCAATTACTAATGACCTCGCATAGATCGTTCATTTACCTACCAGAATACCGGACAATACTAACCATACAGCCAACACGCTTGATCTTTTTCTCACAAACAACCCTTCTAAGTACAAGGTCGAAGTGAGTGATCCTTTAGACATCTCTGATTACAACTTGGTGATTGTCTCTTCTCCAATGGAGCCTTTATCTCATGGCTATTCTCAACCTCGTATTGTTTGACAAATGTGCTAAGGCTGTTCAAGAGAAGAATGTTGCATATCGTAATTGGCTTGTTTACAATTGTTTAGTTTCATTTTACGTCTACACTAAAGCTCACAGCAATTGTAAAGCAGTTATTAATCAGTTCAAATTAAATTTTGAACAGGCTAAGAGTAGAAAACTTGCTTCTTGCCCTAATGGTAGCCGAGCATTCTGGTCTCTTGCCAAAGCTATTTACTGCAACTTTTGCCCATCTCTGCTCCCACGTCTGTCAAAACCAGATGGTTCTGTTGTCACTTCAGCTGAGGATAAAGCCGACCTGCTAGCATCCCATTTTACTTCCAACTCATGCATTAATGATCTTGGTTAAACACCTCCCACCATTCCCAGCACGTTCCATTTAATGCCTCCTGTGGTCTTCCGTCCAAAGGATGCCAAAAGGATTTTGATGAATCATGATGCTAAGAAAGATCCGGGTCCTGATGGTATTTCTCCACTTGTTCTCAAAAACTGCGCTCCTGAACTTACTCCTGTTTTTTGCCGCCTTTTCTTACTTTCTTATTCCAAAGGTAGAATTAGGGGTAGGATTGTTTTCAGCCTGGTCTGTACTTGTTAACAGGAGAGATTGCTTCTACAGGGATGGAATACACTTAAATAGAAAGGGTGCAAGAATGTTTGCTGATGCTATCGAGGCAGTGTTAGGTGGGTCAGTGATTCTTGCACTTCTTCTATTGGAATGAGCAGCAGTCTGGAAAATAAGATGCAGGATATTTCAGAGACTGCTGGGAATCATTGTGGTACAAATAAACACATAAGTTGTGTTTGTTAGGGTAGCTAAGAAAAAGAACAGGTGTATGTATACTTGCGTGTACACCAATGCTAGGAGTTTAGTAAATAAATTTGATGAATTTGAGGTATTGCTCAAAACATCAAAGGCAGACATCGTGCGGATTTCAGAGACGTGGTGTCACACAGATATTAGGAATGCAGAACTGGAATTTGGGAGTACAATATCTACAGAACAGATAGACAGGATAGGAAGGGAGGAGGGGTTATGCTATTAGTTAAGAAACACATAAAAACCAAGGAAGTGAAGCCAGTCGACATCGCTGGACAGTGCAGTGTCGAGTCAGTTTGGTGTGACATAAACATTGGGAGATCAAAATTGAGAGTAGGAGTGTGCTATAGGCGTAATGACTCTGATTTGTATAATAAGAAACTGTACAGAGAAATAGAGTGGGCCAGTAAATCAGAGAGTCTTATAATGGGGGATTTTAATTTCCCAGATATTGACTGGAATTTGTGGGTTGGTCACTCGCACACTAGCAAGGCTTTTGTGGATTTATTGGATGATTGTTTTCTACACCAGCATGTTCGGGAGGCAACTAGAGGGAGTAATACTCTTGATCTGATTATCAGTAGTGATTCTTCACGCATTAAGAATCTGCAGATAAAGGAACCACTGGGTGGCAGTGATCACAGTGTGCTGAAGTGGGATTTACACAAAGAGGTAACTACCATTAGGGGTAAAGGGAAGGGTTATTGCTTTCGTAAAGGCGACTACGATGGACTGAGACAGTATTTAAATTCTATACAGTGGGACCAACTGATGATGTTACCAACAGCAAATTCAAAATGGGAAGCATCCAAAGAACTTATCTTGAAAGCTACTAGGCTTTACATACCAACTAAGAAATATTGTTCAAGGTTTAGGCCAAAATGGGTGTCAGATGAACTAATGAGGCATAGGGCAGAGAAGAAAAATGCATGGGATACATACAAATTAACACATGACACAGAAGCCTATGACAGATACAAGTTGATCTGTAACCAAGTTACAAAGGAGGCTAGGCACGCGAAGGCAGATTACGAGAAATCTTTGGCAAGGGATGCAAAGAAAAATAGCAAAGAGTTCTTTACTTATGTAAACTCTAGAAGGAAGGGGATGAATCAGATTGGTCCACTTGATATCGATGGGTCAACTGTTGATGATCCTGCTCAGGTAGCTAACAAACTAAATGAATATTTTTCATCTGCATTCACACATTAGGAGTTATTCAGGGAGGAGAAGGCCAGAGGTGTATTCAACTCTAGCAGTAAGCTAGAGAATCTTGTAATAACTGAGAGTAAAGTGGAGGAGAAATTGTTGAAGATAAACACAAGAAAGGCACCCGGGGTGGATGGGATCTATCCAGTTATATTAAAGGAGGCAGCAAAGGAAGTAAGAAAACCCTTAGCCATAATTATGAGAGCTTCCTTGGACTCAGGGGAAGTACCCATGGACTGGAGATGTGCAAATGTGACCCCAATTCACAAAGGAGGATCAAAGGGCGATACAAGTAATTATAGACCTGTTAGTTTAACTTCTGTTCCCGGAAAATTAATGGAGGCACTGGTTAAAGAAGCACTGCAGGATCATCTAGACAAGACTTCAGTTATAGCTCAGACACAGCATGGTTTTGTTAAGGGGAAGTCTTGCCTGACCAATTTGATTGGATACTATGATGCAGTCACAAAAGAACTGGATGCAGGGAATAACTTTGATATTATATACTTGGATCTTAGAAAGGCTTTTGATACTGTTGCACATGGAAGACTGCTGCACAAATTGGAGCAGTGTGGCATTGGAGGCAAATTGCTGCTATGGATAAGGGGATGGTTGAGTGGCAGAAGACAGAGAGTGGTAATCAATGGACACTGCTCAACGTGGACTAATGTTATTAGTGGAGTCCCTCAGGGTTCAGTATTGGGTCCATTATTGTTTTCTGTATTTATAAATGATATTGATGATGGTATATCAAGCTTAATGTCCAAGTTTGCAGACGATACGAAGGTTGGCAGGGTTGTCAAGGACACTACTGACACTATGCTACTGCAACAGGATCTGGAAAGGTTGAGCAGATGGACTGAGGGGTGGCAAATGAAGTTTAACATTGACAAATGTAAAGTACTACACATGGGAAACAGCAACCCCAGAGCGACGCATCAACTCTGTGGTACTACACGGACAGTGGTAGAGAATGAAAGGGACCTGGGGGTGGTTGTGCAGGCAGATATGAAGTTTTCTGAGCAGTGCAGACGGGCTGCAAGAGTAGCTCATGGTGTATTGTCGATGATATATAGGAATTTTTCTAGCAGGGATAAGGAGGTGATTGTTCCCTTGTGTAAGGCAATGGTCAGGCCACACCTTGAGTACTGTATACAGGTCTGGAGGCCTCATTTCAAGAAGGATGTAGAGATGCTGGAACGAGTACAGAGAAGGGCAACAAGATTAGTGAATGTAACAAAGGGGTGCTCTTACGAAGAAAGGCTTAAGTTTTGCAAATTACAGTGTCTGGAGACTAGGCACCAGCGAGGTGATCTGATAGAGGTGTATAAAGCCTTGAATGGCTTGAGCATGCCCAATGCTGATGGGATTCTTCCTCTTGCTCAGAATAATCACCTGAGAAGGCATAAATTCAAATTGAGAAAAGACAGATGTAGGATAGACGTGAGGAAATTTGCCTTTAGCCAGCGGGTGGTTGGTTGGTGGAATAGACTCCCATCTCTTGTCGTGGAAGTTGATAGCCTAAATAAGTTTAAGGCTCAACTGGACATGTATTTCCAACGAACAGAGGGGTGAAGTGGAATTGGTTATTTTTTATTTATTTATTTATTATTATTATTATTTTCTTTTTGGCTGATGCTGCATAAGCTTGCTTTCTTGCATCAAATGCCTCTACTAATGCTAATGCTAAAAAGGTGTTTTTCCTTCTGCTTGAAAAATTGTTCATATTCAGCCAGTTCCTAATGAGGTTGATAAATCCCTCCCATCCAATTATCGTCCGATTGCAATTACTTCTACTATTTCTAAAAGTAATGGAGAAATCAATTAACCGCCAACTCTTAAACTACGTAGAAACCTTCCGTCTGATCAACGATCGCCAGTATGGATTCCGTTAGTGTCGATCCACTGGTGATATTCTGGCTTATGTTACCCATTTATGGACTAATTCAATGGAAACGTTCGGTGAAACACAAGCAGTTGCTCTTGACATCTCAAAGGCTTTCGATCGTGTTTAGCGTAAAGGTCTTCTCATCAAGCTTCCATCTTATGGTTTGCCAACTGTTTTTTGTAATTAGAAATCCAGTTTTCTCTCAAACTGCTCACTGTTGGTGATAACAGATGGCTGTCTTCTAACCTCTACTAATGCTGGTGTCCCGCAAGGTTCAGTTCTTTCTCCAACTCTTTTCCTCTTGTATATTAATGACCTTCTTCCATAGACCAGAAATCCTCTCCATAGTTTTGTTGATGATAGCACATTTCATTTCACCTTCCAGTGTTTGAAACCTTGCCCTGCACAAACAGCTTCAACTTCTCGAATATCCACTACCAACTCCTTAAATGCTGATCTCCAGATAATTCTCCAGTGGGGTGGAGAATTATCTGTAGATCAGCATTTAAGTGCGGCCTACAGCGGCCTATGTGAGCCCCGAAGGGCTCACATAGGCCGCTGTAGGCCGCATGTTTGGTATCAACGAAAGTACCGTAAAGATAAACCTAATTAATTTCAATCCTTCTAAAACTCAGTCCTGTCTTATATCTCGCAAAAAGTATTCTTCTGCTCCTATGCTTCTGTTCCTATTCTTCTACGCTTTGGTGACACTCCGATTGCTTCCTCTGCATCTGAAAAACTTGGTTTTCTCTTTCGTTGTCGGCGTTAGTTTTCTTCCAAACAGCTGTTCACTCTATACAAATCTCAAATCCGCCCTACCGTGGAATATTGTTCCCACATCTGGAGCGGTGCCCCCAAAACCTCCCTCAGGCTTCTAGATTCCATTCAGAAGAGGACATTTAGGTTAATTAATGACTCCTCTCTAACAGTCTCTCCACTCGCTGTCTCATAGACGTACTGTTTCTGCTGCATGCCTCTTCTACGTACGTATTTCCTGAAAATTACTGTCTACAGAAGTTCAAGTCCAATATCAACAAATATCTTCTTTCGTCTTCTCAATCTCCAACCCAAGCACGGTACTAAGTACTATAGGTTCTAATATTTCTCGTGTTTGGGGTTTTCATAAAAAAAAATACATTTGCAGGAGAACAAACACAACACCACAGCAACCATTCGAGCACACGCGATGGATCTATGAAAAACTTGATCCTGGACTTCAGTAAACGAAACTTCATGAACCTTGGTGATGATCTTGAAGTCCACTGCATGCTCTGACACTTCGTCCCTGTATCGTACTGAAACATCCAACACTCATCTACAGTTACAATACAGTCGAGGACATTCGGATCTCTGCTATTGATTGATAAAAATGGGTCTCCTTTAGTGGTCTTCATTTCCATACCTTCCGGTATTTCCATAACTTCATCAGCCCAAAATGACAATTTTTGAAATTGTCACCCGTCCCTCAACTGTTCATTTCTTGATAAATTTTACTTGAAAAATAACTGGTCAACCACCGAATTTCAGGAAGAGTCAGTCATCAATTTATGCCCGTTAATTAAATGATGATTTCAATTTCTATTAATACAGAAGTCATAATGTTAGATTCATAGTAAAGTCACGCAGATATTACTTATATCAGGTTTAGCAAAGGTCATTAGACTAATTAATCAGGCTCGTTTGTAATCGGATTAAGGGATTATAGGAGCTTTAACTACTGCAGCATGCCTAAAAGCAAAATTAGGCTCTTTTTCCCCCTCTTCAGTACTCTGATACGATTTACATCGATGCATTCGTATATTAGAGACGAGATTTAGCAAATATTATTTGGAACATTTCAGTTGTAAGCCGTTTGCAATAATTAGAGTCTTAAGCTGAGCCCTAACTAGATCAAAGTGCATCCAGGCGCCGTCCTGTGAAGCTGTAATGAAATGAAGTAATCTGGAGTTTCTCATCAAACTGGCCGACAGTTAATGGAGCCAATGCCCTATCAGAAACTTTCCGCTCCATACATTAATACATCACAGGAAACGTGCTGCCCGTATCTGATCGTTGTTGTGTAACCTGCTTCTGTAAATCTTATCTCCAAACAATAGGACACACTTCGCATACTTCCTGATACTACTCCGCATCTCCTAATAAGATATATTTGGTCCTGATGTCATCAAATGACTGTCGGAAACTGAGAAAAGCAGACTGGCTTCTCGCATTGCAGATAATTCGATGGTGTTGCCTTTCTCTTTCAAGAGACAACTGAAATTTTAAAGACAGCACAAATTATTAACGTTAACTGCACATTTCAGGTTTATAAATTTGGAAGTACAAAGTGGGTTCAGGGATGAATAATTCAATAACGCAGCACTGCTCACTTCAAAGTTCATCCAAATCAATCTTATAGGTAGACCTTTATGCTTTCTCACGGAATACATATAAGCACCACCAATGCGGCAAACATCCAGTGGAGCGTCGATTATCCGAACTTCGATTATCCGAAAAAATGGAGGTACAGAATATTTTAAATCCTTTAATAATAAAGCAATTTTAACACATTTCAAATCAAATAGCTGGACTTACATCCGTTTGGAAATATCTACATTTAACATCGCTGACAAGAACGG
Organism: Mastigoproctus giganteus; assembly: GCF_048544385.1. Taxonomy (NCBI): domain Eukaryota; kingdom Metazoa; phylum Arthropoda; class Arachnida; order Uropygi; family Thelyphonidae; genus Mastigoproctus; species Mastigoproctus giganteus. Next base: position 41,332,057 of record NC_143588.1, read on the forward strand.
CTGCATTTGGACTCGACTTCGGTTCTTTTATCCGAAATATTCGATTATCGAACTGGTCAATCTCCAAGCTAGTTCTAATAACCAATATAACCTATTATTTTGGTAAATGTTAGTACTACTTATTAACCGCTGTATAAACATATTGAACAACAGAATAAGAAATAAATCCAAGAAGTGATCTTATGCAAATCCATATCACATACATAATATGCAATACAGAATATAAAACATTCATTTAAAAGATGGAACTCTTAGAAAGCCACCGACTAATAATATCATTGAAAATACCATTACGAATAACGATCCTCTACGGTCAATAACTTTTATCTATACTGCTGTCAAAAAGTTAAGGTGCAACCGCGTATTTTCCTCCTTAACATAACTGAGTAAATTCTTAACATGATAAATACAAATATGACGTCACATAATATTTTAAGCTCGAACATGAATATCGCTGGAGAGGGGTGGATTAAAAATGACTCTGCAAATTCGAAGCTGGGGATGGCTATTAGTAGAACGAACAGTCCAAAGTTGAGGTGGTCTACATATGCATAATAGCAGTCTGGTGTACTTTGATATGAGATGAGGTAGCACATGGGATGTGTATCCATCCTATTTCTTGGGCTCGGGTTTGATACCCATGAAATTCAATCAAGTGACAATGAAGTATTTGCTTGAAACCTAACAGACTCAATAAAAGTAATGTGTTATATTAAGAAAAAAGGCTACATGTGGGCTTATCGTCCCAGTGTGACTGTTAATGAGACCATTATACTCCTTGCCGATTCTCCTGGACTGAAGAAACGCTTATATCTGCTGAATCCCCAAAGGAGGTACGAAAAACCTGAACTACAGACCAGTGAGTTCAACTTCAGTGGTGAGAAAAGATAATGGAGATGATCCCTTAACAGATCATAGAATGGGTTTGTGAAGGGAAACCTTGCCTGACCAATCTAATTAATTATTATGAGGAACTCATTGTTAACCTTAAAGAAACAACTTTGACCAGCTTTAAAGTTGCCCATGAAAGGGTATTATATAAACTGGGACAAATTTGAACTAATGGAAAGATACTTCGTTGGATCATAGGTTGGCTAAAAGACAGAGCAGTAGTCATGAATGGACATACCTTTGGTTGGATCAATGCAGCACGTGGAATCCCTCGGGGATCAGTGTTGAGGCTACTTCTGTTTCTTATCTTCCTTGATGACAAGATGAAGCAGTGCAGGGGAGGTTTACTGATGATTTAAAGGTAGAAAGTTTGGTTAACCACCAGATTCAGATTGTTTTGTTTCAAAAAGACTAAGATCAGTTGCACAAATGGTCTGAAAAATGACAAATGAAGTTCCATGCTTCTATATGTAAGGCCTTTCACCTAAGGAACAAAATTCCAAGCGTGTTTTAAGATGTGGGGGAGGGATGGGGTCAACGTGGTTTATGACGAAAAGACAGAGGTTACGATTCAGTCAGACATGAAATTTTCCATGCATTGGATAATAACATGATGTCTTTTATCCCTTTATATAAGACGATGGTGACACAGCATTTAAAATAGTATGTTAAGGTCTAGAGGCTATGCTTTAAGAAAGACAGAACTTCTAGAAGGGGTTCAAGGAAGGGCAACTACATTGATAAGTGGTACTAATCTAAATCCATATGAAGTACGGCGTAGAAAGTGGAGATTGGTGGAAGAAATACTATGCGTGTCACTGTAGGGGAGGCGCAGAGTGTGGTAAAGTTCCAAGCGGAATTGGAGAGCCACTTTTTGGTGACTGGAAAGGTATGAATGATGGAAACTTTTTGGCCAGTTATTCTCTTTTTATGTTTTTTGTAGATGCAGAAAAAGTCCTCTTATGGGCCACACAAAAAGGTGAGCTGGGTATTCGGAAAAAAAAACAAAAAAACACAGTATATTCCAAGACCGAGGGCGAATCTATGCCATCGTTATTTGATGAACGTTGACAACCTCGCCCGGACTTCCCTTTGCATCAGCAGAAACCAGACGGAGACAAAAATCGTTGTAGGCGAATAAAACCTGTTCGTAGAATGTCTTTGTCCGATTCTGCCAATAAATCAACTTTCTTGTGTATTGGATTACTATAAATCTTATTCCCAACGTAATCCCCAGCGGCTTACTTCTGATATCTTAGTTCCTACAAGCTGCCACTTATCAAATTTGAATATTATCCGAAGTGTGCACAATTAAAGGAGCACTTTTTTTGCTAATGAAGCAACTTAAAAGCTAATGCAATCTCTTTTCTTAAGGAAAAAAGGGGTGATGTTAGCAGTTTTTCATTGTGAGAGTCAGGCATTTAATAAAATTGCCATCAGAACACTTACTGGGGACAAGTAATTCCATTATCGACGTCTTGGAATAAAGCGAATGGTTTCTTAATTATACTTACCCGGCGAATGTGAAGCGTATGAACCCATTATCAGAGAAGTGGACGGTTTTGGGCCACGAGCAAACACCCCAAGAGTGCTGTCGTCAGAAGCATGGCAACCACACTATCTAAAGTCCTTCTCGATCAGTGAATTTCACTATTTGTTTCTTCCGGTGACTGTCTTCTCGCGATTACCAATCGTTGATACCTTTCATCAGAGATAAGGGGGGGTGAGAAGGGCGTATTTACTCTCTGCGATCGATGGACCGAGTGCGCCTAGTCAGCATTTACTTACCGCTGCCTTTCGAATTTCAGGTAGCGGTTTCCGAGTGGCAGCGCTGTGTGATCGGATCGCCGCGAGCCAGAAGACGTCTCCCCTATCTCTATGACGGATTACGGATGCAGACATCCGCCTTTGGCTTTCAATAAAAAGCTACTCAAGTGACTGCCGACTGTCGCGTGAAGAAAGAGGTTGCCGTTGCTTTGAAGTTAACTTTGTTTATGATTTTCTTTTTGTTTAAAGATGAAAAGGGCCTAAACATTTAATATTCACCTATTTAAGATGTATACTGCCCTATAGAAATGGAGAATGTTAAAGAAACAGCGAACTACTGCTTCTTTTCTAAAACAGACAAACCGATCTTTAGAACACGCATCCCGATACATAGTTTTGATTGTTTTCTCACTAGCCTAAAGAGCTGCTGATATTGTTCCTTGCTGCTGTCAGCTTCGTAATTAATTTCATATTTTGAAGTTTATAAAGGCAAGATGTCTTCCAAAGCGTTGCCATGGTTTCTACACTTCGAGTTTGATCCCTGGAGAAATTTCTGAAGGAATATTCACTTGAGATTGAGTTAGCCAATCTCTGGCAGGAGGAGTAGAGTATTTCTGGGAATTTTCCAGCCTTCATAATATGCAAATCGGCCAGCAACAGCCATAATAGACATACAATGCCAAACTAATCTGATTAGGATGAGATAATCTTGCCCTCGTATAAGAGGAGGACCTCTACAGTAGTCCGAAAACCTGTTCTAATTATTGGCAAATCAATTTCGAATTTCGGATATTATTTTGTTAGGCGTATTTCAGATCACTTAATTGGTGTTCATGATTCAGTGAACTGCAATGTGCCTTTGAGCGCACTAGCACACTGAGCAGCTCACCCACTTTTGATTAAGGGAAAAGGTTGAAATTTGACCCATAATCTGATATTGTGACATCTAACCAATCGATTGAATACTAGTAAAAATTCTTATAACCATCTGAAGAGGTGGAAATCTGAAGGATACGTATCTGCACTACAAAGAAAGTATAGGTTTAGAATCTCCCAACCAGAGCTTTGCAATAGTCGCTGATTTAAATGTATAGAAATGCGACAGTTGTTCAGAATTAGCTTTTCAATTTTGTTAACGTTAGCGAGGTTGACTAATGTTTGCAGCTAGTAAATCTTCTTTGAATATAAGCTATTTTTGGTCCTTCTTTCACAAATTTAATTACACATCGTTCGCCTTCTTATTAACTTCTACGAACACCATCTTGAGGTATAACTAAGCGCATGCGCATAAGTATGATATATAAAATGACTCCACGAATCTGGCACCGGTCTAGATTTACGAGAAATGATGAAATTCCAATTCAAACTTGAACCCCAACATACCCCTCCTCTCCAATAATTGTGGAACTATTTCTTGGTGGTTTTTAACTCGCACATCGTGGTTAAAAACATAATAAACATAAAGCCTAAAGCGTAATAATCATTAATTAAAACTGCAGAAAAAAAGTTTCCTACATTCTTATACTGTACTTCGCTGTTATAATTTGCAAATATTTTCTTGGCTTTTACCTTCAACCTTCATGATTAAATAATGCTCTCCATAATAAGATAGCCACCAAGAAGACACGGATCGTTTATCCCATGGACATAAATTCACATAATTTTGCAACGAACTATTTCTTTTCTTAGACACTTGCTTTTTGTTGACATTGTGTGTATACCATAACAAATGTCTTTAAGTTGTAGAACATTAGCAGACATAAGATTTAAAGCTCGTCACTGTGACACAAGAAAGATTTTCTCCGTCTCTCGCCTCAACCCCAAGTAATCGATGTGTATTATGGCAGTGTACTCTTCCGACGTTATAATTTGAAACGGAAGCTACGATGAGGCTGTTATTAAGACCGATCATAGGGAGTGCGCGCCTTACGAGGAGAAGAAATATTACCGGCTTAGATGTCCGTCTTGGATGTAAGATCCCCCCCCCCATCCCTCCCGATGACAAATTACTTCGGAGATGGATGTAGTGAGCTGCGGATCTTCTTCTATAACGTAAGGAAATTTTCTCATATTTAACATTGCCTTTGCACTCAGTTAAGCAGAGATATAGATATTACAGTGGGCCTGAATACCTTTATGGGTAGTGGGGTGTGTGCTTTGGGTCTCAGTACCGAAAAGAAACTTTGAAGAAAAATACAGTTGAATGATAAAAACGGTTTAGAACAATACCGAACGTTCCGAACCCGATTATACGAATCCTTCTTCAGGGGAAACTTACAAAATGAAATTTTTTAAATTTGCCATTTCAATAAGTTTCTTGATGTATTTGTGATTGTCCTCTGCACCTTCAAATTGTTATCTTTTGAGTGTAGATTTGATTCTGGAGTTAAAATGAATTTGAGGAAGATAAGGAGGACGGTTAGGCTTTAGAGTTCGAGCTCTTCCAAAACCACCTCGATAATTATCACGAAATTCTTCTTTAGTGTTCTCGTTTTACAGAAATCAGCTCGTTTTTTTATATCGAAAAAACCTCATTAAGGTTTTACTGAAAAGTATTTACTGGATGTAAACGGCTTGATTGGATGCAATCGAGTGGTTCAAGAGCTGATGGATAACAACGAAAGAAAATTGGGTAAACGAGTAATCTTTAAGCAGTAACAATCAATTGGGCAAAGTCTAAGCACTAAAGCAGCGACTCCTACTGTCTTTGACTTTCAGATACTGTGCCCGTTAAAAATATTACAATCCATCCATTTACGGTTGGAGTTCTTTCAACCCAATTTGACCACCTAAACGTCGATAATCCGAACCAATCTAATCCTTCCCTTTATAACAGGACGTCTATTACCCGATCTTCTCCATCCGAAACGTCGATAATCCGAACCAATCTGTAATCGGCAGATAGCGCCACCTACACGAACTGTGCAACTATCAATTACATTAGTAACTTAATTTAATTTATATTTGCATCTTTACAATATAAATCACACCTACTTAGACTGAAATTCCTCCCATTTGGCAGCACGATTAGGACAACACAAACGAAAATGCATATTTATAAATACATTTTGAATAAGACAGTGTTAAGCGAGGTAATGTTAAATGAGACAACTGTAAGCGAGGAAACATCAAATAGTGCAGTCACCTGCGCTATATACCGACTCCTACAGATGGTCGACGTTCGGATGGCCAAATTCGGATAATAGAGGTTAAATGTCCAATTAAATGCTATAATGTATTCATTTAATTCCGAATTGATCTATAATCCGGACTGGTTAGTCCCCAACTAATTCTCGTAGTCAAGGTTCCACCATAAAGGACACTCCAGTGACTCAAAAGTCCCTTAATTTTATGAGCTTGACTTAATGAGGTCTTTAAATAAAGGTGTCTGCGTTAATAAAACATCGTGTTGCTATGAACTCGGAAAGAAAGAGAACATAGTTGGTTATAGAAACACTGGTTCCAGTGCCCATTATAGAAACATGAGCTGATCATCCTGCCATCTACTGACAGTTCGCCGAAACTTGAGTGGTTGTACGGTGGCGCTGCATTTTCGCAAATTAAATTATCAGCCCCTGTAGATGAGGTCAATCTAGTGCCGAGTCTTCTTAGTAAAAGGCTAAAGAACAGTAACGCTGATAGAATAATAAATAATCTCCACCCAAGGGATCCATATGTTAAAAATTCGAAATAAATTCATCTTTAATTAATTCCGATTCTCTTGATGATATATAATTGGGATTTGCCATCCGATGAAAGATATGTTGAGTGATATTGCATTAGGGTTAACTATATGCGAAACAAAGTCATTGAACCGCATCGGGGAACTAGATTTAGGTTAATCGCCCTTTAGAAACTAGCTTCGTGATCCCTTTGTGCGAAAACCCACTCATATACACCTAATTGTAATTAGGAGAACTTAGACGACTTCGACGCAGCTCCAAACCTGAATAAAATATGAGTGAACAGTGTTAACGAAGAAATATTTTAAAGACCTTCGCAGGGCCCACTTCCAATCGTGATTACTTTATAATGCTCATATCTTAGCTAGGAGCGTCGTCAGGAACCAATCTAATCATTTGTCAGAATTACGTTTCGGTTAAAAGAGGTGTTCCTTTACCCCGCTGAGGGCAGGAATATTTCACGACTGTCCTGAAATCCAGTAAATTAGCGAGTCTCAATGTAGGCGGCTTAAAGCCAGCAACACTCTTATAAAATGGGTTTGGGAGGTAATTCTGAGAACTGAGATGTACTAGGGTTAACGAATGGAATCCCACCTCCCACGTGATTATGTAAACGGCCAACTATCTGGAGCTGTTAGTCCCCACTTTGTGACTTAAATTACGACCCCCCCCTCAACACAAACTGTAACGATGCCAGGGGAAAGTAATTTGCTCCCGCAAGTTCTCTTGTATATTCCTGTTTATCTTCTCTCACCTTACGACCCCCGGAGTGTTATCTGGTAACAGCGCGTGCAAGTGAAACAATGATTTATATGCGAATTACGGAGTATCTCGGAGTTGAGGCAGAAGTCTCCCCAATCTTGTACACACTCGTGGATTTGTTCTGTTTACATAAATCGTCCAAATACACACCGAGAAAAGTTTGCAGTCTCAGAGATCGTACGTAGTTAAATTTAATGAAATGTGCCTGTTAGAGAAAGAGAGAATGAAAGAAATAACAAAAAACAGGAATTTTAATGCATTAAAATCGACCACACGCTATTTTTATTTGTTTAAAATGCTGTCGATCAGCGAGAACCCTAGTAATTGCAGTTCCTCTCACCAGGTGGCGCGGCACGCGTATAATTACGCAATTATTAATACGTTAAGGAAGTTAGAAATGGAAACCGACTGATGACGTTTCGTGTCTGGATGTGACGTCTGGTTATGCGATCCGCGCATGCGCGGATCGCATAGCCGGATGCGTGACACGTACTGGTGATTTTGTGAAGAAGATTATAGGAAAATGTAGAAGAGAAATAAATTAGAATAAAAATGTATCGATGCGTTATATTTCGGAAGGATGTTTAAAATGCGAAGCAGGTTTAAAGACTTAAGGGATTATCGAACAACGTACCTTTTTAAAAATTATTTCTTTTCATCCGGTTAAGTTAGGTGGCATCGTCCAAAGACAATTTGGCTGCTATAATAATCAATTATTACCTCGAGAGGCCAAAAGGAAATGGGAATTATTCTTTATATGGTGGAAACGATAGAATAAAGTCAATATTGCGGCATTTATGAAAGGTAACTAGCGTAAAATTGGCCGTTAGTGTCAAAAGACGCGAGCAACGAATTCGGTGCATAAATTATGATGATGGTAAAGTTCACGGCTCCCCGGAGGAACTGGGTCTAACGGGTAATGAGCCGGAGTAACCTCGTGGTATGCGCTAGAACACTAAAGGAGACTTACAGAGCGCAGACCTAAACCTCTTTCTGATTGCAGCTCATTGTGCTACCACAGCACGTGAAGAGAACCCTAATTATATGGATGTAATGCTGGCAGAGTGGAATAACCAACTTCCCATAACAATAAGGCTTCCTACATCACGTGGCTTTAATTGCCCCTCACCGTATCTAACAGGAATTCGGAGACTGCCAGCTCAAAATATATCTTAATTTCTCTTCTAAATGTTTAAATATAAGCATGGGACGGCATGTTTGTGTGCGCGCGCTAACAAGATATGACATGATGTATGAAGCCAGACAAGTTCTTTAGGTTACCTTACCTTTAAACGTGCCCAAACACATTCAAGCGCCCGCTCACCACTGGAGACTGCAAATTACCAAAGTAACATTATAACTGGGTATTATGAAACAAGATAAATGATAAATGCCGGATTCCCATTGGATAAATTTTAATTAAATTTAGGAAGGCTCGAGAGACCTTTCTATATGGCCCAAATATAAAATTTCATGAAAATCCGTCTACTGGAAGTAGAGTTGTTACATGCGATCGGACGGACGGACATAGTGAAGACAACGGGCGCATTATATATGCCAACGCGCGTTTATTATTGATATTTTTGAAGGAAACGCTTTTTATCATTAAAATAAAGACTGTTTCTTTATTTCTTGGAAAGCTGATGTGAATAAATAAGTTAGTACGTATCAGAGTGGCATGTTCGTGACACTTAAATTAGATCTTTGATTTAGTGGATTGTTTTGATGTATTTTTTTTTTTCTTTCAACTTATACTTGCAATTGGTTATCCTGCCGTTTAACGTTCACAACTGAAGCGTTAATTTCTTTCTGGTCATAGGATAAAGCAAAAAAAAAGCCTCTTCTGGTGATCGTATTATTTGCAACGATGAAAGGCAAGTTAAATTTTTCCTTGATCGCAAAGCAGAGAGGAATGGAACTGGTCGATATCTTTGATCTTGAGCAAAAAAAAAAAAAAAAAAGAAGAAATTTAATTTTGGAAAGTTTATTTGTTTCTTTCCAGAAGCGAAGTTAAGAAAATACCGAAGAATTTTAGAGAGAGAGAGAGAGAGAGAACAGTAACAGAGGACGGAAGGAATGCCGAAATTAATTTAGAGTTCTATCCAAATCAATACTGAAGTCTGCTGTCGCACTAATCATGATGCCATCCTTCAACAGACATCAACCACATAAATGAACTTGTTTTCTTTTCATATACAGCATACCATAGTCCAAATGGTTCTAATTTTCCAACCCTTTGCTATTATGGGATAAAGTTAAGAAAACAAGTTTATCAAGGATCAAATCTAATGGTTTTCAAGAGGAAGTTCGCGTTTCTCAAAACACTCCCGCAGGCCAGGAAGTCCTCTGACTGTCCTTCAAATCACCTCATCACCATCAGCAAAATGTTTTCCACTAAGAACGGACTTCAGGGCAGGAAAGAGAAAGAAATCAGAGGGTGCAAGATCAGAAGAATAAGCAGGATGTGGCAATATCTTAAACCCATATTCGTGGGCACACCTCGCTGCAGCATTTGAAAAATGCGCAGGGGCATAAACGTGGGGCATAAATGTTTAAGCAGACGCAAAGGAAATGTCTGAATCGATAATAATTCTGCTGCGTGCGTGGATGGTTTACAACAGAAACTCAAAGGAAGAAAATCTACAGTATAACAACTTTTTTTTTACATATTTCCCCCTTGTGGCGAATTACGGTTTTATAAATAGATAAAATAAAGTCTCTTTTGTGTGTTTTTACCCTTTGTAGCGCAGAATAGGATTTAAAGATAATTGTTTTCGGATAATCCACACTAGTTTAATGAGTTGTAACTATCCGAACTTACTGCTAAAGAAAGATAAATTATTTGCGAAGTTCTTGCTTACGACAGCGTCCCTTTAAGACTTTTAAAGGGATTAGGTGTTCGCTGGAAGAGAAAGGAAAGAGAAGGGAATACAATTCGCCTTAGAAATCCCTGCAATCATTTTCTAACCTTGAATAAAATCGTGACAAAATGAATTATAAGGTGATTAAGAGCGATCCGGTCTTGATAATTCCTCCCGCTTAATTGGGCGAGGAAGATTCGCGGGTTATTTTTTTTATTATTTGTTTTTTGGTACCGAGGGAATTCAATCTTCGCAGGTGTAGAAGAAGGGCGAGATGTAATTCATCATAATAGGAGAGACAGAAAAAGAAAAGTCGTTTTTCATTTCTGTGTTTACATTGTTTGATAGTAAGAACCATTAACTTCGCTCCCAGGGGCCAAACGTGGGATAAACATCACAATTAAGTAAGCCAAATAATGCTTATTTTATCAAGCTTGCTCCAAGACCGCATAATCAGAAGAACAGGATTTGCCTTATTTACTTAACAGACTATTCTCTCTCCTCAGATCATTAAGGGTGCAGGAGAAACAAAAACGCACATTAAGCAAGCCGAGAAACACGAATGATGCGGATTTTTTTCCCTTCCTGTGCTATTCTCATTAACGTCATCTCAGCCAACGCTGATTTTCTGTGTTTATTTTCGAATCTAACGACAGCAATCCGATGAATAGCAAATAGGCGTCACAATTAAGGACGCATAATTAACAAATATATATTTACCAAGATGATCGTGAACAATGGTTTCAGTGAACGTTTCATCTCCACTCTGTAAATTCTTCTTCAGGGAAAAGTGAGCCACATTTGGTTTATAAATTCGTTTGTTAGGCGTTTATAAATAATACCGAACAACAATGTAGATTTTTTTTCAATAGAACTTTGTGCATTTAACACTTATTTCGAATATACAGCCTAGCATTTCAAATTTTAGTCTTCACGTACGTAGATTTTGATCTGTCCGTTTAGAAGTACAGACAGATACATATAAAGCAAATCGGCCAGAAAGGTCAATCAGTAGGAAATTTTGGGCTCTTCCCCAATGGAAACAGCCAGCTTAACATCTGAATACGAATGTCTAGACCCCAAACTTGACTGGCTTGTTGGTTGATTTATTGGTTAATGGCGCATCGGCGTCTAAGGCCATAATGTGAGCGTGTTCTGTGATTAATTTTCTGTTTGCTGGATGAAAAACCATGCTATCATGTCTTTTTCACCCCTTGTGGGAAGAATGGTGAAGGCATGATGGAAAGTGAGCTAAATTCTTGAATATGCCATCAATGATGAAAAATAGTCATCACATCCGGTATTTCAAATTTCATTACTCTGATGAGTCATCATAAACCTAAGAAAGAACACCAGATTATTGGCATCTTGAATAATTGATGGACTATCGATTTTCATTGTCGCCGGATTGTTTCGCTGACAGTTTAATAAGCGTGTGTTTTCTTATCTTAAAGAAAGATCTCTTCTTGAAATGTGGTAGCATCTAGAAAATTAATAATAAATCCCACAATGATTTAGACAGATCTACCACACCTAACAACGAATTCATCCAAAGTAAAGGAGGACTCTATTAACCAGAATTGTTGTGATTAATGAACTAGCGTGGATTTCCATTACAATTCGCTGTCTGTTCTGGGAAGAGTATAGTTTACCTTTACTTGGTTCGCAATGTTGACTCTGTATAAGAATCATTCTGTTTCTATCTCCAAATTCTATTTGGTAGTTGGTGTGAAACAGCGCGAATAGTTTTCAAATAAGAAAACAAATAAAGTCGGGACAAAAGGGGCAACTCTTTGTCTGGCAAGCATTCAGAGAAAGTAGATTTAAAACGGATTCGCAGTTCTATTATAAATGTACATACATTGATGTTGAGAGCGAAAGACTACTCGGGTTCTTTCTCGCATTTTTAGTGAAAGAGGCTACGCACTTTGTTCACTTTTTCCAATTGTATAAAATGAGAGCATCGGGATTGTATCAAGAGCGGTAAGGGTAGTGTTAACTGTAGCGTTTCTTTTGGCGACCCTACTGCGTTTCCAGTTCAGTCGAGTTGAATGTAATCGCTTCGTGAAAGAAATGACGAAGTTGAGCCCCGCCATCTCACCATCCCAGAATTTTTAACGAAGAATGTCTTAAAATATATTTTAGATTTCAATAGGAAGTGAGAATTTCACTTCCGCTGTACGTGATTGGGGTTGATGTTAAAATCCACCAATAGTGTGCATCACTTTGGAGCACAGAAAACCGTCCTTTACAGACTGAACCGGAGTGTTCTTGACAGCAGAATTGCTAGATATCTCTGATATTTCGCCGTGTTTTTTGAAGCGATTTGGTTAATCCCTTTTCGGTAGTTCACAATATCCATTTGCCAAGTTCACTGTTAACTTTATCCAACTATCGTGATATTAACAAGAAATGTACAAATAAACTTGTCATATTAGAGCTACCCAAGCGCTATCTTCTCTGCCCATGTGTATTAGTCCATAAATTGCGTGCATTGGCCGGGCGATTTCCTGTTTTACTAGATGAAAAACCCAGGTTTCTGAAGTGAAACCTTGCTATCCACGCCTGACACTGACTAACTGAAATGAAGAGCGAAAAAACTAAATCAAATACTGAGTCAAGGCTCCAATCACGTGTTCAAGGCGCCAGTTTCGACGAGCTCTGCAGTGGTTTGCATCCCATTAACCCCAAACCACTACAGAGCTCGTCGAAACTGGTGCCATGAACATATAACTTGAACAGTCCACTTGAATGGAGCCTTCTTAACACAGTCCGGTTGGAAATGTTTTCACCTGTGGCCGCAGCAATTTCAACAAACAGTTCATGAGAGGACATCGTAGGGTTCCGTCTTGCTGTTAGAGCCAGATAGCAGTCTGTTCTGGTTGACGAAGCACTGAAACGACATTGGCCAGCTCTTCTTGTAATGATTCCTCTCTCCTGAAACAGCTTCCATAGTGCCGAGAGGACATTGCATGACACATTAATTCAATGTGCGACCTTCGCCTGAAACTAACCGGCATCAAGTCGTCCAACGGTCCACCATCTCAAAGAAACATCTAAACGACGATGACTTACCATCCTGAGTACTGGAGATGTAGCTTCCCATTGGGCAAGCCAAAAAAAGGGAATGAAATGATATGGTCGCAACCCGTGTTTTTATAGGCATGAATAGTTTGCATAATGTGCGGCTCTCTAAGGTGGTAGATCCATTTCTATTGGATAATCGGCATTTGCATCTGAGACAGCCTATTATATGGAACATTCGGAAACACAGTTCACAATAAAATATTCACGAAAAACATTTTGTTCTATTAATTTTGTCAACCAGTGTATATGCTTATCCAAGACGCTACCATTGCTCAATTTCGTTAATGATTCTTCCAAGGTCCTTACATCTATCCTTCATTAACATTTTCATTAAATTTTATTTCAAAATCTACTTCGAAAACTAAGTCTCCTCTGGACCAACTCGCGATGAACCTCCCACCCAATCCAGACTCCTGGACAATAGAGAAACCTCCGCATTATGTTGAGATCTCCTCTGGTAGTACAAGGATTCTCCAATGATACACCATTAGCCACTAAATCTTATTATAAGCATCCGAAAGAGGTAGAAATTATGGTAACTTACATCGATCTTCAATCTGCTTTTAATAATGTAAATGCTTTATTTACATTATCAAAACCATCATCTGGAAAACCAAATGTTTATTCTGCTGTCTTGGTTGGCGTCCTAACGGTGATGGTCCAGACAGGATCACCCCCCCCCCCCTTTAGGACGCCAAACCCTACTAAAATCACTTTATAACAGTTTAATGAGTACTATTGACTCTTCAAGCGAAAGAACGAGCTATTCTTACCCATCTGTGACCCTTTAGACTTTTCCCAGTTGCTCAAATTTCTCTCCAGACTTTTTCAATGCAATATATTTCTTTCCTCTTCCCAGTGTTTAAGCTGTCAATTTTAGTAGGTTTTCGTAAAGTAATAAGCAGAGGGAATTAAGGGGTGAGCAGCTGAAAAGCGGGCAAAGTGAAACAAATGGCACAGGACTCTTTCCCTTAGACGAACAGGTTCCAAGTCAGTAAGTATAGAATTCCGATAGACTGTAGTGTCTTCAAGGATGCGGTATTAATTCCAATCCACTGGCGAAAGGTTGACAGACATCGACAAAGTTTTGGTCGATTACTCGGTCTGACTAACAACGTGTCGCGCTGGAGGAGAGAAAATGAAATAAGTCTCTTCGATCGTCAAAAAAATAAATAAAATAGGCGAGAGTTTCGGTACGGAACCGTGGATATTTGCTTTTACTCGAGCCACGTTTCTTACTGTTTTTATCGCAACATATCTGGAAACAATAAAGTCAATCGATTTGTAGTGACCAATTAAGGCACGGAGATAAAAACAGTTTTACTTGAATCCGTAGTGTTTTTGCTTGAAGAAAATAAAAGAACTTTCTGAGGTGAGCTGGAAAATCCCGACTGCTGGTCGATTTTTACCAAACAGGGATATTTCATTACGTCAGAGCAGTTCCAATAATTATTTCCGATCAGTATTTGCCGCTGTTAGCCAGTGATCGAAGTTTTTGAGATTATGAGATCGAATGGTAAAGCTAATAAAAGTTTGAGGATTATTCAGTGGGAAGAAAAGTCTATTTTGGGCTAGGTTCACGAATCTCAGGATTGTAAGGGTTTATTAGAGGTATTCTAGTTTCTGTTACATGTCTTCTTGAAGCCTTATACAGGAGGATTGGACGAATTTACCTGAAAATTTACATAACTCTGACGTATTTCCATAAAAGATACGCAGATCTATGGCTTGAAGTAGGAATCTGAAGATATTCTAAAAACGTAGCGTAGACGGATAAAGAAAGGGGCGAGCGAATGACCTTCTATAATGTGCAATGCCTTTAACACGCGTAAGGCGACCTTAAGTACAGCTGATGGATTGTGGAAGGGGCCGGATCATCAGTTTGTCAAAAGGTGGATGATCATTTACAATAGCCATTGACCTCTGGTTATTACTGATAGTTCATTGATGGTCTTTAGAGGTAGCACAGAGGTTATAGCCAACGTCCTCCCCACACTGGGCGGAAAAGCCCCGCGTTAGAATCCTTCAATGAAGCGATGAACTGTTATGGACTTTGTTTTTCACTTCTCCCACCAGAAACTCGGAGTTTTTCATCCAGAAAAATAGGCAACCGACCAAAGAACACACAATTTACAGACAAGACACACGGGTAGATGAGGTGATTCTTGGGTGGCCTATATATATAACAGTTCTTGATGGCACGTTGACCGAAATAAATTATACTGAAACCATTCTTAAAAAGACCAGTGCTTCTCTGGATTAAATCCTTACTCATCGGATTTTTGTCTTAAACCTGTAGATTTCAACCTTAATCCTGTGGATTTGTATATGCTTCCTTGACCTGCATGTTTATCGAACATATATGGGATATGATGGGACATTCGCTGACCTCCACCTCTCAGTCACCCTATTCTTCAACTCGTAATAATATTGTAAGAAACATGGTTCACTAAGATGTCATTTACCACCTTTTTCACCCCATTTCTTTTAGGACAAGAGGTCGGTTGAACAAGGGGATTACTGACAGCTGTCTGTCTTAATCTGCGATGAAATAAAGAAATACGAACTAACTGAAATCTGTTGCCACTGATGGATTACAATCCATCCAAACTGCTCTTAAATGAAAACAAAGATTTCATGAATCTTTTATTTTCTGTTACACGAAAATAATATTAGAGTTAAATATATATTAGTTTGGATGCAACAGCTTTATAAAGATCCTAGTTTCTGAATTTCAACAGCGGTTTATGAGGTAATTAGCATAATATTTGTAACTATGCTGGAACACCTGTAACAGTCAATGAAATATAACGTAGGTATGGTAATAAACAAATAATCCTATAGAATTTTCTTAAAGCAAAAGAGTCCTGTTATTCTGCTTTAGTCCTTGGGGAATGACCAGCTTATTCGTGCCTTATAACCTGTCAAGAGTGTAATTCCCGAGTACAGAAAACTTTAAAAATAATGGACCCTAATAACTCTAACAGCGTCCTGTACTATCCACATGAGGGCGATTTATTTTGAGCTTTTAAAAAAGAAAATAAAAACATCCGAGCAAGTATTAAGATGATGGCTAAGTTGTTTAAAAGTTGTTCGAGCTGTGTATTCTTTATGGTCTCTTGTAGCATCACTTTCAATAAAATCTACGTTCACCAAATTTTTATAAGTTTGTTTACTTCTATTTTGGTTAATTAAATATGGAAGGATAACCAGCGATGGGTAGGAGTGTTAGTTATCCTATTAATTTTCATTATAATCAATGGACGTGCCTCAGAAATTTTAGGCTTTAATATTACAAAATGCGATCTTTAATGCTATATTGGAGGTGAACAACACTGTGCTATTGAGTTCATCTATTTTGTCTCTCTGTGGCGAGTTCACAATTCATCTCCCCAGGCTGGATAACACTACAGCCCCATCTCAAACTTCTCCAGGCTATTAAAAGTTCTATAGAAAGCACTTCTCCATCCTGATCAAACAAGTTCTCTCAAGTATGCTACTTCAGTTGTGTTCTTAAGTCGCTTGTTGTTCACTGGATGAAAAACTGGAGTTTCCCGTGGAGGGGACCATGAAATACTTGAAGCAGCTTAACAGATTATTATAGCTCTGAAGAATAGCATCATATACACTGCCCTAGCAATTTATTAGGAAATCCAACGTATATTCTGTAAATATAAATAATAAAAGCTTTTATTCTGAAATTTCTTTCTTTTTTTTCTTAAATTTGTATAACCGTTTCATGAATCATAAAACCTCATTTCTTCATATCAATTTAATATCTTGGAAATTTTTCATGGCGCTCCGTTTTATTTTTATTAATCTTCTCACTTATATACATACGTATTTGCGGATCGATGTTTTAATAGTATTCCTAGAAAATAATTATAGGCCCCAGAGAGAGAACAGAGATTAGTGTTCTATATAAAACGTAGTTCAAGGAGTTAGTTTTCCTCTGCTTGTAGCATTAGCGCATTCATTAGTATAATCATTTGGGGTAATTTCCATTTTCCAAATTAGCAAATTTTTCTTACGGATCCTATTAAACTTCAAACAAAGTATTGCATTAAAATGATGCATTACATACGATATTAATAAGTAAAATTGCTTTAAGAGAAGGCAAATGAACATTAAAAAAAAAGAATGATGTATTATTTTATCTCGAAAAGTAATAAAAGGGAAAAAATTATGATTTCTGAAACTTCATTTCTCGCTGTAGCATTTGGGATAATTTTATTTGATACGGAAGAGAAAAGTGCAGCTTTAATTTGTTTTTAAAGTGCCATATTTCTGGATCAGAACATTTTGAATTAATTGCTATTAAAGTTTTAATACACTAAAATAACCTTTTAGAATGATTTCATTGGCTGGAAGTAGTCAAAAGAAAATTAAATTTGAAATCTCCATACAAAGAAAGATTTATCATGTGAACTTTATTCGTGTATAATTATATCCTTTGAATTTAATCCTTATTATTCGGATTTTTTCTTAATCCTGTGGATTTTCCTCCTTATAATTCATCCTGTGGATTTTTCTCCTTATAATTCATCCTGTGGATTTTGTCTTAATTCTGCGGATTTTTCCTGCTTACAATTACATCCTACCGATTTTGTCTTAATCCTGTGGAATTTATCCATGCCAAATCATATCCTGTGGATTAAATCCTTACCCGTCGGATTTTTGTCTTAATCCTGTGGATTTAACTCTTAATCCAGTGGATTCTTTCTCTTTCTAATTATATCCCATAGATTTTGTCTTAATCCTGTGTAATTTATCCATGTAAAATTATCTTCTGTGGATTAAATTCTTACTCATCGGATTTTTGTCTTAAACCTGTGTATTTCATTCTTAATCCTATGGATTTTTTCTCTTTATAATTACATCCTATGGATTTTTTCTCTTTATAATTACATCCTATGGATTTTGTAAAATTATATTCTGTGGACTAAATCCCTTAATCATCAGATTTTTTACTTAAAACTTGTGTTTTCCTCTTTATAATGACTGTACATCCTGTAGATTTTGTCTTAACCTGTGGAATTTATCCGTGTAAAATTATCTTCTGTGTATTAAAGCCTTACTCATCGGATTTAACTCTAATCCTGTGGTTTTATCCATGGATAAAATCCACAGGATTAAGGATAGACTTTGGGAAAAATGAACCGCCATGCTTTCTTATAACAAAATACTCTATTATTCCACACGAATTAATCTGATTAATTAGAAATTTTTATAGATTCGGATCTTGGAAGATCAGTTTGCAAAAACAGAGCGATGTGTATAGTTAAGAAACACTACATGAAGATATTATTTACAAAAAGGATAAGAGTTAACAAGATTTCAAATATTTATGGACATTAACACACGAGTTAGTCAGCTGTGTGTAAGAAATTCAAAGGCTCTTAAGACGAGGGCATCAGAGTATTGTGGCTATAAAAGCGTATTCTTCGGTTGGTTTCCTGGATGCAAAACGCCAATAAGTCTTTCTGTTTCCACGGTATTTTGAACCACTTGGTGTGGAAAGGTGGCGCTAGTAACCATTACAATACCACGAGGGATGAATCTGTGATATTTTATCTCAAAAAAATCGTATTAATTAATTAATCAGCCATCTGGATAAACGAATGTGGTCAAACGTTTTTATATCACCAAAGGGAATATTATTAACTATATTTTTGTTACAGAATGGATAAAAAAAATAGAATAGCGAAGAGGATTTCCGATGGTGGTTCAGAATTAATTTCGTGATTATAATTCCATCCAGTTTGTTTAATGACAAAAGACATAAATTGAACAAATGAGAGTTTGGGGTACAATCACATCTAACACGCATGCTCGTACCGTATGGGTTTAATTGTGCCATATAAAAGTGCGTATAAACTGGCGCATCTTTCTTAATTAAGATCGTTCTAAGATATTTATCTATCCGTTGCTCCAATAAAAACTTTTTTATGGGCCAGCGATTACACGAAGAAAGGCGATGACGGTACCGACGTCAGGGACATAAAATTATCAGCATATCGGGAAGATAAGTGACGTGTCCAATAAGGCCCGGACTGATGCCAGCTTTGTGTTTGGAGGGTGAATCGATTTCGACGCTCTTTGGAGAAAAAAAAAATTAATTAATCAATAAAAAAGTTGGTCATAAAATGAATTGCGAAAATCAATGCAAAACACCTAAGCCATAAAATAAATACGTAATTAGCATTTAGTTTATTATTAAATACAAATTATTTGATGATGAATCGAGGTGTACTGTTAATCCTTCATCAGATTAAAAACCCAATGAGTACAGAAAAGAACAAATAACAAAAAACAAGGGAAATACTATTACTAGGTCTATCATCGAAAGTTCTAATAAAAACCATGCCATGGTTTTTCATCCAGCGAATATTAGAGATGCATATCTCTATTATTCTATCTATCTTTCTTATAATAATGTGCATCTTGACATGTATGTCATTTCAACTGTGCCTTCACGAGGCGATCTGCATACGATTTGGAAAATTTGGAATAATGCATGGGAATAAACCCTACCACCTGAGACAGTGTAAGAATTCCTTCAGTATCTCTTGATTTGAACCCAGACCTCTCAAAACGAGAGATAAGTAACGAACCTACTTATGTTGTCACTGAATATGTTTCTCGTATGAGGGCTACCAAAGCTTCACTGGACATATTTCATTAGGAGGTGCTTCAACATCCTCCCTACCAGCTGGAGCTAACTGTGTGATTATTATATTATTGATTGCCATATTAAATGATGAAAAACGCTGAGAGGGAAACATTATCACGCCAGGCAGAAGGCTTCCATTTTTCTATTTAGTGTGAGAACAGCAAAGAAAAAGAAACTGTTTTCGCAAATTAACCAACTAGGATCTAATAACAACAAACTACAGTCATAAGAAAATAAAATATTCATTCTTATCCCTGTTCCATGATCAAATATTCTCTTTTTTGTTTCCAAGTAGTCGATAAATGTTTTCTTTTTTGCTTGTGATTATGAGAATACAGATATATGTATTATTTTTTGAAATAGAGTTTAAAGGTCAATTATTACTTAGATCTTTTTTATAAAAATGGAATTAATGAAAATGCAAGTCAACTCTTTATTGCAGTAAACTTACATTTTGAGGTAAATTTAATACAATCACGTTTAATTATATTTTCACTATCGCCCAAGAAATGGTCTAGATCAAACCGGAGTTCAATAGATAACTCATCGAGAAACCCCTAATCTCCAAGATGGACTTGCTGCAGCCTTGACTAAAACATCCTTTACGTATTTCCAGAAGGGATTTGAACCCAAACCACTCCAGGCGAGAGATAAGTAACGAACTTACTACTGACCCGAACTGTTGATATATGAGGACCACGAAGGCTAGGTGGATTACTTTGGGAGGTGCTTCAACATCATCCCTACTAGCCAGATCTTACTCCAAATGATAATAAACTTTGATTTGCACAGTTTCACAACCAAATCAGCAAATTTTAGTAACAATTACCTACATATCAATTAAACAGCTCCATAATTAAGAAAAAAAACAATGTAAACTCCCCCTATCAACCATGTGGTTTATGTGGACTTCCTTTCGCGTTTCTCGCCGAAATTAATTGCGTTTGTTGTTGGAGTTTACTTTAAATGAATTTTTTCCCCTCTTGGTAACCAGAAAGTCCTTTCCCAGTTGTTAAAAGATCATTAATCATAGTCCGTGCAAGTACTTAACACCGACATGTGGAACGGATGTCCGTTCTAGTTTACCTTGTCGCCACCACTAGAAAACATGGCGACAGATACAAATTTATTCCCGGATCAACTCGTTACAATTTTAATATCCCCACACTCGAAGAAGTTATCAGAATTCGTACCGTTAAATGCATTTCTAATTATCCGTATTTAGAGGTATAGAAAGAGTTTAATTATTCCTGTGATAGCTGAGATAAAAAGAAAGCATTACGTGGTTGTCTTTGTTCTAATATGCGTTTGAAATTGTCCACCTACAGTCTCGAAACTTAAAAAGCCCTCGGGGAATTCCATAATACAATGGAAAGTTATTAATGTTAGATTAATTACTTTTCCATTAAGAGAGTTATGTTATTTTTCTATATTCAAAATTGTTTCGTCTCTTCGCTAAGATAATGAAGCCTAAAAAAAGAAACTGTATTTTAGTATGCATTTACTTAATGATAATTAGGTTTTCACGCATTCCAAAGTTACTTTATTCTTTAATTTTTATAGAAACTCAAAGACTGGTGGGTTATTATTATTACAACATAAAAATTGACAATTTTTTAATGAAAAATTGTTACTTTTCAAAACTCTGAAGCCTTTATGACAGCGTGTAATATCCGCAAAACACCCTCCCTCAGTTTTTTGGTTCATATTTCGGCCTTCAAAGAGGCTACCTCTGTTTTTTCGTATTATCGTTCGCGCTGGAGAACTGTTAACTCCATTGATAGCGTCGTCTGCATCCGCAATCTTACCACTGTCGTCTGGAATGGATGTGACCAACTATATTAATGGTAGGACAGTGTACGTTATTCCTTTTGTTATCGTTTTGTACCTTTTCTAAAGATAACTGAAAATAAATACTTTAAATGCCTTTTGAAAGAGACTGCTACATGCGTTAGCAGTTTACTGTTTTCTCATTCCAGTTATTTTAAATTCATAGAACATTAATAATAAGTATTCGAGACAAGCGATACTGTTCAAGGCCTAAATAGAAATTAGATGAACTGATGAGACTCCTGGCAAAGAAGAATGAATGGAATCCAAGTCAATTATCAGGTGATACAGAAGCCTACAGTACATGTAAACTAGTCTGCAATCAAGTCACAAAGGAGGTTAGGCAAGATTACGAGAAGTGTCTAGCAAAAAGAAGCAGACTACGTATGTAGACATTAAAGGAAAGGGTTGAATCACATTGAGCCACTTGATATCGATGGTTTAACTGTTGATGGTCCTTATCAGGTTGTGGAGAAACTGAATGGGAATTTTGAATTTGATAAACATGGCAAGAAATAAGGAACTAAGCGCTGAAAAAAAAAGAGGTGCTATTGTTTGGCAAAAAACTCCATGTTTCATTTAAGGGAGTACAAACTACCATTCGACGATTCAAGGAGACTGGCAGTTTAATAGACAAACCATGATCAGGATGACTACGCGTAACAACGGAAGAACAAGATAAGACCATAACACCGATTTCTAAAAGCAATCAACAACTTACTGAACCTGAAATCTGAGCTGAGTTCAATAGGTACAGAGAAACTCCCATGTCTACATCCACTGGAAAACTTCGTCTTAAACAAGCAGGACTTCTTGGTCGTGAACAGTCCGAAAACACTTATTAAAACAGGAAAATCGAAAGAAATGGTTGGCTTAGGCTAAGAGCCATCAATATTAGATAACTGGAAAAATGTACTGTGGACGGATTAATCGAAATTTGATTTTGGATCTAAGAGTAGAGTTCATATGAGACGATCAACTGAAGAAAAAAAGATGCCTCATTGCTTTGTGCCTACAGTCAAGTAGGTGGTGGTTCCATAGTGATCTGGTATTGCTTCTGTTTTTCTGGAGTCAGTGACATCGTCAGAATTGAAGGAATTTTAAGAAAGGAAGGCTAAAAAAACATTCTTGAATATAATGCAATATCCTCTGGTCTTTGTAGAATAAATTTTATATTACAACAATACAATAACCCGAAACATAGCCTTAAATTGTGCATGGAGTTTCTAGCAACTGAACAACAAGAGGAGGTATTGGAAATTATGGTGTGATCACCCCAATCGACTGCCTTAAACCCAACAGCACTTTTATGGGACTAGACCGTTAAGTCCGTGAAGTCTGCCCATCTTCACAAAATTTATGGGAACCTTGCAATCGTCAGAATAGAGTCTGGAGTGCAGTAAATGACTGAAAAATTCAATTGAGGCAAAGGAAGATCCATTTCTAATCAACCATGCGGCGGCGGGAGTTGAAGAATTTGAGATTTGGTATTCGTGTGACTATAAGAAAGCCACCTCTCTCTGTAAAAATCAAAACCAGAGTGGTGCTGCCAACGCTAAGACTGACTTGCAACAGTGGGAAGAGACATGTGATCTGACGAGTCTTGATTTATGCTGGTTTGCACCAATGGTAGGGTGAGAGGGTGGTGTAAACATCATGAAGAGATACATCTAGACCTGTTTATACCACTCAAGTTACTGGATGGTATTTCTGTTGGTACTGACTAGGAATGAATATCTTTCTGTCCCATCAGACCACCTTCATTTTGCAAAGCTTCATTTCTAACCCGGATTGAGATGGAATCTTGAAAGAATCCATCGTGCAAAAATTGTATCTGAATGGTTCTAGGAGCATTCTAGATTCCCTGTCCACCTGATTCTCCAGATATAAATCCAACTGAAGATGTTTACCAACCACAGTACAGAAGCTGACAAATATCCTAAAGAAAGAATGGTCAAATCTGGAGCTAGAGTCCCTCAAACACCTAGGGGAACCTTGCCACGAAGTGTACTCGCTGTAATTCGAGCAAAAAGTGGCCCTACTAAATAAAGGTTTCCAAATTTTTTGACCAGTGAGTATATATGATTTATTCTGATAAAAGAAAGACGAAATGCCTTCGAAATATGGATTTGTTCGAAAACACGATAGAAGTTAACGTATATTAACAGACATGCGCAGTATTTTTCATTGCTGACGAATGTCAAACGCCTGTTTGCTATTTCGGTAATCCCACATTTATAAAGAGTTCAAAATTATAGGCAACATTCCTTATAAGTAGGAAAACTGCAGTAAAAATAGTTTAAATTCTTCTGCACACGTGATATTTTACATTTTCTAATACGCTTTGTTCTTTACCTGTCAGACGCAGGTGCAATACCACGTGTATCCACTGACTATGACAAATGGTTAATGTCGCGGCCATCCCGCGCACTTATTTCTGCTGCCATCCGCACGATGAATTACTGGAATAGGATAAACGACACTCGCATCCTCTCTCCTATTGCTATTATTTGTTTTTGCTGTAGGCAACCTCTTTAGACAATTCACTTCAATGAGATATAAATTAATGACATTTCTAAAATAAGCGCTTCCGATCATTTTGGCTGTCTCTTTAGTCGGGCTTGCAAAACCGTAATTTATTGTTTTCACGTTTCCCTTTTGACATCGGCGTACATCACAGCCTGGAAGGAAAGGAGAGAGAGAGAGGAAATTAGTGGGATGAAAAATAATAACACTCCCAA
The DNA here is from genome assembly GCF_048544385.1 of Mastigoproctus giganteus. Taxonomy (NCBI): domain Eukaryota; kingdom Metazoa; phylum Arthropoda; class Arachnida; order Uropygi; family Thelyphonidae; genus Mastigoproctus; species Mastigoproctus giganteus. The sequence continues at coordinate 41,356,352 of NC_143588.1, forward strand.
ACTTCTACTTTCGAATTCGTCCAAATCTTTGGAAAGGCAGTTCGAAGTTTCGAACGGTGATGCTATTCGAGATTCAGTAACACCTCTTTGCAGGTTATATATCCGATATGATAATGGCTGTTTACGTTTCTGTGAAGGCAACAAACTATACAGAATGGAGGGTGTAATGTGCGTGTGTTCTGAAGGTCGTTTTGTCTGTTTTTGTTTTCGTGAAAATTTGTGTTTTTTAAAAGGATATTCCCTGGTGATTTTCTCCACAGTTAATTGACTTCAGATTTAAATTATTCGAGTGAATTAAGATTATTCATGCACGTATTATCTTATCAACTCCATAAGATCAGGATATTCAATCAAAATGGCTTAAGCATAATTTGCAATGGCCATGATGTATTTTCTCTTCAAAAAAGATTGATCAAAAAGCTTTTCGATCAATCTTTTTATAAGAAATCTTTCTATAGGAAAAAATTAGGTAATGCAACATCCACAGTAGTTTGCTGATGATATGCAAATATCCCAACGTTTCTATCAATTCTGAAAGTTAAAACTATGAGCTGGTTGAGTTCCTTTGTAACATTCTGTTTGGAACAAGATCAAATCTTTGGCCTTTCAGCTTCATTTTGAGTGTGGGGAAGGGAGAATCACGTGGATATTACAGGAATGCTTTTTGAGTCAAAATTCTTCTATGGAAAGTGCAGAAGAAAATGGAAAAACCATGCCTAACTCCAAACAGCTAGTTGGGCTTTCTCCTAACTTTTGCCCCTCAATCTTTAACGCTTAAGAACCCATTTATTTTTAGATTTCCTTACGAGGTAATAAGCTATACATCAGTGTTTCTTCACTAATAGCGTGCTGACCTCTCCTCTACCTAATCATCATCTTGGCCCTCTACCCCCAGCGCTTCTTTTGTAATAAATAATAAAAGTCCAGAACATTTTCATCAGACCTCGTATTAAGAAAGAACTTGTCTATTATTTATCCAGGATTAGACTCAGAAGATAGAAAGATTTTGTTTACCCAACCGAGGACAAAATGAAACAATCAGCCTTCATCTAAATTGGCAAAAAACCTTACCAAACCAGTGGAGGAAGAATTTCATCCAGTTAAGTGGTTTGTAATGATGAATGCGGAACGCTTTTAAAAATGAAATTTCTGTTCCTCGTGACTGCCTCTTCTCTCCTCGCGATGTGACATTAAGAAATCTAATTTGCCACTTCCAAAGGTCTCTTCTTAAAGCGGCAATCCAATTTATATTAAGAAATCTAATTCCCAATCCATATCCAGCAATTTGTATTTGCTATTAGTTAATGGTCTCGGAGGGGGAAGGCTGCCACAGAAAGTGTTTAGAAATCAAATTCTCAAGCACCGCCCACCCAATTTGTCTTCTCCGAGTTAATAGGTGACGGTAGCAGTCGAAGGACTCCAAGGCGCACGAAACATTCTGGCCCTTTTCCCTGATGAGGCTTATTCTCTAAGTGGCGCTCTGCGCTAACAGCAAGAACACGGGTTCCCGTCCGATAAATGGTAATTTTTAGGCCTACGCTCCCGTAGAGCACGTGCCCGTAATTAAATGAGTACCGTAAAAGCAATGAGCGAGGACATGGTGACATCGAAGACTTCTCCAAGGCATGGGTGAAGTGCAGAGGCTTTTCGTCGCATGTCACCGATGAGTGATGAGTTTCCTAATTCAGAATTTCCTCCCTTTCCAATAGCCTATCGTGGTTTTATTAGAAGGCCAAGTATCTTCTCTGAGTTATCTAATATTGAGTTAATTTGCTGCAATAGAAGTAGATACAAAACGTAATAAAAACATGTTCTGGTTTTATTTGTATGAGAATGAGTCCTTAAATAAATTTCTGTGGTGGACAAGATAGCGGAATCTGGGATTAAGGATTCAGTTCGTTGGTTGTTGTTTTATGGTGCACTAAGATTCAATACAACAGTACCTTGACGACAATGAAATCCTAAAGTTAAATATGGGTTTATGAAGGAAAAGTACTGCCTGAAAAATCTGGTAAATTACTATGATAGAATCGTTAAAGATTCATATGCAAAAAAACAATTTAGATATTGTATACAGTTTTTGTAGTAGGGTTTTAGGGGCATCAGCGACTAAGCGCATGTTGCTTTCTATATATTGTCTGTGTTCTGAGGTCGATTTTCTGTTTTCTGGATGAAAAATCCGAGTTTCCGGGAGAAAAACCATGCTACCGTCTTCTGACACCGACTAACTCAACCACGTTGTGAAAAAGGCCAATAGAACTTCTTCACATCATCGATGGGACCTGAGACCTAAATTATTCGAATGATTCATTCGATTATATCATGCGAATGATATAATCGAATTATATCATTTAATATTTAATTGATTTATTTTGATTAATAAAATCTTTAGATTATTGATCATTCGACTGTGGAGATCATTCTGTTATGCTCATCACTAATTGTATTCTTAGACTTTATTAATTTTTTTGATTCGGCCCTCCCCACGAAAAGAGAAAATCCCTAACTCTGCCAATCTTTGGATCATCAGCAAACTTAGATATTAAGTTTGATATCCTTAAATCAATACTGAAACCAATAAAGGGTCCAACGCTGAACCATGAGAGACTCCAAATAGCATTGGTTCAAGGAAAAATAGTGTTCATTAATAACCACTCTCTGTCTTCTGGCACTCGATTATCCATAGCAGTAGCTTTCCATTAAATTCTTGCTAAAGCAAGGTTTTGTATTTGGGGGAAAGAAATCTAATATAAAGCCTAGAGGAATCCTGAATTAAAGGCGGTTTTAAGATAAGAAAGATTTGGGAGGTTATGATGTAAGTAGATGGAAGGTTTTATTTGCAGTAAAACAGCAATGGTGTGACCATCGTTTGGAACATTGTATTTAGGTCTGGAGACCTCCCTATAAAACGACAGAACTCCTCGAGAAGGTCCAAAGAGGGGCAAATAGATTGGTGGAGACTTCTCCCATGAGGACATGTTAGATTTGGACTGCAGAGCCAGGAGACCAGAAGGCGAGGACACAGCGCGAAATTCTGAAGCGATGGATGATTAGCTGTTATGAAGTTAACCTTCTAGCAGCGGTGGTTGATCATTGGAATAAGTTGTCTCTAAAATTAGTGGATACTTACTTTTTAATGTTGGGCAATTTGTGCTGGATTCCTTTTCTATCATTTGATCTGATTGATATCAAGTTTGTGACGATCTATCTATTTATTTCAAGCGATTCTGTACTTTTGTTTCCAGACTTCAATAAATGTGTCAAGGGAAGACTTAAAATATGGCCACTGAAACCGACGCTGGTCCCAAAGTTAACTAAACTTTCCTCAATGGGCAATTGAAGTCCGTAATGGACTTCTGGGCGGCCATCTTTCCAATAAGTCATCATCACAAGAATCATATTCTGGACTTGTCGATTGGCTAACTTTCCCCGAAAAACGGATAAAAAAAAGGAAGTGGCAGACAACGTAGCTCACGTATTCCGTAGTACCGACAAAAGAGCACGTTCACCGAGAGGAAAAGGGCGGGAGAACACGATGTACGCCGATTATGACAGCACCGACGGATCATATAACGGTACCATTACAGAAGGAAGCGGCAAGCAATGGAAAGAAAAAGGGGGTGACCTGTTCGGCCGCCGCACACTGCGTAGTGCCTTGACGGCTCCTTGATATCCTCGTGCCGTGCTGTGACTGACGTTCAACCACCTGATAGCAACAGCAGACGGAGTAGAGAAGAGGAAATTGCCGTCACAGAGTTAATGGGATAGCTAGCGGCACGCGCGATGCTTGCGTTCTGAAAATAGAAAGGCGGGAAAAGAAAAAGAATAAGAAGAAAAAAAAAGAAGAGGAAACGCTGTAAATGGCGTTTATCGGAAAATAGGAAGCGAATGAAGTGCGAGGGTCAAAAGGGGACATTACAGAAGATTGCTTTCAGGTTTACGACCTTTGAGCCCTTCGTAACTTTTAATTAGAAATATCTCCAGAAATTTACAGCTTCGTCTGTAAATTTCTGATATTCTATGGTCTACTTATTTGTTTTGCGGGATGAAAAACCTGATTTTCCAAGAGACTAGATCAACAACCGCTCTACTGGCTCTAGGGACACTAACCATATTAAATAGAGGATATTTTGGACAACTAGGTTGGACATCTACAGGGATAATTTATAAACTCAAAGAACAGCAGCAAATCCAGAATTATATGTCTCAATTGAGGCGTGTGTAGAAACAGATATTTTCATGAATTTCACGCGGTTTGCTTTAATTAATGTGTAAAGGAGACTACTTTGAAGAAGATCCAGTCGAATAGCTGGTAAACTTCATCATCTCCAAACATTTGTTCCCTCTCCGAACTTTCTGATGAAACCAAAACATTTGAAAATTATTAAACTTGTAATCGTAAGAATATTAAGGCAAAATATGACATTCAAATATTTTATATTTCAGTAAGAGTGGATCAAAATTCTCTCCCAATATCTCGTACCGGAAATAGAAATATTGGCCCGGTAAACAGAATTTTCAAATATTCAGGTTAGCAGGAAAGAAGAGAACAGATAAGGACAGTCACAAATCCATCTTGGCTTTAGAGACATGATTGATCTTTTCAGTCATATTTTGCTCGTCTGAACAACTCAATCATGGCTGCCAATAGCACACTAGTGTCAAAAAAGTTTAGGTACAACCATAAAATCGTAAATATCAAAAGAAATTGTCAAATTTACTAAGATGCAAATTGCACATTATAAGCATCATTATTTAATTAGGGTAATTAAATACGGATGTAACAAAAATGCTGTTATACCACGTATTAAAATGAGTGGAAATTCGATTTTCGAAAAATGAATCTTAAAATGGTATTGTGATGCCATTTTAAGGTTCCTTTTCTCTTTTTCTCAGAGTAGACTAATTCTTGATGGGGGGTGGAAGGAAGGAAGACTGAGATAGCCAATGCAAAAGATCCGCTTTGAGGTGCAGTCGTTTTGGTATTTGCACCAAGGTAGCTAAGGCTTTGAGATATTAGCTTATTGTAACCGTAAATCGAGTATATTTTGTAGGTGATTTGATTTCTACGGGAGAGGAAAATCCAGCCACACAGTAAAAAAAAAAGGACAACTCCTTAAAATTTCTTTCTGTTTCTACAGGATTCGATCGCAAGCCTTTTTCACTTAAAACTACTTCTTGAAAAATAACCTTGTTTTTCAAAAAAAAAGGAAAGGGAAAGTTTCCACTACTTTTCAAACAGCCCCTGTCTACATTTTAGTCTTAGTGCAATTCGATCTCAGGCCTTTTTCACTTAAAAATGCTTCTTGAAAAAGAACTAAAAAAAAAAAGAGGAAAGGGAGAGTTTCCACTACTTTTTAAACAGCCCCCGTCTATATTTTAGTCAGCGTATATTAAGTCTACTTTTCTCAGCATAGAAAAGCAATATATCTCTGCTCTCATCACTATGGTCTGCTTGCATATTGGGGAGGGGGGAATGTACAATTTCATTGTACATTCCCCCCTCCCCAAAAAAATCAAATTAAAAGTGCGTTGGGAAAATTCTGTTTGAAAGACGAATGTTTCATTAAAGATGGATAAACTTACTGAACATAAAGCAAACTGGAAAAGAAAAATCGCCAATAGAGTTGGTATCGATACCGTATAGCATATCGCAGGAGGAAAAAGAAAAGTAGATAGCATTATGTGAAAAGCTTCAAGATGAGGGGTTTCTCGCAGCTAATTACCCGGAACTAAACTTACAAGAAGAGTTGTGAATCCTGCCTGGTGGTCACATAAAGAAGTATTCGTAAGGAAGGTGATTGATGATCAGAAGAAAGAACTTCGCCAGTGGATTTAATCCTAAACTATAACAAAGTCTTTTTACTGGAACCAGAGACTGTAATCAGGAGTATGCACTCTCCTATATGAGAAAATTAATCACAGAATTTAAATATACGTTGTAATTATACTTCAAAGGACAGGATTGTCCCTGGGAACAACCTTCTCCAAAGAAGAACACTAATAAGAAAAAAAAAAAGCTCTTATAATTTACCTCAAGGTTCCGTGAGGAGATAAGAAAGTTAAAAGCAATTTTTAAAAGAAAGTCTAAAATTTACGGGGGATATTCGTTGTGGATAATAAAGGGATGGTGTAGTTCTCCTCCACGCGCACAATTCCTTCGATCTCCCCACCTCCAAGAGCAAATTTTTCCAAGGTCCCCACGTAAAGTCACTACTCCATTCAGTGCGCTGTTAAATGTCCCTGTTAAGGGGACCACGTGAGCACTCCCTGTGAAAAAGTGCCCTCAGTATACAGGTATTTGTGGCCATTTCGGCGTTCATAAATTGCGGGCGGTGAATGGAGCAGTTGCATCGTTTGAGTCTCCAGACAGCGGGAAATGCCGGTAATCACGGGGAAAGGCCAAAAGGAATGAGTTGTGGGGGTGACAAATCACGATCTTCGGTAACGAAGTGTCACCACGGAACATCGGTTACGAAAGACGGGGAACAAAGGACCCTTATTGACTTCTGGTGACGAGGAGTGCTAGCGGAAGTCGTTACACAACCAGTCTGACGCCTACAGCTATTGAAATTTGCTGTCCCTAAGTATTTCTCTTCATCTGGACATAATTACATAACACAAAAGGATTTATTGAATCTTCTGAACTGAATATTAATCTTTATAAAAAGCATCATCTTCTCTCATACGCAGTTTTTCATCCAGATGTAATGTACGTTGTCTGTGGTATTATATCTCAAAGGTCACGAGTCTAGTAACAAGATATTGACTGTACCAATCGTCATCATATATTATGCTGAGGTCCATCAGTCATTTGGAGTACATGACTCATAAATGGTCTCAATACAGACCCCTTGAACTACTGCTTTCTTTGCATAATAGAGCTTTGATGTTCCATCATCAAAGAACTATACATCATTCATTATTTAATAAATTGGTTTGCCTCTAATAGATACTGAATTAAACAGTCTAGAGCACCTGCAGCACGCACTTACACCTCTCATCACCTGATTCCTGTCTTATACTTTCATGGTTTTCTTTTGAATATCATTTATATATAAATATTCTATGCTAAAAATATTACATTGCAATTAATGACGAATTGGTTGTCCAGTGATAATGAATGATTCAGTTTAAATTTGCTTGAAGGAGCTTGCATATTGTCACGTCCATCTCTAATATTTTAACAGGGTAGTGTAGATTTTAGCAGTATACCAATCTATACTATTCACTTTAAATATAAGGATTTATTTGTCATTTAAGAGGGGCTATTGAAAAGTTCGTGGCCTCAGTATAAAAGGTTTATTTGAGGTCTGGTAACGTGTTACTTTTCAACATAGTTCCCTTTGGAGTCAGTGCATCTTTGCCACCGATGCTGCAATGCCTTGATTCCAGCTGCGAACAAAGTTCTCTCTTGGGACTCCAGGAATGCATCCACTGCAGCAATGATGTCACTGTCGGTGGGAAAACTAGATGCCAGCAGGGAGTTTTCTCACATTAGGAAATAGGTGAAAGTCCATGGTGCTGGATCTATTAAATAATTAAATAAAGTGGTCCAAGATTTCAAAGCCGCACACATGCATTGTAGCCATAGCAATAACAGACTAATCCTGGTGTCGCGCGTTGTCCTGGTGGAACAAGCCCTCTTCAGCAAATTTTTCCTTGGCGTTTGTCTTTGACATTTGCTTAATATGCCCATGTGACTGTCTGGCCTTTCTAAAGATAATCCGCTAGCAACACTCCAGCATCCCAAAAACCTTATGCCATCACCTTGCTAGCAGAAGGAATCGACTAGGCTTTATTTGGAAGAGGATAAGAGCTGCTACTTTGTCTCTAACTGAAAGTGATGGTCTAACTTATCACGCATGGTCACAAACCTTGCCAGGAAATTTACTGGATCTGCTTGTAAACGATATAAATGTTCACACAACTTCTGAGCGTTTTTGATCTGCTGTCAACAACTTTGGGCCCCATTGCTAACACTTTTTATTAGCTAGAAACTCTGTAATTACGTGGTACACTCATTCAGATGAGATACCCAAGATGCTGGCAATGTACCGGACTGTCACTCGCCGATCGCTCACCACCAGATCATGCTCATTGTCAACAATTTCTGAAGTGATGGCTATTGCAGGTCTTCCACAGCGTGGGTCATCTTCCTGGTTCTCCCTCCCTCGTTTAAATTCTTCTGCCCACTTCTTAACCACATAATAGGAAGGGAAATCCTCGACAATGTCGTAACCACGTCCTCACGAAATGTCTTTGGAGTTAGTCCCTTTTTTTATTCCAAATATTGGCTGACTACACGGTAACTGATTTTGGTCATCTTTCTTCATTCACGCAACTTTATTAATTTCAGGACCTGTTAATTTAAAAAAGAAGGCAGAGTTTCTGACAGCATGAGGACTAAGAAGAAGGTCACGTTCAAGTCCTTTGCCATCTAAGGCAAATTTATGATCGTTTATAAGGATGAAATATTGTATAAAAAAGGATTAAATTTACCAGAATGATGCCAAATAGCGGGAAAAATATGACCACTAACATTTAACTTTTATCGAAAAATATAATCACACTACATTGTTAATATTCACATTGAAAATGTCTGTTTCTTTCATAGTGGTTGCAATTTTCTTGTCCACTACTGTACATAAATAATTCGCGACCATTCGGAAATTCATTTCGCGCATTTAAATTTTCATTCTATCACTTATTTTGTGTGCCACGACTAATCAATACTGTCTAGGAAAATTAAAAGCTAATTTCCCCGCTGTCGTATTTCGAGAATTAAGAAACCGCGTTATTTGAAGCTGGCAGGCGGGCAAAAATGTACAGTTGTTCACTCCAGCTGGGGAGTTTTCGTGTAAAAAGAACGCTGCTCCCATCCCCTCCCCGTGTTCGATATCTTCCTAGTAATCCGGACCCGCATCGGACTCAAATGTCCGTTATCTGCGTCATTATTAAACCCCAGGGTGGAAATGTATCTGGAAAATACCGGGATTACCGACTGTTAGTAGCCCTGTAAATCACCGGATACTGGATTAAAGTGCGAGCCTGGCCGATTAAAGTGTCGGAAAGAGCAGTGGCCGTACCGAATGCGGAACTGAAATTAGATGTCCGCTAACAAATCACGATTTTCGTTGAAGGCGATTTCGTGGTTGTTGAGATAAAACGACTGCCCTACTGACAGGTCGAGAATGCCTGGGAGCTGTTAGCAACGTATTGCGCTAGATCAAATAGCTGATAAGGTATTAACACGGTTTTTCACTACTGTATGTGCGACCTGGGATAATAAAAAGAACCAGAAGGCCTTTGTCTGATTGCAAATCCTTTATAAAAAATAATATGTATATATATGGCCGTTTATGGCTCCTAAATTCGAAATATGTGTAACAATATTACTTATATGGAATTTCAAATTCAAGAAAACTTATTATTTATGCGGTTTTATTTTTCTAAAATTTTTATATTAAAAGAATCGAAAGAGAGGAAA